>NW_026530535.1:0-319256 GCF_024509145.1 Vidua macroura | reverse complement strand
GCCGGAAGTTCGAGTGTAAGGCTCGGCAGGAAGTTCCCAAGCCTAGTACGAGAGTCAGGCAAGGGGGCTTGGCCGGAGTTCGAGTGTAAGGCTCGGAAGGACGTTCCCAAGCCTAGCAGGAGAGTCAGGCAAGGGGGCTTGGCCGGAGTTCGAGTGTAAGGCTCGGCAGGACGTTCGACCTTACCTCGGCAGGGAGACCAAGCTTCCCAAGCCTAGGGGAGTCAGGCAAGGGGACTTGGCTGGAGTTCGAGTGTAAGGCTCGGCAGGACGTTCGACCTTACCTCGGCAGGGAGACCAAGCTTCCCAAGCCTAGTAGGGTCAGGCAAGGGGGCTTGGCCGGAGTTCGAGTGTAAGGTTCGGCAGGACGTTCGACCTTACCTCGGCAGGGAGACCAAGCTTCCCAAGCCTAGGGGAGTCAGGCAAGGGGACTTGGCTGGAGTTCGAGTGTAAGGCTCGGCAGGACGTTCGACCTTACCTCGGCAGGGAGACCAAGCTTCCCAAGCCTAGTAGGAGAGTCAGGCAAGGGGGCTTAGCCGGATTTCAAGTGTAAGGCTCGGCAGGACGTTCCCGGGCCTAGTAGGAGAGTCAGGCAAGGGGGCTTGGCTGGAACTCGAGTGTAAGGCTCGGCAGGACGTTCGACCTTACCTCGGCAGGGAGACCAAGCTTCCCAAGCCTAGTAGGGTCAGGCAAGGGGGCTTGGCCGGAGTTCGAGTGTAAGGCTCGGCAGGACGTTCGACCTTACCTCGGCAAGGAGACCAAGCTTCCCAAGCCTAGTAGGAGAGTCAGGCAAGGGGGCTTGGCTAGAGTTCGAGTGTAAGGCTCGGCAGGACATTCCCAAGCCTAGTAGGAGAGTCAGGCAAGGGGGCATGGCCGGAGTTCGAGTGTAAGGCTCGGCAGGACGTTCGACCTTACCTCTGAAGGGAGACCAAGCTTCCCAAGACTAGTAGGAGAGTCAGGCAAGGGGACTTGGCCGGAGTTCGAGTGTAAGGCTCGGCAGGACGTTCGACCTTACCTCGGCAGGGATACCAAGCTTCCCAAGCCTAGTAGGAGAGTCAGGCAAGGGGGCTTGGCCGGAGTTCGAGTGTAAGTCTCGGCAGGACTTTCCCAAGCCTAGTAGGAGAGTCAGGCAAGGGGGCTTGGCCGGAAGTTCGAGTGTAAGGCTCGGCAGGAAGTTCCCAAGCCTAGTACGAGAGGCAGGCAAGGGGGCTTGGCCGGAGTTCGAGTGTAAGGCTCGGCAGGACGTTCCCAAGCCTAGTAGGAGAGTCAGGCAAGGGGGCTTGGCCGGAGTTCGAGTGTAAGGCTCGGCAGGACGTTCGACCTTACCTCGGCAGGGAGACCAAGCTTCCCAAGCCGAGTAGGAGAGTCAGGCAAGGGGACTTGGCTGGAGTTCGAGTGTAAGGCTCGGGAGGACGTTCGACCTTACCTCGGCAGGGAGACCAAGCTTCCCAAGCCTAGTAGGCTCAGGCAAGGGGGCTTGGCCGGAGTTCGAGTGTAAGGCTCGGCCGGACGTTCGACCTTACCTCGGCAGGAGACCAAGCTTCCCAAGCCTAGTGGGAGAGTCAGGCAAGGGGGCTTGGCCAGAGATCGAGTGTAAGGCTCGGCAGGACGTTCTACCTTACCTCGGCAGGGAGACCAAGCTTCCCAAGCCTAGTAGGAGAGTCAGGCAAGGGGGCTTGGCCGGAGTTCGAGTGTAAGGCTCGGCAGGACGTTCGACCTTACCTCGGCAGGGAGATCAAGCTTCCCAAGCCTAGTCGGGTCAGGCAAGGGGGCTTGGCCGGAGTTCGAGTGTAAGGCTCGGCAGGACGTTCGACCTTACCCCGGCAGGGAGACCAAGCTTCCCAAGCCTAGTAGGGTCAGGCAAGGGGGCTTGGCTGGAGTTCGAGTGTAAGGCTCGGCAGGACGTTCGACCTAACCTCGGCAAGGAGACCAAGCTTCCCAAGCCTAGTAGGAGAGTCAGGCAAGGGGGCTTGGCCGGAGTTCGAGTGCAAGGCTCGGCAGGACGTTCGACCTAACCTCGGCAAGGAGACCAAGCTTCCCAAGCCTAGTAGGAGAGTCAGGCAAGGGGGCTTGGCCGGAGTTCGAGTGTAAGGCTCGGCAGGACGTTCGACATAACCTCAGAAGGGAGACCAAGCTTCCCAAGCCTAATAGGGTCTGGGAAGGGGGCTTGGCCGGAGTTCGAGTGTAAGGCTCGGCCGGACGTTCGACCTTACCTCGGCAGGGAGACCAAGCTTCCCAAGCCTAGTAGGAGAGTCAGGCAAGGGGGCTTGGCCGGAGTTCGAGTGTAAGGCTCGGCAGGACATTCCCAAGCCGAGTAGGAGAGTCAGGCAAGGGGGCTTGGCCGGAGTTCGAGTGTAAGGCTCGGCAGGACGTTCCCGGGCCTAGTAGGAGAGTCAGGCAAGGGGGTTTGGCTGGAGTTGGAGTGTAAGGCTCAGCAGGACGTTCGACCTTACCTCGGCAGGGAGACCAAGCTTCCCAAACCTTGTAGAGTCAGGCAAGGGGGCTTGGCCGGAGTTCGAGTGTAAGGCTCGGCAGGACGTTCGACCTTACCTCGGCAGGGAGACCAAGCTTCCCAAGCCTAGTAGGAGAGTCAGGCAAGGGGGCTTGGCCGGAGTTCGAGTGTAAGGCTCGGCAGGACGTTCGACCTTACCTCGGCAGGGAGACCAAGCTTCCCAAACCTAGTAGGAGAGTCAGGCAAGGGGGCTTGGCCGGAGTTCGAGTGTAAGGCTCGGCAGGACGTTCGACCTTACCTCGGCAGGGAGACCAAGCTTCCCAAGCCTAGTAGGAGAGTCAGGCAAGGGGGCTTGGCCGGAGTTCGAGTGTAAGGCTCGGCAGGACGTTCGACCTTACCTCGGCAGGGATACCAAGCTTCCCAAGCCTAGTAGGAGAGTCAGGCAAGGGGGCTTGGCCGGAGTTCGAGTGTAAGTCTCGGCAGGACTTTCCCAAGCCTAGTAGGAGAGTCAGGCAAGGGGGCTTGGCCGGAAGTTCGAGTGTAAGGCTCGGCAGGAAGTTCCCAAGCCTAGTACGAGAGGCAGGCAAGGGGGCTTGGCCGGAGTTCGAGTGTAAGGCTCGGCAGGACGTTCCCAAGCCTAGTAGGAGAGTCAGGCAGGGGGCTTGGCCGGAGTTCGAGTGTAAGGCTCGGCAGGACGTTCGACCTCACCTCGGCAGGGAGACCAAGCTTCCCAAGCCGAGTAGGAGAGTCAGGCAAGGGGACTTGGCTGGAGTTCGAGTGTAAGGCTCGGGAGGACGTTCGACCTTACCTCGGCAGGGAGACCAAGCTTCCCAAGCCTAGTAGGCTCAGGCAAGGGGGCTTGGCCGGAGTTCGAGTGTAAGGCTCGGCCGGACGTTCGACCTTACCTCGGCAGGAGACCAAGCTTCCCAAGCCTAGTGGGAGAGTCAGGCAAGGGGGCTTGGCCAGAGATCGAGTGTAAGGCTCGGCAGGACGTTCTACCTTACCTCGGCAGGGAGACCAAGCTTCCCAAGCCTAGTAGGAGAGTCAGGCAAGGGGGCTTGGCCGGAGTTCGAGTGTAAGGCTCGGCAGGACGTTCGACCTTACCTCGGCAGGGAGATCAAGCTTCCCAAGCCTAGTCGGGTCAGGCAAGGGGGCTTGGCCGGAGTTCGAGTGTAAGGCTCGGCAGGACGTTCGACCTTACCCCGGCAGGGAGACCAAGCTTCCCAAGCCTAGTAGGGTCAGGCAAGGGGGCTTGGCTGGAGTTCGAGTGTAAGGCTCGGCAGGACGTTCGACCTAACCTCGGCAAGGAGACCAAGCTTCCCAAGCCTAGTAGGAGAGTCAGGCAAGGGGGCTTGGCCGGAGTTCGAGTGCAAGGCTCGGCAGGACGTTCGACCTAACCTCGGCAAGGAGACCAAGCTTCCCAAGCCTAGTAGGAGAGTCAGGCAAGGGGGCTTGGCCGGAGTGCGAGTGTAAGGCTCGGCAGGACGTTCGACATAACCTCAGAAGGGAGACCAAGCTTCCCAAGCCTAATAGGGTCTGGGAAGGGGGCTTGGCCGGAGTTCGAGTGTAAGGCTCGGCCGGACGTTCGACCTTACCTCGGCAGGGAGACCAAGCTTCCCAAGCCTAGTAGGAGAGTCAGGCAAGGGGGCTTGGCCGGAGTTCGAGTGTAAGGCTCGGCAGGACATTCCCAAGCCGAGTAGGAGAGTCAGGCAAGGGGGCTTGGCCGGAGTTCGAGTGTAAGGCTCGGCAGGACGTTCCCGGGCCTAGTAGGAGAGTCAGGCAAGGGGGTTTGGCTGGAGTTGGAGTGTAAGGCTCAGCAGGACGTTCGACCTTACCTCGGCAGGGAGACCAAGCTTCCCAAACCTTGTAGAGTCAGGCAAGGGGGCTTGGCCGGAGTTCGAGTGTAAGGCTCGGCAGGACGTTCGACCTTACCTCGGCAGGGAGACCAAGCTTCCCAAGCCTAGTAGGAGAGTCAGGCAAGGGGGCTTGGCCGGAGTTCGAGTGTAAGGCTCGGCAGGACGTTCGACCTTACCTCGGCAGGGAGACCAAGCTTCCCAAACCTAGTAGGAGAGTCAGGCAAGGGGGCTTGGCCGGAGTTCGAGTGTAAGGCTCGGCAGGACGTTCGACCTTACCTCGGCAGGGAGACCAAGCTTCCCAAGCCTAGTAGGAGAGTCAGGCAAGGGGGCTTGGCCGGAGTTCGAGTGTAAGGCTCGGCAGGATATTCGACCTTACCTCGGCAGGGAGAGCAAGCTTCCCAAGCCTAGTAGGAGAGTCAGGCAAGGGGGCTTGGCCGGAGTTCGAGTGTAAGGCTCGGCAGGACGTTCCCAAGCCGAGTAGGAGAGTCAGGCAAGGGGGCTTGGCCGGAGTTCGAGTGTAAGGCTCGGCAGGACGTTCGACCTTACCTCGGCAGGGAGACCAAGCTTCCCAAGCCTAGTAGGAGAGTCAGGCAAGGGGGCTTGGCCCGAGTTCGAGTGTAAGGCTCGGCAGGACGTTCCCAAGCCTAGTAGGAGAGTCAGGCAAGGGGGCTTTGCCGGACGTTCGACTGTAAGGCTCGGCAGGACGTTCCCAAGCCTAGTAGGAGAGTCAGGCAAGGGGGCTTGGCCGGAAGTTCGAGTGTAAGGCTCGGCAGGATGTTCCCAAGCCTAGTACGAGAGTCAGGCACGGGGGCTTGGCCGGAGTTCGAGTGTAAGGCTCGGCAGGACGTTCCCAAGCCTAGTAGGAGAGTCAGGCAAGGGGGCTTGGCCGGAGTTCGAGTGTAAGGCTCGGCAGGACGTTCGACCTTACCTCGGCAGGGAGACCAAGCTTCCCAAGCCTAGTAGGAGAGTCAGGCAAGGGGGCTTGGCCGGAGTTCGAGTGTAAGGCTCGGCAGGACGTTCGACCTTTCCTCGGCAGGGAGACCAAGCTTCCCAAGCCTAGTAGGAGAGTCAGGCAAGGGGGCTTGGCCGGAGTTCGAGTGTAAGGCTCGGCAGGACGTTCGACCTTACCTCGGCAGGGAGACCAAGCTTCCTAAGCCTAGTAGGAGAGTCAGGCAAGGGGGCTTTGCAGGACGTTCGAGTGTAAGGCTCGGCAGGACGTTCCCAAGCCTAGTAGGAGAGTCAGGCAAGGGGGCTTGGCCGGAAGTTCGAGTGTAAGGCTCGGCAGGATGTTCGACCTTACCTCGGCAGGGAGACCAAGCTTCCCAAGCCTAGTAGGAGAGTCAGGCAAGGGGGCTTGGCCCGAGTTCGAGTGTAAGGCTCGGCAGGACGTTCGACCTTACCTCGGCAGGGAGACCAAGCTTCCCAAGCCTAGTAGGAGAGTCAGGCAAGGGGGCTTGGCCGGAGTTCGAGTGTAGGGCTCGGCAGGACGTTCGACCTCACCTCGGCAGGGAGACCAAGCTTCCCAAGCCTAGTAGGAGAGTCCGGCAAGGGGGCTTGGCCAGAGTTCGAGTGTAAGGCTCGGCAGGACGTTGCCAAGCCTAGTAGGAGAGTCAGGCAAGGGGGCTTGGCCGGAGTTCGAGTGTAAGGCTCGGCAGGACGTTCGACCTTACCTCGGCAGGGAGACCAAGCTTCCCGAGCCTAGTAGGAGAGTCAGGCAAGGGGGCTTGGCCCGAGTTCGAGTGTGAGGCTCGGCAGGACGTTCGACCTTACCTCGGCAGGGAGACCAAGCTTCCCAAGCCTAGCAGGAGAGTCAGGCAAGGGGGCTTGGCTGGAGTTCGAGTGTAAGGCTCGGCAGGACGTTCGACCTTACCTTCGCAGGGAGACCAAGCTTCCCAAGACTAGTAGGAGAGCCAGGCAAGGGGACTTGGCCGGAGTTCGAGTGTAAGTCTCGGCAGGACATTCGACCTTACCTCGGCAGGGAGACCAAGCTTCCCAAGCCTAGTAGGAGAGTCAGGCAAGGGGGCTTGGCCGGAGTTCGAGTGTAAGGCTCGGCAGGTCGTTCGACCGCACCTCGGCAGGGAGAGCAAGCTTCCCAAGCCTAGTAGGAGAGTCAGGCAAGGGGGCTTGGCCCGAGTTCGAGTGTAGGGCTCGGCAGGACGTTCCCGAGCCTACTAGGAGAGTCAGGCAAGGGAGCTTGGCCGGAAGTTCGAGTGTAAGGCTCGGCAGGAAGTTCCCAAGCCTAGTACGAGAGTCAGGCAAGGGGGCTTGGCCGGAGTTCGAGTGTAAGGCTCGGAAGGACGTTCCCAAGCCTAGCAGGAGAGTCAGGCAAGGTGGCTTGGCCGGAGTTCGAGTGTAACGCTCGGCAGGACGTTCGACCTTACCTCGGCAGGGAGACCAAGCTTCCCAAGCCTAGGGGAGTCAGGCAAGGGGACTTGGCTGGAGTTGGAGTGTAAGGCTCGGCAGGACGTTCGACCTTACCTCGGCAGGGAGACCAAGCTTCCCAAGCCTAGTAGGGTCAGGCAAGGGGGCTTGGCCGGAGTTCGAGTGTAAGGTTCGTCAGGACGTTCGACCTTACCTCGGCAGGGAGACCAAGCTTCCCA
Organism: Vidua macroura; assembly: GCF_024509145.1. NCBI lineage: Eukaryota > Metazoa > Chordata > Aves > Passeriformes > Viduidae > Vidua > Vidua macroura. Next base: position 312,351 of record NW_026530535.1, on the reverse strand, counting down.
AGCCTAGGGGAGTCAGGCAAGGGGACTTGGCTGGAGTTCGAGTGTAAGGCTCAGCAGGACGTTCGACCTTACCTCGGCAGGGAGACCAAGCTCCCCAAGCCTAGTAGGGTCAGGCAAGGGGGCTTGGCCGGAGTTCGGGTGTAAGGCTCGGCCGGACGTTCGACCTTACCTCGGCAGGGAGATGAAGCTTCCCAAGCCTAGGAGAGTCAGACAAGGGGACTTGGCCGGAGTTCGAGTGTAAGGCTCGGCAGGACGTTCGACCTTACCTCGGCAGGGAGACCAAGCTTCCCAAGCCTAGTAGGAGAGTCAGGCAAGGGGGCTTAGCCGGATTTCGAGTGTAAGGCTCGGCAGGACGTTCCCGGGCCTAGTAGGAGAGTCAGGCAAGGGGGCTTGGCTGGAACTCGAGTGTAAGGCTCGGCAGCACATTCGACCTTACCTCGGCAGGGAGACCAAGCTTCCCAAGCCTAGTAGGGTCAGGCAAGGGGGCTTGGCCGGAGTTCGAGTGTAAGGCTCGGCAGGACGTTCGACCTTACCTCGGCAAGGAGACCAAGCTTCCCAAGCCTAGTAGGAGAGTCAGGCAAGGGGGCTTGGCTAGAGTTCGAGTGTAAGGCTCGGCAGGACGTTCCCAAGCCTAGTAGGAGAGTCAGGCAAGGGGGCATGGCCGGAGTTCGAGTGTAAGGCTCGGCAGGACGTTCGACCTTACCTCTGAAGGGAGACCAAGCTTCCCAAGACTAGTAGGAGAGTCAGGCAAGGGGGCTTGGCCGGAGTTCGAGTGTAAGGCTCGGCAGGACGTTCGACCTTACCTCGGCAGGGATACCAAGCTTCCCAAGCCTAGTAGGAGAGTCAGGCAAGGGGGCTTGGCCGGAGTTCGAGTGTAAGGCTCGGCCGGACGTTCGACCTTACCTCGGCAGGGAGACCAAGCTTCCCAAGCCTAGTGGGAGAGTCAGGCAAGGGGGCTTGGCCAGAGATCGAGTGTAAGGCTCGGCAGGACGTTCGACCTTACCTCGGCAGGGAGACCAAGCTTCCCAAGCCTAGTAGGAGAGTCAGGCAAGGGGGCTTGGCCGGAGTTCGAGTGTAAGGCTCGGCAGGACATTCGACCGCACCTCGGCAGGGAGAGCAAGCTTCCCAAGCCTAGTAGGAGAGTCAGGCAAGGGGGCTTGGCCGGAGTTCGAGTGCAGGGCTCGGCAGGACGTTCCCAAGCCTAGTAGGAGAGTCAGGCAAGGGAGCTTGGCCGGAAGTTCGAGTGTAAGGCTCGGCAGGAAGTTCCCAAGCCTAGTACGAGAGTCAGGCAAGGGGGCTTGGCCGGAGTTCGAGTGTAAGGCTCGGAAGGACGTTCCCAAGCCTAGCAGGAGAGTCAGGCAAGGGGGCTTGGCCGGAGTTCGAGTGTAAGGCTCGGCAGGACGTTCGACCTTACCTCGGCAGGGAGACCAAGCTTCCCAAGCCTAGTAGAGTCAGGCAAGGGGGCTTGGCCGGAGTTCGAGTGTAAGGTTCGGCAGGACGTTCGACCTTACCTCGGCAGGGAGACCAAGCTTCCCAAGCCTAGTAGGGTCAGGCAAGGGGGCTTGGCCGGAGTTCGAGTGTAAGGCTCGGCCGGACGTTCGACCTTACCTCGGCAGGGAGACGAAGCTTCCCAAGCCTAGGAGAGTCAGACAAGGGGACTTGGCCGGAGTTCGAGTGTAAGGCTCGGCAGGACGTTCGACCTTACCTCGGCAGGGAGACCAAGCTTCCCAAGCCTAGTAGGAGAGTCAGGCAAGGGGGCTTAGCCGGATTTCGAGTGTAAGGCTCGGCAGGACGCTCCCGGGCCTAGTAGGAGAGTCAGGCAAGGGGGCTTGGCTGGAACTCGAGTGTAAGGCTCGGCAGGACGTTCGACCTTACCTCGGCAGGGAGACCAAGCTTCCCAAGCCTAGTAGGGTCAGGCAAGGGGGCTTGGCCGGAGTTCGAGTGTAAGGCTCGGCAGGACGTTCGACCTTACCTCGGCAAGGAGACCAAGCTTCCCAAGCCTAGTAGGAGAGTCAGGCAAGGGGGCTTGGCTAGAGTTCGAGTGTAAGGCTCGGCAGGACGTTCCCAAGCCTAGTAGGAGAGTCAGGCAAGGGGGCATGGCCGGAGTTCGAGTGTAAGGCTCGGCAGGACGTTCGACCTTACCTCTGAAGGGAGACCAAGCTTCCCAAGACTAGTAGGAGAGTCAGGCAAGGGGACTTGGCCGGAGTTCGAGTGTAAGGCTCGGCCGGACGTTCGACCTTACCTCGGCAGGGAGACCAAGCTTCCCAAGCCTAGTAGGAGAGTCAGGCAAGGGGGCTTGGCCGGAGTTCGAGTGTAAGGCTCGGCAGGACGTTCGACCTTACCTCGGCAGGGATACCAAGCTTCCCAAGCCTAGTAGGAGAGTCAGGCAAGGGGGCTTGGCCGGAGTTCGAGTTTAGGGCTCGGCAGGACGTTCCCAATCCTAGTAGGAGAGTCAGGCAAGGGGGCTTGGCCGGAAGTTCGAGTGTAAGGCTCGGCAGGAAGTTCCCAAGCCTAGTACGAGAGGCAGGCAAGGGGGCTTGGCCGGAGTTCGCGTGTAAGGCTTGGCAGGACGTTCCCAAGCCTAGTAGGAGAGTCAGGCAAGGGGGCTTGGCCGGAGTTCGAGTGTAAGGCTCGGCAGGACGTTCGACCTTACCTCGGCAGGGAGACCAAGCTTCCCAAGCCTAGGGGAGTCAGGCAAGGGGACTTGGCTGGAGTTCGAGTGTAAGGCTCGGGAGGACGTTCGACCTTACCTCGGCAGGGAGACCAAGCTTCCCAAGCCTAGTAGGGTCAGGCAAGGGGGCTTGGCCGGAGTTCGAGTGTAAGGCTCGGCCGGACGTTCGACCTTACCTCGGCAGGGAGACCAAGCTTCCCAAGCCTAGTGGGAGAGTCAGGCAAGGGGGCTTGGCCAGAGATCGAGTGTAAGGCTCGGCAGGACGTTCTACCTTACCTCGGCAGGGAGACCAAGCTTCCCAAGCCTAGTAGGAGAGTCAGGCAAGGGGGCTTGGCCGGAGTTCGAGTGTAAGGCTCGGCAGGACGTTCGACCTTACCTCGGCAGGGAGATCAAGATTCCCAAGCCTAGTCGGGTCATGCAAGGGGGCTTGGCCGGAGTTCGAGTGTAAGGCTCGGCAGGACGTTCGACCTTACCTCGGCAGGGAGACCAAGCTTCCCAAGCCTAGGGGAGTCAGGCAAGGGGACTTGGCCGGAGTTCGAGTGTAAGGCTCGGCAGGACGTTCGACCTTACCTCGGCAGGGAGACCAAGCTTCCCAAGCCTAGTAGGAGAGTCAGGCAAGGGGGCTTGGCCGGAGTTCGAGTGTAAGGCTCGGCAGGACGTTCGACCTAACCTCGGCAAGGAGACCAAGCTTCCCAAGCCTAGTAGGAGGGTCAGGCAAGGGGGCTTGGCCTGAGTGCGAGTGTAGGGCTCGGCAGGACGTTCGACATAACCTCAGAAGGGAGACCAAGCTTCCCAAGCCTAATAGGGTCTGGGAAGGGGGCTTGGCCGGAGTTCGAGTGTAAGGCTCGGCCGGACGTTCGACCTTACCTCGGCAGGGAGACAAAGCTTCCCAAGCCTAGTAGGAGAGTCAGGGAAGGGGGCTTGGCCGGAGTTCGAGTGTAAGGCTCGGCCGGACGTTCGACCTTACCTCGGCAGGGAGACAAAGCTTCCCAAGCCTAGTAGGAGAGTCAGGCAAGGGGGCTTGGCCGGAGTTCGAGTGTAAGGCTCGGCAGGACGTTCGACCTTACCTCGGCAGGGAGACCAAGCTTCCCAAGCCTAGTAGGAGAGTCGGGCAAGGGGGCTTGGCCAGAGATCGAGTGTAAGGCTCGGCAGGACGTTCGACCTTACCTCGGCAGGGAGACCAAGCTTCCCAAGCCTAGGAAGAGAGTCAGGCAAGGGGGCTTGGACGGAGTTCGAGTGTAAGGCTCGGCAGGACGTTCGACCTAACCTCGGCAAGGAGACCAATCTTCCCAAGCCTAGTAGGAGAGTCAGGCAAGGGGGCTTGGCCGGAGTTCGAGTGTAAGGCTCGGCAGGACGTTCCCGGGCCTAGTAGGAGAGTCAGGCAAGGGGGCTTCGCTGGAGTTCGAGTGTAAGGCTCGGCAGGACGTTCGACCTTACCTCGGCAGGGAGACCAAGCTTCCCAAACATTGAAGAGTCAGGCAAGGGGGCTTGGCCGGAGTTCGAGTGTAAGGCTCGGCAGGACGTTCGACCTTACCTCGGCAGGGAGACCAAGCTTCCCAAGCCTAGTAGGAGAGTCAGGCAAGGGGGCTTGGCCGGAGTTCGAGTGTAAGGCTCGGCAGGACGTTCGACCTTACCTCGGCAGGGAGACCAAGCTTCCCAAGCCTAGTAGGAGAGTCAGGCAAGGGGGCTTGGCCGGAGTTCGAGTGTAAGGCTCGGCAGGACGTTCGACCTTACCTCGGCACGGAGACCAAGCTTCCCAAGCCTAGTAGGAGAGTCAGGCAAGGGGGCTTGGCCGGAGTTCGAGTGTAAGGCTCGGCAGGACGTTCGACCTTACCTCGGCAGGGAGACCAAGCTTCCCAAGCCTAGTACGAGAGTCAGGCAAGGGGGCTTGGCCGGAGTTCGAGTGTAAGGCTCGGCAGGACGTTCCCAAGCCTAGTAGGAGAGTCAGGCAAGGGGGCTTGGCCGGAGTTCGAGTGTAAGGCTCGGCAGGACGTTCGACCTTACCTCAGCAGGGAGACCAAGCTTCCCAAGCCTAGTAGGAGAGTCAGGCAAGGGGGCTTGGCCCGAGTTCGAGTGTAAGGCTCGGCAGGACGTTCGACCGTACCTCGGCAGGGAGACCAAGCTTCCCAAGCCTAGTAGGAGAGTCAGGCAAGGGGGCTTGGCCGGAGTTCGAGTGTAAGGCTCGGCAGGACGTTCGACCTTACCTCGGCAGGGAGACCAAGCTTCCCAAGCCTAGTAGGAGAGTCAGGCAAGGGGGCTTGGCCGGAGTTCGAGTGTAAGGCTCGGCAGGACGTTCCCAAGCCTAGTAGGAGAGTCAGGCAAGGGGGCTTGGCCGGAAGTTCGAGTGTAAGGCTCGGCAGGATGTTCCCAAGCCCAGTACGAGAGTCAGACACGGGGGCTTGGCCGGAGTTCGAGTGTAAGGCTCGGCAGGACGTTCGACCTTACCTCGGCAGGGAGACCAAGCTTCCCAAGCCTAGTAGGAGAGTCAGGCAAGGGGACTTGGCCGGAGTTCGAGTGTAAGGCTCGGCAGGACATTCGACCTTACCTCGGCAGGGAGACCAAGCTTCCCAAGCCTAGTAGGAGACTCAGGCAAGGGGGCTTGGCCGGAGTTCGAGTGTAAGGCTCGGCAGGACGTTCGACCGTACCTCGGCAGGGAGAGCAAGCTTCCCAAGCCTAGTAGGAGAGTCAGGCAAGGGGGCTCGGCCGGAGTTCGAGTGTAGGGCTTGGCAGGACGTTCCCAAGCCTAGTAGGAGAGTCAGGCAAGGGAGCTTGGCCGGAAGTTCGAGTGTAAGGCTCGGCAGGATGTTCCCAAGCCTAGTACGAGAGTCAGGCAAGGGGGCTTGGCCGGAGTTCGAGTGTAAGGCTCGGCAGGACGTTCCCAAGCCTAGTAGGAGAGTCAGGCAAGGGGGCTTGGCCGGAGTTTGAGTGTAAGGCTCGGCAGGACGTTCGACCTTACCTCGGCAGGGAGACCAAGCTTCCCAAGCCTAGGGGAGTCAGGCAAGGGGACTTGGCTGGAGTTCGAGTGTAAGGCTCGGCAGGACGTTCGACCTTACCTCGGCAGGGCGACCAAGCTTCCCAAGCCTAGTAGGGTCAGGCAAGAGGGCTTGGCCGGAGTTCGAGTGTAAGGCTCGGCCGGACGTTCGACCTTACCTCGGCAGGGAGACGAAGCTTCCCAAGCCAAGGAGAGTCAGACAAGGGGACTTGGCCGGAGTTCGAGTGTAAGGCTCGGCAGGACGTTCGACCTTACCTCGGCAGGGAGACCAAGCTTCCCAAGCCTAGTAGGAGAGTCAGGCAAGGGGGCTTGGACGGAGTTCGAGTGTAAGGCTCGGCAGTACGTTCGACCTAACCTCGGCAAGGAGACCAAGCTTCCCAAGCCTAGTAGGACTGTCAGGCAAGGGGGCTTGGCCGGAGTTCGAGTGTAAGTCTCGGCAGGACGTTCGACCTTACCTCGGCAGGGAGACCAAGCTTCCCAAGCCTAGTAGGAGAGTCAGGCAAGGGGGCTTGGCCGGAGTTCGAGTGTAAGGCTCGGCAGGACGTTCCCGGGCCTAGTAGGAGTGTCAGGCAAGGGGGCTTGGCTGGAGTTCGAGTGTAAGGCTCGGCAGGACGTTCGACCTTACCTCGGCAGGGAGACCAAGCCTCCCAAACCTTGTAGAGTCAGGCAAGGGGGCTTGGCCGGAGTTCGAGTGTAAGGCTCGGCAGGACGTTCGACCTTACCTCGGCAGGGAGACCAAGCTTCCCAAGCCTAGTAGGAGAGTCAGGCAAGGGGGCTTGGCCGGAGTTCGAGTGTAAGGCTCGGCAGGACGTTCGACCTTACCTCGGCAGGGAGACCAAGCTTCCAAGCCTAGTAGGAGAGTCAGGCAAGGGGGCTTGGCCGGAGTTCGAGTGTAAGGCTCGGCAGGACGTTCGACCTTACCTCGGCAGGGACACCAAGCTTCCCAAGCCTAGTAGGAGAGTCAGGCAAGGGGGCTTGGCCGGAGTTCGAGTGTAAGGCCCGGCAGGACGTTCGACCTTACCTCGGCAGGGAGACCAAGCTTCCCAAGCCTAGTAGGAGAGTCAGGCAAGGGGGCTTGGCCGGAGTTCGAGTGTAAGGCTCGGCAGGACGTTCGACCTTACCTCGGCAGGGAGACCAAGCTTCCCAAGCCTAGTAGGAGAGTCAGGCAAGGGGGCTTGGCCGGAGTTCGAGTGTAAGGCTCGGCAGGACGTTCGACCTTACCTCGGCAGGGAGACCAAGCTTCCCAAGCCTAGTACGAGAGTCAGGCAAGGGGGCTTGGCCGGAGTTCGAGTGTAAGGCTCGGCAGGACGTTCCCAAGCCTAGTAGGAGAGTCAGGCAAGGGGGCTTGGCCGGAAGTTCGAGTGTAAGGCTCGGCAGGATGTTCCCAAGCCCAGTACGAGTGTCAGGCACGGGGGCTTGGCCGGAGTTCGAGTGTAAGGCTCGGCAGGATGTTCCCAAGACTAGTACGAGAGTCAGGCACGGGGACTTGGCCGGAGTTCGAGTGTAAGGCTCGGCAGGACATTCGACCTTACCTCGGCAGGGAGACCAAGCTTCCCAAGCCTAGTAGGAGAGTCAGGCAAGGGGGCTTGGCCGGAGTTCGAGTGTAGGGCTCGGCAGGATGTTCCCAAGCCTAGTAGGAGAGTCAGGCAAGGGAGCTTGGCCGGAAGTTCGAGTGTAAGGCTCGGCAGGAAGTTCCCAAGCCTAGTACGAGAGTCAGGCAAGGGGGCTTGGCCGGAGTTCGAGTGTAAGGCTCGGCAGGACGTTCGACCTTACCTCGGCAGGGAGACCAAGCTTCCCAAGCCTAGGGGAGTCAGGCAAGGGGACTTGGCTGGAGTTCGAGTGTAAGGCTCGGCAGGACGTTCGACCTTACCTCGGCAGGGAGACCAAGCTTCCCAAGTCTAGTAGGGTCAGGCAAGGGGGCTTGGCCGGAGTTCGAGTGTAAGGCTCGGCCGGACGTTCGACCTTACCTCGGCAGGGAGACGAAGCTTCCCAAGCCTAGGAGAGTCAGACAAGGGGACTTGGCCGGAGTTCGAGTGTAAGGCTCGGCAGGACGTTCGACCTTACCTCGGCAGGGAGACCAAGCTTCCCAAGCCTAGTAGGAGAGTCAGGCAAGGGGGCTTGGCCGGAGTTCAAGTGTAAGGCTCGGCAGGACGTTCCCGGGCCTAGTAGGAGAGTCAGGCAAGGGGGCTTGGCTGGAGCTCGAGTGTAAGGCTCGGCAGGACGTTCGACCTTACCTCGGCAGGGAGACCAAGCTTCCCAAACCTAGTAGAGTCCGGCAAGGGGGCTTGGCCGGAGTTCGAGTGTAAGGCTCGGCAGGACGTTCGACCTTACCTCGGCAGGGAGACCAAGCTTCCCAAGACTAGTAGGAGAGTCAGGCAAGGGGGCTTGGCCGGAGTTCGAGTGTAAGGCTCGGCAGGACGTTCCCAAGCCTAGTAGGAGAGTCAGGCAAGGGGGCTTGGCCGGAAGTTCGAGTGTAAGGCTCGGCAGGAAGTTCCCAAGCCTAGTACGAGAGTCAGGCAAGGGGGCTTTGCCGGAGTTCGAGTGTAAGGCTCGGCAGGACGTTCCCAAGCCTAGTAGGAGAGTCAGGCAAGGGGGCTTGGCCGGAGTTCGAGTGTAAGGCTCGGCAGGACGTTCGACCTTACCTCGGCAGGGAGACCAAGCTTCCCAAGCCTAGGGGAGTCAGGCAAGGGGACTTGGCTGGAGTTCGAGTGTAAGGCTCGGCAGGACGTTCGACCTTACCTCGGCAGGGAGACCAAGCTTCCCAAGCCTAATAGGGTCAGGCAAGGGGGCTTGGCCGGAGTTCGAGTGTAAGGCTCGGCCGGACGTTCGACCTTACCTCGGCAGGGAGACCAAGCTTCCCAAGCCTAGGAGAGTCAGACAAGGGGACTTGGCCGGAGTTCGAGTGTACGGCTCGGCAGGATATTCGACCTTACCTCGGCAGGGAGACCAAGCTTCCCAAGCCTAGTAGGAGAGTCAGGCAAGGGGGCTTGGCCGGAGTTCGAGTGTAAGGCTCGGCAGGACGTTCCCGGGCCTAGTAGGAGAGTCAGGCAAGGGGGCTTGGCTGGAGTGCGAGTGTAAGTCTCGGCAGGACGTTCGACCTTACCTCGGCAGGGAGACCAAGCTTCCCAAACCTAGTAGAGTCAGGCAAGTGGGCTTGGCCGGAGTTCGAGTGTAAGGCTCGGCAGGACGTTTGACCTTACCTCGGCAGGGAGACCAAGCTTCCCAAGCCTAGTATGAGAGTCAGGCAAGGGGGCTTGGCCAGAGATCGACTGTAAGGCTCGGCAGGACGTTCAACCTACCCTCGGCAAGGAGACCAAGCTTCCCAAGCCTAGTAGGAGTGTCAGGCAAGGGGGCTTGGCCAGAGTTCGAGTGTAAGGCTCGGCAGGACGTTCCCGGGCCTAGTAGGAGAGTCAGGCAAGGGGGCTTGGCTGGAGTTCGAGTGTAAGGCTCGGCAGGACGTTCCCGGGCCTAGTAGGAGAGTCAGGCAAGGGGGCTTGGCTGGAGTTCGAGTGTAAGGCTCGGCAGGAAGTTCCCAAGCCTAGTACGAGAGTCAGGCACGGGGGCTTGGCCGGAGTTCGAGTGTAAGGCTCGGCAGGACGTTCGACCTTACCTCGGCAGGGAGACCAAGCTTCCCAAGCCTAGTACGAGAGTCAGGCAAGGGGGCTTGGCCGGAGTTCGAGTGTAAGGCCCGGCAGGATGTTCGACCTTACCTCGGCAGGGAGACCAAGCTTCCCAAGCCTAGTAGGAGAGTCAGGCAAGGGGGCGTGGCCGGAGTTCGAGTGTAAGGCTCGGCAGGACGTTCGACCTTACCTCGGCAGGGAGACCAAGCTTCCAAGCCTAGTAGGAGAGTCAGGCAAGGGGGCTTGGCCGGAGTTCGAGTGTAAGGCTCGGCAGGACGTTCGACCTTACCTCGGCAGGGAGACCAAGCTTCCCAAGCCTAGTAGGAGAGTCAGGCAAGGGGGCTTGGCCGGAGTTCGAGTGTAAGGCCCGGCAGGACGTTCGACCTTACCTCGGCAGGGAGACCAAGCTTCCCAAGCCTAGTAGGAGAGTCAGGCAAGGGGGCTTGGCCGGAGTTCGAGTGTAAGGCTCGGCAGGACGTTCGACCTTACCTCGGCAGGGAGACCAAGCTTCCCAAGCCTAGTACGAGAGTCAGGCAAGGGGGCTTGGCCGGAGTTCGAGTGTAAGGCTCGGCAGGACGTTCCCAAGCCTAGTAGGAGAGTCAGGCAAGGGGGCTTGGCCGGAAGTTCGAGTGTAAGGCTCGGCAGGATGTTCCCAAGCCCAGTACGAGAGTCAGGCACGGGGGCTTGGCCGGAGTTCGAGTGTAAGGCTCGGCAGGACGTTCCCAAGCCTAGTAGGAGAGTCAGGCAAGGGGGCTTGGCCGGAGTTCGAGTGTAAGTCTCGGCAGGACGTTCGACCTTACCTCGGCAGGGAGACCAAACTTCCCAAGCCTAGTAGGAGAGTCAGGCAAGGGGACGTGGCCGGAGTTCGAGTGTAAGGCTCGGCAGGACATTCGACCTTACCTCGGCAGGGAGACCAAGCTTCCCAAGCCTAGTAGGAGAGTCAGGCAAGGGGGCTTGGCCGGAGTTCGAGTGTAAGGCTCGGCAGGACTTTCGACCTTACCTCGGCAGGGAGACCAAGCTTCCCAAGCCTAGTAGGAGAGTCAGGCAAGGGGGCTTGGCCGGAGTTCGAGTGTAAGGCTCGGCAGGACGTTCGACCGTACCTCGGCAGGGAGAGCAAGCTTCCCAAGCCGAGTAGGAGAGTCAGGCAAGGGGGCTCGGCCGGAGTTCGAGTGTAGGGCTTGGCAGGACGTTCCCAAGCCTAGTAGGAGAGTCAGGCAAGGGAGCTTGGCCGGAAGTTCGAGTGTAAGGCTCGGCAGGAAGTTCCCAAGCCTAGTACGAGAGTCAGGCAGGGGGGCTTGGCCGGAGTTCGAGTGAAAGGCTCGGCAGGACGTTCCCAAGCCTAGTAGGAGAGTCAGGCAAGGGGGCTTGGCCGGAGTTCGAGTGTAAGGCTCGGCAGGACGTTCGACCTTACCTCGGCAGGGAGACCAAGCTTCCCAAGCCTAGGGGAGTCAGGCAAGGGGACTTGGCTGGAGTTCGAGTGTAAGGCTCGGCAGGACGTTCGACCTTACCTCGGCAGGGCGACCAAGCTTCCCAAGCCTAGTAGGGTCAGGCAAGAGGGCTTGGCCGGAGTTCGAGTGTAAGGCTCGGCCGGACGTTCGACCTTACCTCGGCAGGGAGACGAAGCTTCCCAAGCCTAGGAGAGTCAGACAAGGGGACTTGGCCGGAGTTCGAGTGTAAGGCTCGGCAGGACGTTCGACCTTACCTCGGCAGGGAGACCAAGCTTCCCAAGCCTAGTAGGAGAGTCAGGCAAGGGGTCTTGGCCGGAGTTCGAGTGTAAGGCCCGGCAGGACGTTCGACCTTACCTCGGCAGGGAGACCAAGCTTCCCAAGCCTAGTAGGAGAGTCAGGCAAGGGGGCTTGGCCGGAGTTCGAGTGTAAGGCTCGGCAGGACGTTCGACCTTACCTCGGCAGGGAGACCAAGCTTCCCAAGCCTAGTACGAGAGTCAGGCAAGGGGGCTTGGCCGGAGTTCGAGTGTAAGGCTCGGCAGGACGTTCCCAAGCCTAGTAGGAGAGTCAGGCAAGGGGGCTTGGCCGGAAGTTCGAGTGTAAGGCTCGGCAGGATGTTCCCAAGCCCAGTACGAGAGTCAGGCACGGGGGCTTGGCCGGAGTTCGAGTGTAAGGCTCGGCAGGACGTTCCCAAGCCTAGTAGGAGAGTCAGGCAAGGGGGCTTGGCCGGAGTTCGAGTGTAAGTCTCGGCAGGACGTTCGACCTTACCTCGGCAGGGAGACCAAGCTTCCCAAGCCTAGTAGGAGAGTCAGGCAAGGGGACGTGGCCGGAGTTCGAGTGTAAGGCTCGGCAGGACATTCGACCTTACCTCGGCAGGGAGACCAAGCTTCCCAAGCCTAGTAGGAGAGTCAGGCAAGGGGGCTTGGCCGGAGTTCGAGTGTAAGGCTCGGCAGGACTTTCGACCTTACCTCGGCAGGGAGACCAAGCTTCCCAAGCCTAGTAGGAGAGTCAGGCAAGGGGGCTTGGCCGGAGTTCGAGTGTAAGGCTCGGCAGGACGTTCGACCGTACCTCGGCAGGGAGAGCAAGCTTCCCAAGCCGAGTAGGAGAGTCAGGCAAGGGGGCTCGGCCGGAGTTCGAGTGTAGGGCTTGGCAGGACGTTCCCAAGCCTAGTAGGAGAGTCAGGCAAGGGAGCTTGGCCGGAAGTTCGAGTGTAAGGCTCGGCAGGAAGTTCCCAAGCCTAGTACGAGAGTCAGGCAGGGGGGCTTGGCCGGAGTTCGAGTGAAAGGCTCGGCAGGACGTTCCCAAGCCTAGTAGGAGAGTCAGGCAAGGGGGCTTGGCCGGAGTTCGAGTGTAAGGCTCGGCAGGACGTTCGACCTTACCTCGGCAGGGAGACCAATCTTCCCAAGCCTAGGGGAGTCAGGCAAGGGGACTTGGCTGGAGTTCGAGTGTAAGGCTCGGCAGGACGTTCGACCTTACTTCGGCAGGGCGACCAAGCTTCCCAAGCCTAGTAGGGTCAGGCAAGAGGGCTTGGCCGGAGTTCGAGTGTAAGGCTCGGCCGGACGTTCGACCTTACCTCGGCAGGGAGACGAAGCTTCCCAAGCCTAGGAGAGTCAGACAAGGGGACTTGGCCGGAGTTCGAGTGTAAGGCTCGGCAGGACGTTCGACCTTACCTCGGCAGGGAGACCAAGCTTCCCAAGCCTAGTAGGAGAGTCAGGCAAGGGGGCTTGGCCAGAGATCGAGCGTAAGGCTCGGCAGGACGTTCGACCTTACCTCGGCAGGGAGACCAAGCTTCCCAAGCCTAGGAGGAGAGTCAGGCAAGGGGGCTTGGACGGAGTTCGAGTGTAAGGCTCGGCAGGACGTTCGACCTAACCTCGGCAAGGAGACCAAGCTTCCCAAGCCTAGTAGGACTGTCAGGCAAGGGGGCTTGGCCGGAGTTCGAGTGTAAGGCTCGGCAGGACGTTCGACCTTACCTCGGCAGGAAGACCAAGCTTCCCAAGCCTAGTAGGAGAGTCAGGAAAGGGGGCTTGGCCGGAGTTCGAGTGTAAGGCTCGGCAGGACGTTCCCGGGCCTAGTAGGAGTGTCAGGCAAGGGGGCTTGGCTGGAGTTCGAGTGTAAGGCTCGGCAGGACGTTCGACCTTACCTCGGCAGGGAGACCAAGCCTCCCAAACCTTGTAGATTCAGGCAAGGGGGCTTGGCCGGAGTTCGAGTGTAAGGCTCAGCAGGACGTTCGACCTTACCTCGGCAGGGCGACCAAGCTTCCCAAGCCTAGTAGGAGAGTCAGGCAAGGGGGCTTGGCCGGAGTTCGAGTGTAAGGCTCGGCAGGACGTTCGACCTTACCTCGGCAGGGAGACCAAGCTTCCAAGCCTAGTAGGAGAGTCAGGCAAGGGGGCTTGGCCGGAGTTCGAGTGTAAGGCTCGGCAGGACGTTCGACCTTACCTCGGCAGGGAGACCAAGCTTCCCAAGCCTAGTAGGAGAGTCAGGCAAGGGGGCTTGGCCGGAGTTCGAGTGTAAGGCCCGGCAGGACGTTCGACCTTACCTCGGCAGGGAGACCAAGCTTCCCAAGCCTAGTAGGAGAGTCAGGCAAGGGGGCTTGGCCGGAGTTCGAGTGTAAGGCTCGGCAGGACGTTGCCAAGCCTAGTAGGAGAGTCAGGCAAGGGGGCTTGGCCGGAGTTCGAGTGTAAGGCTCGGCAGGACGTTCGACCTTACCTCGGCAGGGAGACCAAGCTTCCCAAGCCTAGTAGGAGAGTCAGGCAAGGGGGCTTGGCCAGAGTTCGAGTGTAAGGCTCGGCAGGACGTTCCCAAGCCTAGTAGGAGAGTCAGGCAAGGGGGCTTGGCCGGAAGTTCGAGTGTAAGGCTCGGCAGGATGTTCCCAAGACTAGTACGAGAGTCAGGCACGGGGACTTGGCCGGAGTTCGAGTGTAAGGCTCGGCAGGACATTCGACCTTACCTCGGCAGGGAGACCAAGCTTCCCAAGCCTAGTAGGAGAGTCAGGCAAGGGGGCTTGGCCGGAGTTCGAGTGTAGGGCTCGGCAGGATGTTCCCAAGCCTAGTAGGAGAGTCAGGCAAGGGAGCTTGGCCGGAAGTTCGAGTGTAAGGCTCGGCAGGAAGTTCCCAAGCCTAGTACGAGAGTCAGGCAAGGGGGCTTGGCCGGAGTTCGAGTGTAAGGCTCGGCAGGACGTTCGACCTTACCTCGGCAGGGAGACCAAGCTTCCCAAGCCTAGGGGAGTCAGGCAAGGGGACTTGGCTGGAGTTCGAGTGTAAGGCTCGGCAGGACGTTCGACCTTACCTCGGCAGGGAGACCAAGCTTCCCAAGTCTAGTAGGGTCAGGCAAGGGGGCTTGGCCGGAGTTCGAGTGTAAGGCTCGGCCGGACGTTCGACCTTACCTCGGCAGGGAGACGAAGCTTCCCAAGCCTAGGAGAGTCAGACAAGGGGACTTGGCCGGAGTTCGAGTGTACGGCTCGGCAGGATATTCGACCTTACCTCGGCAGGGAGACCAAGCTTCCCAAGCCTAGTAGGAGAGTCAGACAAGGGGGCTTGGCCGGAGTTCGAGTGTAAGGCTCGGCAGGACGTTCCCGGGCCTAGTAGGAGAGTCAGGCAAGGGGGCTTGGCTGGAGTGCGAGTGTAAGTCTCGGCAGGACGTTCGACCTTACCTCGGCAGGGAGACCAAGCTTCCCAAACCTAGTAGAGTCAGGCAAGTGGGCTTGGCCGGAGTTCGAGTGTAAGGCTCGGCAGGACGTTCGACCTTACCTCGGCAGGGAGACCAAGCTTCCCAAGCCTAGTATGAGAGTCAGGCAAGGGGGCTTGGCCAGAGATCGACTGTAAGGCTCGGCAGGACGTTCAACCTACCCTCGGCAAGGAGACCAAGCTTCCCAAGCCTAGTAGGAGTGTCAGGCAAGGGGGCTTGGCCAGAGTTCGAGTGTAAGGCTCGGCAGGACGTTCCCGGGCGTAGTAGGAGAGTCAGGCAAGGGGGCTTGGCTGGAGTTCGAGTGTAAGGCTCGGCAGGACGTTCCCGGGCCTAGTAGGAGAGTCAGGCAAGGGGGCTTGGCTGGAGTTCGAGTGTAAGGCTCGGCAGGAAGTTCCCAAGCCTAGTACGAGAGTCAGGCACGGGGGCTTGGCCGGAGTTCGAGTGTAAGGCTCGGCAGGACGTTCCCAAGCCTAGTAGGAGAGTCAGGCAAGGGGGCTTGGCCGGAGTTCGAGTGTAAGGCTCGGCAGGACGTTCGACCTTACCTCGGCAGGGAGACCAAGCTTCCCAAGCCTAGTAGGGGAGTCCGGCAAGGGGGCTGGGCCGGAGTTCGACTGTAAGGCTCGGCAGGACGTTCGACCTTACCTCGCAGGGAGACCAAGCTTCCCAAACCTAGTCGGGTCAGGCAAGCGGGATTGCCCAGAGTTCGAGTGCAAGGCTCGGCAGGACGTTCGACCTTACCTCGGCAGGGAGACCAAGCTTCCCACGCCTAGTAGGAGAGTCAGGCAAGGGGGCCTGGCCGGAGTTCGAGTGTAAGGCGCGGCAGGACGTTCGACCTTACCTCGGCAGGGAGACCAAGCTTCCCGAGCCTAGGAGAGTCAGGCAAGGGGACTTGGCTGGAGTTCGAGTGTAAGGCTCGGCAGGACGTTCGACCTTACCTCGGCAGGGAGACCAAGCTTCCCAAGCCTAGTAGGAGAGTCAGGCAAGGGGGCTTGGCCGGAGTTCGAGTGTAAGGCTCGGCAGGACGTTCGACCTTACCTCGGCAGGGAGACCATGCTTCCCAAGTCTAGTAGGAGAGTCAGGCAAGGGGGCTTGGCCGGAGTTCGAGTGTAAGGCTCGGCAGGACGTTCGACCTTACCTCGGCAGGGAGACCAAGCTTCCCAAGCCTAGGAGAGTCAGGCAAGGGGACTTGGCCGGAGTTCGAGTGTAAGGCTCGGCAGGACCTTCGAACTTACCTCGGCAAGGAGACCAAGCTTCCCAAGCCTAGTAGGAGAGTCAGGCAAGGGGGCTTGGCCGGAGTTCGAGTGTAAGGCTCGGCAGGACGTTCGACCTTACCTCGGCAAGGAGACCAAGCTTCCCAAGCCTAGTAGGAGAGTCAGGCAAGGGGGCTTGGCTACAGTTCGAGTGTAAGGCTCGGCAGGACGTTCCCAAGCCTAGTAGGAGAGTCAGGCAAGGGGGCATGGCCGGAGTTCGAGTGTAAGGCTCGGCAGGACGTTCGACCTTACCTCTGAAGGGAGACCAAGTTTCCCAAGACTAGTAGGAGAGTCAGGCAAGGGGACTTGGCCGGAGTTTGAGTGTAAGGCTCGGCAGGACGTTCGACCTTACCTCGGCAGGGAGACCAAGCTTCCCAAGCCTAGTAGGAGAGTCAGGCAAGGGGGCTTGGCCGGAGTTCGAGTGTAAGGCTCGGCAGGACGTTCGACCTTACCTCGGCAGGGATACCAAGCTTCCCAAGACTAGTAGGAGAGTCAGCCAAGGGGGCTTGGCCGGAGTTCGAGTGTAGGGCTCGGCAGGACGTTCCCAAGCCTAGTAGGAGAGTCAGGCAAGGGGGCTTGGCCAGAGATCGAGTGTAAGGCTCGGCAGGACGTTCGACCTTACCTCGGCAGGGAGGCCAAGCTTCCCAAGCCTAGTAGGAGAGTCAGGCAAGGGGGCTTGGCCGGAGATCGAGTGTAAGGCTCGGCAGGACGTTCGACCTTACCTCGGCAGGGAGACCAAGCTTCCCAAACCTAGTCAGGTCAGGCAAGCGGGATTGGCCGGAGTTCGAGTGTAAGGCTCGGCAGGACGTTCGACCTTACCTCGGCAGGGAGACCAAGCTTCCCAAGCCTAGTAGGAGAGTCAGGCAAGGGGGCTTGGCCGGAGTTCGAGTGTAAGGCGCGGCAGGACGTTCGACCTTACCTCGGCAGGGAGACCAAGCTTCCCAAGCCTAGGAGAGTCAGGCAAGGGGACTTGGCCGGACTTCAAGTGTAGGGCTCGGCAGGACGTTCGACCTTACCTCGGCAGGGAGACCAAGCTTCCCAAGCCTAGTAGGAGAGTCAGGCAAGGGGGCTTGGCCGGACTTCAAGTGTAAGGCTCGGCAGGACGTTCGACCTTACCTCGGCAGGGAGACCAAGCTTCCCAAGCCTAGTAGGAGAGTCAGGCAAGGGGACTTGGCCGGAGTTCGAGTGTAAGGCTCGGCAGGACGTTCGACCTTACCTCGGCAGGGAGACCAAGCTTCCCAAGCCTAGTAGGAGAGTCAGGCAAGGGGGCTTGGCCGGAGTTCGAGTGTAAGGCTCGGCAGGACATTCGACCTTACCTCGGCAGGGAGACCAAGCTTCCCAAGCCTAGGAGAGTCAGGCAAGGGGACTTGGCCGGAGTTCGAGTGTAAGTCTCGGCAGGACCTTCGAACTTACCTCGGCAAGGAGACCAAGCTTCCCAAGCCTAGTAGGAGAGTCAGGCAAGGGGGCTTGGCCGGAGTTCGAGTGTAAGGCTCGGCAGGACGTTCCACCTACCCTCGGCAAGGAGACCAAGCTTCCCAAGCCTAGTAGGAGTGTCAGGCAAGGGGGCTTGGCCAGAGTTCGAGTGTAACGCTCGGCAGGACGTTCCCAAGCCTAGTAGGAGAGTCAGGCAAGGGGGCTTGGCTGGAGTTCGAGTGTAAGGCTCGGCAGGAAGTTCCCAAGCCTAGTACGAGAGTCAGGCACGGGGGCTTGGCCGGAGTTCGAGTGTAAGGCTCGGCAGGACGTTCCCAAGCCTAGTAGGAGAGTCAGGCAAGGGGGCTTGGCCGGAGTTCGAGTGTAAGGCTCGGCAGGACGTTCGACCTTACCTCGGCAGGGAGACCAAGCTTCCCAAGCCTAGTAGGGGAGTCCGGCAAGGGGGCTGGGCCGGAGTTCGACTGTAAGGCTCGGCAGGACGTTCGACCTTACCTCGCAGGGAGACCAAGCTTCCCAAACCTAGTCGGGTCAGGCAAGCGGGATTGGCCAGAGTTCGAGTGCAAGGCTCGGCAGGACGTTCGACCTTACCTCGGCAGGGAGACCAAGCTTCCCACGCCTAGTAGGAGAGTCAGGCAAGGGGGCCTGGCCGGAGTTCGAGTGTAAGGCGCGGCAGGACGTTCGACCTTACCTCGGCAGGGAGACCAAGCTTCCCGAGCCTAGGAGAGTCAGGCAAGGGGACTTGGCCGGAGTTCGAGTGTAAGGCTCGGCAGGACGTTCGACCTTACCTCGGCAGGGAGACCAAGCTTCCCAAGCCTAGTAGGAGAGTCAGGCAAGGGGGCTTGGCCGGAGTTCGAGTGTAAGGCTCGGCAGGACGTTCGACCTTACCTCGGCAGGGAGACCATGCTTCCCAAGTCTAGTAGGAGAGTCAGGCAAGGGGGCTTGGCCGGAGTTCGAGTGTAAGGCTCGGCAGGACGTTCGACCTTACCTCGGCAGGGAGACCAAGCTTCCCAAGCCTAGGAGAGTCAGGCAAGGGGACTTGGCCGGAGTTCGAGTGTAAGGCTCGGCAGGACCTTCGAACTTACCTCGGCAAGGAGACCAAGCTTCCCAAGCCTAGTAGGAGAGTCAGGCAAGGGGGCTTGGCCGGAGTTCGAGTGTAAGGCTCGGCAGGACGTTCGACCTTACCTCGGCAAGGAGACCAAGCTTCCCAAGCCTAGTAGGAGAGTCAGGCAAGGGGGCTTGGCTACAGTTCGAGTGTAAGGCTCGGCAGGACGTTCCCAAGCCTAGTAGGAGAGTCAGGCAAGGGGGCATGGCCGGAGTTCGAGTGTAAGGCTCGGCAGGACGTTCGACCTTACCTCTGAAGGGAGACCAAGTTTCCCAAGACTAGTAGGAGAGTCAGGCAAGGGGACTTGGCCGGAGTTTGAGTGTAAGGCTCGGCAGGACGTTCGACCTTACCTCGGCAGGGAGACCAAGCTTCCCAAGCCTAGTAGGAGAGTCAGGCAAGGGGGCTTGGCCGGAGTTCGAGTGTAAGGCTCGGCAGGACGTTCGACCTTACCTCGGCAGGGATACCAAGCTTCCCAAGACTAGTAGGAGAGTCAGCCAAGGGGGCTTGGCCGGAGTTCGAGTGTAGGGCTCGGCAGGACGTTCCCAAGCCTAGTAGGAGAGTCAGGCAAGGGGGCTTGGCCAGAGATCGAGTGTAAGGCTCGGCAGGACGTTCGACCTTACCTCGGCAGGGAGGCCAAGCTTCCCAAGCCTAGTAGGAGAGTCAGGCAAGGGGGCTTGGCCGGAGATCGAGTGTAAGGCTCGGCAGGACGTTCGACCTTACCTCGGCAGGGAGACCAAGCTTCCCAAACCTAGTCAGGTCAGGCAAGCGGGATTGGCCGGAGTTCGAGTGCAAGGCTCGGCAGGACGTTCGACCTTACCTCGGCAGGGAGACCAAGCTTCCCAAGCCTAGTAGGAGAGTCAGGCAAGGGGGCTTGGCCGGAGTTCGAGTGTAAGGCGCGGCAGGACGTTCGACCTTACCTCGGCAGGGAGACCAAGCTTCCCAAGCCTAGGAGAGTCAGGCAAGGGGACTTGGCCGGACTTCAAGTGTAGGGCTCGGCAGGACGTTCGACCTTACCTCGGCAGGGAGACCAAGCTTCCCAAGCCTAGTAGGAGAGTCAGGCAAGGGGGCTTGGCCGGACTTCAAGTGTAAGGCTCGGCAGGACGTTCGACCTTACCTCGGCAGGGAGACCAAGCTTCCCAAGCCTAGTAGGAGAGTCAGGCAAGGGGGCTTGGCGGGAGTTCGAGTGTAAGGCTCGGCAGGACGTTCGACCTTACCTCGGCAGGGAGACCAAGCTTCCCAAGCCTAGTAGGAGAGTCAGGCAAGGGGGCTTGGCCGGAGTTCGAGTGTAAGGCTCGGCAGGACGTTCGACCTTACCTCGGCAGGGAGACCAAGCTTCCCAAGCCTAGGAGAGTCAGGCAAGGGGACTTGGCCGGAGTTCGAGTGTAAGTCTCGGCAGGACCTTCGAACTTACCTCGGCAAGGAGACCAAGCTTCCCAAGCCTAGTAGGAGAGTCAGGCAAGGGGGCTTGGCCGGAGTTCGAGTGTAAGGCTCGGCAGGACGTTCCACCTACCCTCGGCAAGGAGACCAAGCTTCCCAAGCCTAGTAGGAGTGTTAGGCAAGGGGGCTTGGCCAGAGTTCGAGTGTAACGCTCGGCAGGACGTTCCCAAGCCTAGTAGGAGAGTCAGGCAAGGGGGCTCGGCCAGAGATCGAGTGCAAGGCTCGGCAGGACGTTCGACCTTACCTCGGCAGGGAGACCAAGCTTCCCAAACCTAGTCGGGTCAGGCAAGCGGGCTTGGCCGGAGTTCGAGTGCAAGCTCGGCAGGACGTTCGACCTTACCTCGGCAGGGAGACCAAGCTTCCCAAGCCTAGTAGGAGAGTCAGGCAAGGGGGCTTGGCCGCAGTTCGAGTGTAAGGCTCGGCAGGACGTTCCCAAGCCTAGTAGGAGAGTCAGGCAAGGGGGCTTGGCCGGAGTTCGAGTGTAAGGCTCGGCAGGACGTTCGACCTTACCTCGGCAGGGAGACCAAGCTTCCCAAGCCTAGTAGGAGAGTCAGGCAAGGGGGCTTGGCCGGAGTTCAAGTGTAAGGCTCGGCAGGACGTTCCCGGGCCTAGTAGGAGAGTCAGGCAAGGGGGCTTGGCTGGAGCTCGAGTGTAAGGCTCGGCAGGACGTTCGACCTTACCTCGGCAGGGAGACCAAGCTTCCCAAACCTAGTAGAGTCCGGCAAGGGGGCTTGGCCGGAGTTCGAGTGTAAGGCTCGGCAGGACGTTCGACCTTACCTCGGCAGGGAGACCAAGCTTCCCAAGACTAGTAGGAGAGTCAGGCAAGGGGGCATGGCCGGAGTTCGAGTGTAAGGCTCGGCAGGACGTTCGACCTTACCTCGGCAGGGAGACGAAGCTTCCCAAGCCTAGGAGAGTCAGACAAGGGGACTTGGCCGGAGTTCGAGTGTACGGCTCGGCAGGATATTCGACCTTACCTCGGCAGGGAGACCAAGCTTCCCAAGCCTAGTAGGAGAGTCAGGCAAGGGGGCTTGGCCGGAGTTCGAGTGTAAGGCTCGGCAGGACGTTCCCGGGCCTAGTAGGAGAGTCAGGCAAGGGGGCTTGGCTGGAGTGCGAGTGTAAGTCTCGGCAGGACGTTCGACCTTACCTCGGCAGGGAGACCAAGCTTCCCAAGCCTAGTAGAGTCAGGCAAGTGGGCTTGGCCGGAGTTCGAGTGTAAGGCTCGGCAGGACGTTCGACCTTACCTCGGCAGGGAGACCAAGCTTCCCAAGCCTAGTAGGAGAGTCAGGCAAGGGGGCTTGGCCAGAGATCGACTGTAAGGCTCGGCAGGACGTTCAACCTACCCTCGGCAAGGAGACCAAGCTTCCCAAGCCTAGTAGGAGTGTCAGGCAAGGGGGCTTGGCCAGAGTTCGAGTGTAAGGCTCGGCAGGACGTTCCCGGGCCTAGTAGGAGAGTCAGGCAAGGGGGCTTGGCTGGAGTTCGAGTGTAAGGCTCGGCAGGACGTTCCCGGGCCTAGTAGGAGAGTCAGGCAAGGGGGCTTGGCTGGAGTTCGAGTGTAAGGCTCGGCAGGAAGTTCCCAAGCCTAGTAGGAGAGTCAGGCACGGGGGCTTGGCCGGAGTTCGAGTGTAAGGCTCGGCAGGACGTTCCCAAGCCTAGTAGGAGAGTCAGGCAAGGGGGCTTGGCCGGAGTTCGAGTGTAAGGCTCGGCAGGACGTTCGACCTTACCTCGGCAGGGAGACCAAGCTTCCCAAGCCTGGTAGGGGAGTCCGGCAAGGGGGCTGGGCCGGAGTTCGACTGTAAGGCTCGGCAGGACGTTCGACCTTACCTCGCAGGGAGACCAAGCTTCCCAAACCTAGTCGGGTCAGGCAAGCGGGATTGGCCGGAGTTCGAGTGCAAGGCTCGGCAGGACGTTCGACCTTACCTCGGCAGGGAGACCAAGCTTCCCACGCCTAGTAGGAGAGTCAGGCAAGGGGGCTTGGCCGGAGTTCGAGTGTAAGTCGCGGCAGGACGTTCGACCTTACCTTGGCAGGGAGACCAAGCTTCCCAAGCCTAGGAGAGTCAGGCAAGGGGACTTGGCCGGAGTTCGAGTGTAAGGCTCGGCAGGACGTTCGACCTTAGCTCGGCAGGGAGACCAAGCTTCCCAAGGCTAGTAGGAGAGTCAGGCAAGGGGGCTTGGCCGGAGTTCGAGTGTAAGGCTCGGCAGGACGTTCGACCTTACCTCGGCAGGGAGACCATGCTTCCCAAGTCTAGTAGGAGAGTCAGGCAAGGGGGCTTGGCCGGAGTTCGAGTGTAAGGCTCGGCAGGACGTTCGACCTTACCTCGGCAGGGAGACCAAGCTTCCCAAGCCTAGGAGAGTCAGGCAAGGGGACTTGGCCGGAGTTCGAGTGTAAGGCTCGGCAGGACGTTCGACCTTACCTCGGCAAGGAGACCAAGCTTCCCAAGCCTAGTAGGAGAGTCAGGCAAGGGGGCTTGGCTACAGTTCGAGTGTAAGGCTCGGCAGGACGTTCCCAAGCCTAGTAGGAGAGTCAGGCAAGGGGGCATGGCCGGAGTTCGAGTGTAAGGCTCGGCAGGACGTTCGACCTTACCTCTGAAGGGAGACCAAGTTTCCCAAGACTAGTAGGAGAGTCAGGCAAGGGGACTTGGCCGGAGTTTGAGTGTAAGGCTCGGCAGGACGTTCGACCTTACCTCGGCAGGGAGACCAAGCTTCCCAAGCCTAGTAGGAGAGTCAGGCAAGGGGGCTTGGCCGGAGTTCGAGTGTAAGGCTCGGCAGGACGTTCGACCTTACCTCGGCAGGGATACCAAGCTTCCCAAGACTAGTAGGAGAGTCAGCCAAGGGGGCTTGGCCGGAGTTCGAGTGTAGGGCTCGGCAGGACGTTCCCAAGCCTAGTAGGAGAGTCAGGCAAGGGGGCTTGGCCAGAGATCGAGTGTAAGGCTCGGCAGGACGTTCGACCTTACCTCGGCAGGGAGGCCAAGCTTCCCAAGCCTAGTAGGAGAGTCAGGCAAGGGGGCTTGGCCGGAGATCGAGTGTAAGGCTCGGCAGGACGTTCGACCTTACCTCGGCAGGGAGACCAAGCTTCCCAAACCTAGTCAGGTCAGGCAAGCGGGATTGGCCGGAGTTCGAGTGCAAGGCTCGGCAGGACGTTCGACCTTACCTCGGCAGGGAGACCAAGCTTCCCAAGCCTAGTAGGAGAGTCAGGCAAGGGGGCTTGGCCGGAGTTCGAGTGTAAGGCTCGGCAGGACGTTCGACCTTACCTCGGCAGGGAGACCAAGCTTCCCAAGCCTAGTAGGAGAGTCAGGCAAGGGGGCTTGGCCGGAGTTCGAGTGTAAGGCTCGGCCGGACGTTCGACCTTACCTCGGCAGGGAGACGAAGCTTCCCAAGCCTAGGAGAGTCAGACAAGGGGACTTGGCCGGAGTTCGAGTGTACGGCTCGGCAGGATATTCGACCTTACCTCGGCAGGGAGACCAAGCTTCCCAAGCCTAGTAGGAGAGTCAGGCAAGGGGGCTTGGCCGGAGTTCGAGTGTAAGGCTCGGCAGGACGTTCCCGGGCCTAGTAGGAGAGTCAGGCAAGGGGGCTTGGCTGGAGTGCGAGTGTAAGTCTCGGCAGGACGTTCGACCTTACCTCGGCAGGGAGACCAAGCTTCCCAAACCTAGTAGAGTCAGGCAAGTGGGCTTGGCCGGAGTTCGAGTGTAAGGCTCGGCAGGACGTTCGACCTTACCTCGGCAGGGAGACCAAGCTTCCCAAGCCTAGTAGGAGAGTCAGGCAAGGGGGCTTGGCCAGAGATCGACTGTAAGGCTCGGCAGGACGTTCAACCTACCCTCGGCAAGGAGACCAAGCTTCCCAAGCCTAGTAGGAGTGTCAGGCAAGGGGGCTTGGCCAGAGTTCGAGTGTAAGGCTCGGCAGGACGTTCCCGGGCCTAGTAGGAGAGTCAGGCAAGGGGGCTTGGCTGGAGTTCGAGTGTAAGGCTCGGCAGGACGTTCCCGGGCCTAGTAGGAGAGTCAGGCAAGGGGGCTTGGCTGGAGTTCGAGTGTAAGGCTCGGCAGGAAGTTCCCAAGCCTAGTACGAGAGTCAGGCACGGGGGCTTGGCCGGAGTTCGAGTGTAAGGCTCGGCAGGACGTTCCCAAGCCTAGTAGGAGAGTCAGGCAAGGGGGCTTGGCCGGAGTTCGAGTGTAAGGCTCGGCAGGACGTTCGACCTTACCTCGGCAGGGAGACCAAGCTTCCCAAGCCTAGTAGGGGAGTCCGGCAAGGGGGCTGGGCCGGAGTTCGACTGTAAGGCTCGGCAGGACGTTCGACCTTACCTCGCAGGGAGACCAAGCTTCCCAAACCTAGTCGGGTCAGGCAAGCGGGATTGGCCGGAGTTCGAGTGCAAGGCTCGGCAGGACGTTCGACCTTACCTCGGCAGGGAGACCAAGCTTCCCACGCCTAGTAGGAGAGTCAGGCAAGGGGGCTTGGCCGGAGTTCGAGTGTAAGGCGCGGCAGGACGTTCGACCTTACCTTGGCAGGGAGACCAAGCTTCCCAAGCCTAGGAGAGTCAGGCAAGGGGACTTGGCCGGAGTTCGAGTGTAAGGCTCGGCAGGACGTTCGACCTTACCTCGGCAGGGAGACCAAGCTTCCCAAGCCTAGTAGGAGAGTCAGGCAAGGGGGCTTGGCCGGAGTTCGAGTGTAAGGCTCGGCAGGACGTTCGACCTTACCTCGGCAGGGAGACCATGCTTCCCAAGTCTAGTAGGAGAGTCAGGCAAGGGGGCTTGGCCGGAGTTCGAGTGTAAGGCTCGGCAGGACGTTCGACCTTACCTCGGCAGGGAGACCAAGCTTCCCAAGCCTAGGAGAGTCAGGCAAGGGGACTTGGCCGGAGTTCGAGTGTAAGGCTCGGCAGGACGTTCGACCTTACCTCGGCAAGGAGACCAAGCTTCCCAAGCCTAGTAGGAGAGTCAGGCAAGGGGGCTTGGCTACAGTTCGAGTGTAAGGCTCGGCAGGACGTTCCCAAGCCTAGTAGGAGAGTCAGGCAAGGGGGCATGGCCGGAGTTCGAGTGTAAGGCTCGGCAGGACGTTCGACCTTACCTCTGAAGGGAGACCAAGTTTCCCAAGACTAGTAGGAGAGTCAGGCAAGGGGACTTGGCCGGAGTTTGAGTGTAAGGCTCGGCAGGACGTTCGACCTTACCTCGGCAGGGAGACCAAGCTTCCCAAGCCTAGTAGGAGAGTCAGGCAAGGGGGCTTGGCCGGAGTTCGAGTGTAAGGCTCGGCAGGACGTTCGACCTTACCTCGGCAGGGATACCAAGCTTCCCAAGACTAGTAGGAGAGTCAGCCAAGGGGGCTTGGCCGGAGTTCGAGTGTAGGGCTCGGCAGGACGTTCCCAAGCCTAGTAGGAGAGTCAGGCAAGGGGGCTTGGCCAGAGATCGAGTGTAAGGCTCGGCAGGACGTTCGACCTTACCTCGGCAGGGAGGCCAAGCTTCCCAAGCCTAGTAGGAGAGTCAGGCAAGGGGGCTTGGCCGGAGATCGAGTGTAAGGCTCGGCAGGACGTTCGACCTTACCTCGGCAGGGAGACCAAGCTTCCCAAACCTAGTCAGGTCAGGCAAGCGGGATTGGCCGGAGTTCGAGTGCAAGGCTCGGCAGGACGTTCGACCTTACCTCGGCAGGGAGACCAAGCTTCCCAAGCCTAGTAGGAGAGTCAGGCAAGGGGGCTTGGCCGGAGTTCGAGTGTAAGGCTCGGCAGGACGTTCGACCTTACCTCGGCAGGGAGACCAAGCTTCCCAAGCCTAGTAGGAGAGTCAGGCAAGGGGGCTTGGCCGGAGTTTGAGTGTAAGGCTCGGCAGGAAGTTCGACCTTACCTCGGCAGGGAGACCAAGCTTCCCAAGCCTAATAGGAGAGTCAGGCAAGGGGGCTTGGCCGGGGTTCGAGTGTAAGGCTCGGCAGGATGTTCGACCTTACCTCGGCAGGGAGACCAAGCTTCCCAAGCCTAATAGGAGAGTCAGGCACGGGGGCTTGGCCAGAGTTCGAGTGTAAGGCTCGGCAGGACGTTTGACTTTACCTCGGCAGGGAGACCAAGCTTCCCAAGCCTAGTAGGAGAGTCAGGCAAGGGGGCTTGGCCGGAGTTTGAGTGTAAGGCTCGGCAGGATGTTTGACCTTACCTCGGCAGGGAGACCAAGCTTCCCAAGCCTAGTAGGAGAGTCAGGCAAGGGGGCTTGGCCGGAGTTCGAGTGTAAGGCTCGGCAGGACGTTCGACCTTACCTCGGCAGGGAGTCCAAGCTTCCCAAGCCTAGTAGGAGAGTCAGGCAAGGGGGCTTGGCCGGAGTTCGAGTGTAAGGCTCGGCAGGACGTTTGACCTTACCTCGGCAGGGAGACCAAGCTTCCCAAGCCTAGTAGGAGAGTCAGGCAAGGGGGCTTGGCCGGAGTTCGAGTGTAAGGCTCGGCAGGACGTTCGACCTTACCTCGGCAGGGAGACCAAGCTTCCCAAGCCTAGTAGGAGAGTCAGGCAAGGGGGCTTGGCCGGAGTTCGAGCGTAAGGCTCGGCAGGACGTTCGACCTTACCTCGGCAGGGAGACCAAGCTTCCCAAGCCTAGTAGGAGAGTCAGGCAAGGGGGCTTGGCCGGAGTTCGAGCGTAAGGCTCGGCAGGACGTTCGACCTTACCTCGGCAGGGAGACCAAGCTTCCCAAGCCTAGTAGGAGAGTCAGGCAAGGGGGCTTGGCCGGAGTTTGAGTGTAAGGCTCGGCAGGACGTTCGACCTTACCTCGGCAGGGAGACCAAGCTTCCCAAGCCTAGTAGGAGAGTCAGGCAAGGGGGCGTGGCCGGAGTTCGAGTGTAAGGCTCGGCAGGACGTTTGACCTTACCTTGGCAGGGAGACCAAGCTTCCCAAGCCTAATAGGAGAGTCAGGCAAGGGGGCTTGGCCGGAGTTCGAGTGAAAGGCTCGGCAGGACGTTTGACCTTACCTCGGCAGGGAGACCAAGCTTCCCAAGCCTAGTAGGAGAGTCAGGCAAGGGGGCTTGGCCGGAGTTCGAGCGTAAGGCTCGGCAGGACGTTCGACCTTACCTCGGCAGGGAGACCGAGCTTCCCAAGCCTAGTAGGAGAGTCAGGAAAGGGGGCTTGGCCGGAGTTCGAGCGTAAGGCTCGGCAGGACGTTCGACCTTACCTCGGCAGGGAGACCAAGCTTCCCAAGCCTAGTAGGAGAGTCAGGCAAGGGGGCTTGGCCGGAGTTCGAGTGTAAGGCTCGGCAGGACGTTCGACCTTACCTCGGCAGGGAGACCAAGCTTCCCAAGCCTAGTAGGAGAGTCAGGCAAGGGGGCTTGGCCGGAGTTTGAGTGTAAGGCTCGGCAGGAAGTTCGACCTTACCTCGGCAGGGAGACCAAGCTTCCCAAGCCTAGTAGGAGAGTCAGGCAAGGGGGCTTGGCCGGAGTTCGAGTGTAAGGCTCGGCAGGACGTTCGACCTTACCTCGGCAGGGAGACCAAGCTTCCCAAGCCTAGTAGGAGAGTCAGGCAAGGGGGCTTGGCCGGAGTTCGAGTGTAAGGCTCGGCAGGACGTTTGACCTTACCTCGGCAGGGAGACCAAGCTTCCCAAGCCTAGTAGGAGAGTCAGGCAAGGGGGCTTGGCCGGAGTTCGAGCGTAAGGCTCGGCAGGACGTTCGACCTTACCTCGGCAGGGAGACCAAGCTTCCCAAGCCTAGTAGGAGAGTCAGGCAAGGGGGCTTGGCCGGAGTTCGAGTGTAAGGCTCGGCAGGACGTTCGACCTTACCTCGGCAGGGAGACCAAGCTTCCCAAGCCTAGTAGGAGAGTCAGGCAAGGGGGCTTGGCCGGAGTTCGAGTGTAAGGCTCGGCAGGACGTTCGACCTTACCTCGGCAGGGAGACCAAGCTTCCCAAGCCTAATAGGAGAGTCAGGCAAGGGGGCTTGGCCGGGGTTCGAGTGTAAGGCTCGGCAGGATGTTCGACCTTACCCCGGCAGGGAGACCAAGCTTCCCAAGCCTAGTAGGAGAGTCAGGCTAGGGGGCTTGGCCGGAATTCGAGTGTAAGGCTCGGCAGGACGTTCGACCTTACCTCGGCAGGGAGACCAAGCTTCCCAAGCCTAGTAGGAGAGTCAGGCAAGGGGGCTTGGCCGGAGTTCGAGTGTAAGGCTCGGCAGGACGTTCGACCTTACCTCGGCAGGGAGACCAAGCTTCCCAAGCCTAGTAGGAGAGTCAGGCAAGGGGGCTTGGCCGGAGTTCGAGTGTAAGGCGCGGCAGGACGTTCGACCTTACCTCGGCAGGGAGACCAAGCTTCCCAAGCCTAGTAGGAGAGTCAGGCAAGGGGGCTTGGCCGGAATTCGAGTGTAAGGCTCGGCAGGACGTTCGACCTTACCTCGGCAGGGAGACCAAGCTTCCCAAGCCTAGTAGGAGAGTCAGGCAAGGGGGCTTGGCCGGAGTTCGAGTGTAAGGCTCGGCAGGACGTTCGACCTTACCTCGGCAGGGAGACCAAGCTTCCCAAGCCTAGTAGGAGAGTCAGGCAAGGGGGCTTGGCCGGAGTTCGAGTGTAAGGCTCGGCAGGACGTTCGACCTTACCTCGGCAGGGAGACCAAGCTTCCCAAGCCTAGTAGGAGAGTCAGGCAAGGGGGCTTGGCCGCAGTTCGAGTGTAAGGCTCAGCAGGACGTTCGACCTTACCTCGGCAGGGAAACCAAGCTTCCCAAGCCTAGTAGGAGAGTCAGGCAAGGGGGCTTGGCCGGAGTTCGAGTGTAAGGCTCGGCAGGACGTTCGACCTTACCTCGGCAGGGAGACCAAGCTTCCCAAGCCTAGTAGGAGAGTCAGGCAAGGGGGCTTGGCCGGAGTTCGAGTGTAAGGCTCGGCAGGACGTTCGACCTTACCTCGGCAGGGAGACCAAGCTTCCCAAGCCTAGTAGGAGAGTCAGGCAAGGGGGCTTGGCCGGAGTTCGAGTGTAAGGCTCGGCAGGACGTTCGACCTTACCTCGGCAGGGAGACCAAGCTTCCCAAGCCTAGTAGGAGAGTCAGGCAAGGGGGCTTGGCCGGAGTTCGAGTGTAAGGCTCGGCAGGACGTTTGACCTTACCTAGGCAGGGAGACCAAGCATCCCAAGCCTAGGAGTGTCAGGCAAGGGGCCTTGGCCGGAGTTCGAGTGTAAGGCTCGGCAGGACGTTCGACCTTACCTTGGCAGGGAGACCAAGCTTCCCAAGCCTAGTAGGAGAGTCAGGCAAGGGGGCTTGGCCGGAGTTCGAGTGTAAGGCTCGGCAGGACGTTCGACCTTACCTCGGCAGGGAGACCAAGCTTCCCAAGCCTAGTAGGAGAGTCAGGCAAGGGGGCTTGGCCGGAGTTCGAGTGTAAGGCTCGGCAGGACGTTTGACCTTACCTCGGCAGGGAGACCAAGCTTCCCAAGCCTAGTAGGAGAGTCAGGCAAGGGGGCTTGGCCGGAGTTCGAGTGTAAGGCTCGGCAGGACGTTCGACCTTACCTCGGCAGGGAGACCAAGCTTCCCAAGCCTAGTAGGAGAGTCAGGCAAGGGGGCTTGGACGGAGTTCGAGTGTAAGGCTCGGCAGGACGTTCGACCTTACCTCGGCAGGGAGACCAAGCTTCCCAAGCCTAGTAGGAGAGTCAGGCAAGGGGGCTTGGCCGGAATTCGAGTGTAAGGCTCGGCAGGACGTTCGACCTTACCTCAGCAGGGAGACCAAGCTTCCCAAGCCTAGTAGGAGAGTCAGGCAAGGGGGCTTGGCCGGAGTTCGAGTGTAAGGCTCGGCAGGACGTTCGACCTTACCTCGGCAGGGAGACCAAGCTTCCCAAGCCTAGTAGGAGAGTCAGGCAAGGGGGCTTGGCCGGAGTTCGAGTGTAAGGCTCGGCAGGACGTTCGATCTTACCTTGGCAGGGAGACCAAGCTTCCCAAGCCTAGTAGGAGAGTCAGGCAAGGGGGCTTGGCCGGAGTTCGAGTGTAAGGCTCGGCAGGACGTTCGATCTTACCTCGGCAGGGAGACCAAGCTTCCCAAGCCTAGTAGGAGAGTCAGGCAAGGGGGCTTGGCCGGAGTTCGAGTGTAAGGCTCGGCAGGACGTTCGACCTTACCTCGGCAGGGAGACCAAGATTCCCAAGCCTAGTAGGAGAGTCAGGCAAGGGGGCTTGGCTGGAGTTCGAGTGTAAGGCTCGGCAGGACGTTCGACCTTACCTCGGCAGGGAGACCAAGCTTCCCAAGCCTAGTAGGAGAGTCAGGCAAGGGGGCTTGGCCGGAGTTCGAGTGTAAGGCTCGGCAGGACGTTCGACCTTACCTCGGCAGGGAGACCAAGCTTCCCAAGCCTAGTAGGAGAGTCAGGCTAGGGGGCTTGGCCGGAATTCGAGTGTAAGGCTTGGCAGGACGTTCGACCTTACCTCGGCAGGGAGACCAAGCTTCCCAAGCCTAGTAGGAGAGTCAGGCAATGGGGCTTGGCCGGAGTTCGAGTGTAAGGCTCGGCAGGACGTTCGACCTTACCTCGGCAGGGAGACCAAGCTTCCCAAGCCTAGTAGGAGAGTCAGGCAAGGGGGCTTGGCCGGAGTTCGAGTGTAAGGCTCGGCAGGACGTTCGACCTTACCTCGGCAGGGAGACCAAGCTTCCCAAGCCTAGTAGGAGAGTCAGGCAAGGGGGCTTGGCCGGAATTCGAGTGTAAGGCTCGGCAGGACGTTCGACCGTACCTCGGCAGGGAGACCAAGCTTCCCAAGCCTAGTAGGAGAGTCAGGCAAGGGGGCTTGGCCGGAGTTCGAGTGTAAGGCTCGGCAGGACGTTCGACCTTACCTCGGCAGGGAGACCAAGCTTCCCAAGCCTAGTAGGAGAGTCAGGCAAGGGGGCTTGGCCGGAGTTCGAGTGTAAGGCTCGGCAGGACGTTCGACCTTACCTCGGCAGGGAGACCAAGCTTCCCAAGCCTAGTAGGGGAGTCCGGCAAGGGGGCTGGGCCGGAGTTCGACTGTAAGGCTCGGCAGGACGTTCGACCTTACCTCGCAGGGAGACCAAGCTTCCCAAACCTAGTCGGGTCAGGCAAGCGGGATTGGCCAGAGTTCGAGTGCAAGGCTCGGCAGGACGTTCGACCTTACCTCGGCAGGGAGACCAAGCTTCCCACGCCTAGTAGGAGAGTCAGGCAAGGGGGCTTGGCCGGAGTTCGAGTGTAAGGCTCGGCAGGACGTTCGACCTTACCTCGGCAGGGAGACCAAGCTTCCCAAGCCTAGTAGGAGAGTCAGGCAAGGGGGCTTGGCCGGAGTTCGAGTGTAAGGCTCGGCAGGACGTTTGACCTTACCTCGGCAGGGAGACCAAGCTTCCCAAGCCTAGTAGGAGAGTCAGGCAAGGGGGCTTGGCCGGAGTTCGAGTGTAAGGCTCGGCAGGACGTTCGACCTTACCTCGGCAGGGAGACCAAGCTTCCCAAGCCTAGTAGGAGAGTCAGGCAAGGGGGCTTGGACGGAGTTCGAGTGTAAGGCTCGGCAGGACGTTCGACCTTACCTCGGCAGGGAGACCAAGCTTCCCAAGCCTAGTAGGAGAGTCAGGCAAGGGGGCTTGGCCGGAATTCGAGTGTAAGGCTCGGCAGGACGTTCGACCTTACCTCAGCAGGGAGACCAAGCTTCCCAAGCCTAGTAGGAGAGTCAGGCAAGGGGGCTTGGCCGGAGTTCGAGTGTAAGGCTCGGCAGGACGTTCGACCTTACCTCGGCAGGGAGACCAAGCTTCCCAAGCCTAGTAGGAGAGTCAGGCAAGGGGGCTTGGCCGGAGTTCGAGTGTAAGGCTCGGCAGGACGTTCGATCTTACCTTGGCAGGGAGACCAAGCTTCCCAAGCCTAGTAGGAGAGTCAGGCAAGGGGGCTTGGCCGGAGTTCGAGTGTAAGGCTCGGCAGGACGTTCGATCTTACCTCGGCAGGGAGACCAAGCTTCCCAAGCCTAGTAGGAGAGTCAGGCAAGGGGGCTTGGCCGGAGTTCGAGTGTAAGGCTCGGCAGGACGTTCGACCTTACCTCGGCAGGGAGACCAAGATTCCCAAGCCTAGTAGGAGAGTCAGGCAAGGGGGCTTGGCTGGAGTTCGAGTGTAAGGCTCGGCAGGACGTTCGACCTTACCTCGGCAGGGAGACCAAGCTTCCCAAGCCTAGTAGGAGAGTCAGGCAAGGGGGCTTGGCCGGAGTTCGAGTGTAAGGCTCGGCAGGACGTTCGACCTTACCTCGGCAGGGAGACCAAGCTTCCCAAGCCTAGTAGGAGAGTCAGGCTAGGGGGCTTGGCCGGAATTCGAGTGTAAGGCTTGGCAGGACGTTCGACCTTACCTCGGCAGGGAGACCAAGCTTCCCAAGCCTAGTAGGAGAGTCAGGCAATGGGGCTTGGCCGGAGTTCGAGTGTAAGGCTCGGCAGGACGTTCGACCTTACCTCGGCAGGGAGACCAAGCTTCCCAAGCCTAGTAGGAGAGTCAGGCAAGGGGGCTTGGCCGGAGTTCGAGTGTAAGGCTCGGCAGGACGTTCGACCTTACCTCGGCAGGGAGACCAAGCTTCCCAAGCCTAGTAGGAGAGTCAGGCAAGGGGGCTTGGCCGGAATTCGAGTGTAAGGCTCGGCAGGACGTTCGACCGTACCTCGGCAGGGAGACCAAGCTTCCCAAGCCTAGTAGGAGAGTCAGGCAAGGGGGCTTGGCCGGAGTTCGAGTGTAAGGCTCGGCAGGACGTTCGACCTTACCTCGGCAGGGAGACCAAGCTTCCCAAGCCTAGTAGGAGAGTCAGGCAAGGGGGCTTGGCCGGAGTTCGAGTGTAAGGCTCGGCAGGACGTTCGACCTTACCTCGGCAGGGAGACCAAGCTTCCCAAGCCTAGTAGGGGAGTCCGGCAAGGGGGCTGGGCCGGAGTTCGACTGTAAGGCTCGGCAGGACGTTCGACCTTACCTCGCAGGGAGACCAAGCTTCCCAAACCTAGTCGGGTCAGGCAAGCGGGATTGGCCAGAGTTCGAGTGCAAGGCTCGGCAGGACGTTCGACCTTACCTCGGCAGGGAGACCAAGCTTCCCACGCCTAGTAGGAGAGTCAGGCAAGGGGGCTTGGCCGGAGTTCGAGTGTAAGGCTCGGCAGGACGTTCGACCTTACCTCGGCAGGGAGACCATGCTTCCCAAGTCTAGTAGGAGAGTCAGGCAAGGGGGCTTGGCCGGAGTTCGAGTGTAAGGCTCGGCAGGACGTTCGACCTTACCTCGGCAGGGAGACCAAGCTTCCCAAGCCTAGGAGAGTCAGGCAAGGGGACTTGGCCGGAGTTCGAGTGTAAGGCTCGGCAGGACGTTCGACCTTACCTCGGCAGGGAGACCAAGCATCCCAAGCCTAGGAGAGTCAGGCAAGGGGCCTTGGCCGGAGTTCGAGTGTAAGGCTCGGCAGGACGTTCGACCTTACCTCGGCAGGGAGACCAAGCTTCCCAAGCCTAGTAGGAGAGTCAGGCAAGGGGGCTTGGCCGGAGTTCGAGTGTAAGGCTCGGCAGGACGTTCGACCTTACCTCGGCAGGGAGACCAAGCTTCCCAAGCCTAGTAGGAGAGTCAGGCAAGGGGGCTTGGCCGGAGTTCGAGTGTAAGGCTCGGCAGGACGTTCGACCTTACCTCGGCAGGGAGACCAAGCTTCCCAAGCCTAGTAGGAGAGTCAGGCAAGGGGGCTTGGCCGGAGTTCGAGTGTAAGGCTCGGCAGGACGTTCGACCTTACCTCGGCAGGGAGACCAAGCTTCCCAAGCCTAGTAGGAGAGTCAGGCAAGGGGGCTTGGACGGAGTTCGAGTGTAAGGCTCGGCAGGACGTTCGACCTTACCTCGGCAGGGAGACCAAGCTTCCCAAGCCTAGTAGGAGAGTCAGGCAAGGGGGCTTGGCCGGAATTCGAGTGTAAGGCTCGGCAGGACGTTCGACCTTACCTCAGCAGGGAGACCAAGCTTCCCAAGCCTAGTAGGAGAGTCAGGCAATGGGGCTTGGCCGGAGTTCGAGTGTAAGGCTCGGCAGGACGTTCGACCTTACCTCGGCAGGGAGACCAAGCTTCCCAAGCCTAGTAGGAGAGTCAGGCAAGGGGGCTTGGCCGGAGTTCGAGTGTAAGGCTCGGCAGGACGTTCGACCTTACCTCGGCAGGGAGACCAAGCTTCCCAAGCCTAGTAGGAGAGTCAGGCAAGGGGGCTTGGCCGGAATTCGAGTGTAAGGCTCGGCAGGACGTTCGACCTTACCTTGGCAGGGAGACCAAGCTTCCCAAGCCTAGTAGGAGAGTCAGGCAAGGGGGCTTGGCCGGAGTTCGAGTGTAAGGCTCGGCAGGACGTTCGATCTTACCTTGGCAGGGAGACCAAGCTTCCCAAGCCTAGTAGGAGAGTCAGGCAAGGGGGCTTGCCCGGAGTTTGAGTGTAAGGCTCGGCAGGACGTTCGACCTTACCTCGGCAGGGAGACCAAGCTTCCCAAGCCTAGTAGGAGAGTCAGGCAAGGGGGCTTGGCCGGAGTTCGAGTGTAAGGCTCGGCAGGACGTTCGACCTTACCTCGGCAGGGAGACCAAGATTCCCAAGCCTAGTAGGAGAGTCAGGCAAGGGGGCTTGGCCGGAGTTCGAGTGTAAGGCTCGGCAGGACGTTCGACCTTACCTCGGCAGGGAGACCAAGCTTCCCAAGCCTAGTAGGAGAGTCAGGCAAGGGGGCTTGGCCGGAGTTCGAGTGTAAGGCTCGGCAGGACGTTCGACCTTACCTCGGCAGGGAGACCAAGCTTCCCAAGCCTAGTAGGAGAGTCAGGCAAGGGGGCTTGGCCGGAGTTCGAGTGTAAGGCTCGGCAGGACGTTCGACCTTACCTCGGCAGGGAGACCAAGCATCCCAAGCCTAGGAGAGTCAGGCAAGGGGCCTTGGCCGGAGTTCGAGTGTAAGGCTCGGCAGGACGTTCGACCTTACCTCGGCAGGGAGACCAAGCTTCCCAAGCCTAGTAGGAGAGTCAGGCAAGGGGGCTTGGCCGGAGTTCGAGTGTAAGGCTCGGCAGGACGTTCGACCTTACCTCGGCAGGGAGACCAAGCATCCCAAGCCTAGGAGAGTCAGGCAAGGGGCCTTGGCCGGAGTTCGAGTGTAAGGCTCGGCAGGACGTTCGACCTTACCTCGGCAGGGAGACCAAGCTTCCCAAGCCTAGTAGGAGAGTCAGGCAAGGGGGCTTGGCCGGAGTTCGAGTGTAAGGCTCGGCAGGACGTTCGACCTTACCTCTGCAGGGAGACCAAGCTTCCCAAGCCTAGTAGGAGAGTCAGGCAAGGGGGCTTGGCCGGAGTTCGAGTGTAAGGCTCGGCAGGACGTTCGACCTTACCTCGGCAGGGAGACCAAGCTTCCCAAGCCTAGTAGGAGAGTCAGGCAAGGGGGCTTGGCCGGAGTTCGAGTGTAAGGATCGGCAGGACGTTCGACCTTACCTCGGCAGGGAGACCAAGCTTCCCAAGCCTAGTAGGAGAGTCAGGCAAGGGGGCTTGGCCGGAGTTCGAGCGTAAGGCTCGGCAGGACGTTCGACCTTACCTCGGCAGGGAGACCAAGCTTCCCAAGCCTAGTAGGAGAGTCAGGCAAGGGGGCTTGGCCGGAGTTCGAGTGTAAGGCTCGGCAGGACGTTCGACCTTACCTCGGCAGGGAGACCAAGCTTCCCAAGCCTAGTAGGAGAGTCAGGCAAGGGGGCTTGGCCGGAGTTTGAGCGTAAGGCTCGGCAGGATGTTCGACCTTACCTCGGCAGGGTGACCAAGCTTCCCAAGCCTAGTAGGAGAGTCAGGCAAGGGGGCTTGGCCGGAGTTTGAGTGTAAGGCTCGGCAGGACGTTCGACCTTACCTCGGCAGGGAGACCAAGCATCCCAAGCCTAGGAGAGTCAGGCAAGGGGCCTTGGCCAGAGTTCGAGTGTAAGGCTCGGCAGGACGTTCGACCTTACCTCGGCAGGGAGACCAAGCTTCCCAAGCCTAGTAGGAGAGTCAGGCAAGGGGGCTTGGCTGGAGTTCGAGTGTAAGGCTCGGCAGGACGTTCGACCTTACCTCGGCAGGGAGACCAAGCTTCCCAAGCCTAGTAGGAGAGTCAGGCAAGGGGGCTTGGCCGGAGTTCGAGTGTAAGGCTCGGCAGGACGTTCGACCTTACCTCGGCAGGGAGACCAAGCTTCCCAAGCCTAGTAGGAGAGTCAGGCAAGGGGGCTTGGCCGGAGTTCGAGTGTAAGGCTCGGCAGGACGTTCGACCTTACCTCGGCAGGGAGACCAAGCTTCCCAAGCCTAGTAGGAGAGTCAGGCAAGGGGGCTTGGCCGGAGTTCGAGTGTAAGGCTCGGCAGGACGTTCGACCTTACCTCGGCAGGGAGACCATGCTTCCCAAGTCTAGTAGGAGAGTCAGGCAAGGGGGCTTGGCCGGAGTTCGAGTGTAAGGCTCGGCAGGACGTTCGACCTTACCTCGGCAGGGAGACCAAGCTTCCCAAGCCTAGGAGAGTCAGGCAAGGGGACTTGGCCGGAGTTCGAGTGTAAGGCTCGGCAGGACGTTCGACCTTACCTCGGCAGGGAGACCAAGCATCCCAAGCCTAGGAGAGTCAGGCAAGGGGCCTTGGCCGGAGTTCGAGTGTAAGGCTCGGCAGGACGTTCGACCTTACCTCGGCAGGGAGACCAAGCTTCCCAAGCCTAGTAGGAGAGTCAGGCAAGGGGGCTTGGCCGGAGTTCGAGTGTAAGGCTCGGCAGGACGTTCGACCTTACCTCGGCAGGGAGACCAAGCTTCCCAAGCCTAGTAGGAGAGTCAGGCAAGGGGGCTTGGCCGGAGTTCGAGTGTAAGGCTCGGCAGGACGTTTGACCTTACCTCGGCAGGGAGACCAAGCTTCCCAAGCCTAGTAGGAGAGTCAGGCAAGGGGGCTTGGCCGGAGTTCGAGTGTAAGGCTCGGCAGGACGTTCGACCTTACCTCGGCAGGGAGACCAAGCTTCCCAAGCCTAGTAGGAGAGTCAGGCAAGGGGGCTTGGACGGAGTTCGAGTGTAAGGCTCGGCAGGACGTTCGACCTTACCTCGGCAGGGAGACCAAGCTTCCCAAGCCTAGTAGGAGAGTCAGGCAAGGGGGCTTGGCCGGAATTCGAGTGTAAGGCTCGGCAGGACGTTCGACCTTACCTCAGCAGGGAGACCAAGCTTCCCAAGCCTAGTAGGAGAGTCAGGCAATGGGGCTTGGCCGGAGTTCGAGTGTAAGGCTCGGCAGGACGTTCGACCTTACCTCGGCAGGGAGACCAAGCTTCCCAAGCCTAGTAGGAGAGTCAGGCAAGGGGGCTTGGCCGGAGTTCGAGTGTAAGGCTCGGCAGGACGTTCGACCTTACCTCGGCAGGGAGACCAAGCTTCCCAAGCCTAGTAGGAGAGTCAGGCAAGGGGGCTTGGCAGGAATTCGAGTGTAAGGCTCGGCAGGACGTTCGACCTTACCTTGGCAGGGAGACCAAGCTTCCCAAGCCTAGTAGGAGAGTCAGGCAAGGGGGCTTGGCCGGAGTTCGAGTGTAAGGCCCGGCAGGACGTTCGATCTTACCTTGGCAGGGAGACCAAGCTTCCCAAGCCTAGTAGGAGAGTCAGGCAAGGGGGCTTGCCCGGAGTTTGAGTGTAAGGCTCGGCAGGACGTTCGACCTTACCTCGGCAGGGAGACCAAGATTCCCAAGCCTAGTAGGAGAGTCAGGCAAGGGGGCTTGGCCGGAGTTCGAGTGTAAGGCTCGGCAGGACGTTCGACCTTACCTCGGCAGGGAGACCAAGATTCCCAAGCCTAGTAGGAGAGTCAGGCAAGGGGGCTTGGCCGGAGTTCGAGTGTAAGGCTCGGCAGGACGTTCGACCTTACCTCGGCAGGGAGACCAAGCTTCCCAAGCCTAGTAGGAGAGTCAGGCAAGGGGGCTTGGCCGGAGTTCGAGTGTAAGGCTCGGCAGGACGTTCGACCTTACCTCGGCAGGGAGACCAAGCTTCCCAAGCCTAGTAGGAGAGTCAGGCAAGGGGGCTTGGCCGGAGTTCGAGTGTAAGGCTCGGCAGGACGTTCGACCTTACCTCGGCAGGGAGACCAAGCATCCCAAGCCTAGGAGAGTCAGGCAAGGGGCCTTGGCCGGAGTTCGAGTGTAAGGCTCGGCAGGACGTTCGACCTTACCTCGGCAGGGAGACCAAGCTTCCCAAGCCTAGTAGGAGAGTCAGGCAAGGGGGCTTGGCCGGAGTTCGAGTGTAAGGCTCGGCAGGACGTTCGACCTTACCTCGGCAGGGAGACCAAGCATCCCAAGCCTAGGAGAGTCAGGCAAGGGGCCTTGGCCGGAGTTCGAGTGTAAGGCTCAGCAGGACGTTCGACCTTACCTCGGCAGGGAGACCAAGCTTCCCAAGCCTAGTAGGAGAGTCAGGCAAGGGGGCTTGGCCGGAGTTCGAGTGTAAGGCTCGGCAGGACGTTCGACCTTACCTCGGCAGGGAGACCAAGCTTCCCAAGCCTAGTAGGAGAGTCAGGCAAGGGGGCTTGGCCGGAGTTCGAGTGTAAGGCTCGGCAGGACGTTCGACCTTACCTCGGCAGGGAGACCAAGCTTCCCAAGCCTAGTAGGAGAGTCAGGCAAGGGGGCTTGGCCGGAGTTCGAGTGTAAGGATCGGCAGGACGTTCGACCTTACCTCGGCAGGGAGACCAAGCTTCCCAAGCCTAGTAGGAGAGTCAGGCAAGGGGGCTTGGCCGGAGTTCGAGCGTAAGGCTCGGCAGGACGTTCGACCTTACCTCGGCAGGGAGACCAAGCTTCCCAAGCCTAGTAGGAGAGTCAGGCAAGGGGGCTTGGCCGGAGTTCGAGCGTAAGGCTCGGCGGGACGTTCGACCTTACCTCGGCAGGGAGACCAAGCTTCCCAAGCCTAGTAGGAGAGTCAGGCAAGGGGGCTTGGCCGGAGTTCGAGTGTAAGGCTCGGCAGGATGTTCGACCTTACCTCGGCAGGGTGACCAAGCTTCCCAAGCCTAGTAGGA
This sequence comes from Vidua macroura, assembly GCF_024509145.1. Classification (NCBI taxonomy): domain Eukaryota; kingdom Metazoa; phylum Chordata; class Aves; order Passeriformes; family Viduidae; genus Vidua; species Vidua macroura. The sequence continues at coordinate 273,901 of NW_026530535.1, read as the reverse complement.
GAGTCAGGCAAGGGGGCTTGGCCGGAGTTTGAGTGTAAGGCTCGGCAGGACGTTCGACCTTACCTCGGCAGGGAGACCAAGCATCCCAAGCCTAGGAGAGTCAGGCAAGGGGCCTTGGCCAGAGTTCGAGTGTAAGGCTCGGCAGGATGTTCGACCGTACCTCGGCAGGGAGACCAAGCTTCCCAAGCCTAGTAGGAGAGTCAGGCAAGGGGGCTTGGCTGGAGTTCGAGTGTAAGGCTCGGCAGGACGTTCGACCTTACCTCAGCAGGGAGACCAAGCTTCCCAAGCCTAATAGGAGAGTCAGGCAAGGGGGCTTGGCCGGAGTTTGAGTGTAAGGCTCGGCAGGATGTTCGACCTTACCTCGGCAGGGAGACCAAGCTTCCCAAGCCTAGTAGGAGAGGCAGGCAAGGGGGCTTGGCCGGAGTTCGAGTGTAAGGCTCGACAGGACGTTCGACCTTACCTCGGCAGGGAGACCAAGCTTCCCAAGCCTAGTAGGAGAGTCAGGCAAGGGGGCTTGGCCGGAGTTTGAGTGTAAGGCTCGGCAGGATGTTCGACCTTACCTCGGCAGGGAGACCAAGCTTCCCAAGCCTAATAGGAGAGTCAGGCAAGGGGGCTTGGCCGGAGTTCGAGTGTAAGGCTCGGCAGGACGTTCGACCTTACCTCGGCAGGGAGACCAAGCTTCCCAAGCCTAATAGGAGAGTCAGGCAAGGGGGCTTGGCCGGAGTTTGAGTGTAAGGCTCGGCAGGATGTTCGACCTTACCTCGGCAGGAAGACCAAGCTTCCCAAGCCTAGTAGGAGAGGCAGGCAAGGGGGCTTGGCCGGAGTTCGAGTGTAAGGCTCGACAGGACGTTCGACCTTACCTCGGCAGGGAGACCAAGCTTCCCAAGCCTAGTAGGAGAGTCAGGCAAGGGGGCTTGGCCGGAGTTTGAGTGTAAGGCTCGGCAGGACGTTCGACCTTACCTCGGCAGGGAGACCAAGCTTCCCAAGCCTAGTAGGAGAGTCAGGCAAGGGGGCTTGGCCGGAGTTCGAGTGTAAGGCTCGGCAGGACGTTAGATCTTACCTCGGCAGGGAGACCAAGCTTCCCAAGCCTAGTAGGAGAGTCAGGCAAGGGGGCTTGGCCGGAGTTCGAGTGTAAGGCTCGGCAGGACGTTCGACCTTACCTCGGCAGGGAGACCAAGATTCCCAAGCCTAGTAGGAGAGTCAGGCAAGGGGGCTTGGCCGGAGTTCGAGTGTAAGGCTCGGCAGGACGTTCGACCTTACCTCGGCAGGGAGACCAAGATTCCCAAGCCTAGTAGGAGAGTCAGGCAAGGGGGCTTGGCCGGAGTTCGAGTGTAAGGCTCGGCAGGACGTTCGACCTTACCTCGGCAGGGAGACCAAGCTTCCCAAGCCTAGTAGGAGAGTCAGGCAAGGGGGCTTGGCCGGAGTTCGAGTGTAAGGCTCGGCAGGACGTTCGACCTTACCTCGGCAGGGAGACCAAGCTTCCCAAGCCTAGTAGGAGAGTCAGGCAAGGGGGCTTCGCCGGAGTTCGAGTGTAAGGCTCGGCAGGACGTTCGACCTTACCTCGGCAGGGAGACCAAGCATCCCAAGCCTGGGAGAGTCAGGCAAGGGGCCTTGGCCGGAGTTCGAGTGTAAGGCTCGGCAGGACGTTCGACCTTACCTCGGCAGGGAGACCAAGCTTCCCAAGCCTAGTAGGAGAGTCAGGCAAGGGGGCTTGGCCGGAGTTCGAGTGTAAGGCTCGGCAGGACGTTCGACCTTACCTCGGCAGGGAGACCAAGCATCCCAAGCCTAGGAGAGTCAGGCAAGGGGCCTTGGCCGGAGTTCGAGTGTAAGGCTCGGCAGGACGTTCGACCTTACCTCGGCAGGGAGACCAAGCTTCCCAAGCCTAGTAGGAGAGTCAGGCAAGGGGGCTTGGCCGGAGTTCGAGTGTAAGGCTCGGCAGGACGTTCGACCTTACCTCGGCAGGGAGACCAAGCTTCCCAAGCCTAGTAGGAGAGTCAGGCAAGGGGGCTTGGCCGGAGTTCGAGTGTAAGGCTCGGCAGGACGTTCGACCTTACCTCGGCAGGGAGACCAAGCTTCCCAAGCCTAGTAGGAGAGTCAGGCAAGGGGGCTTGGCCGGAGTTCGAGTGTAAGGATCGGCAGGACGTTCGACCTTACCTCGGCAGGGAGACCAAGCTTCCCAAGCCTAGTAGGAGAGTCAGGCAAGGGGGCTTGGCCGGAGTTCGAGCGTAAGGCTCGGCAGGACGTTCGACCTTACCTCGGCAGGGAGACCAAGCTTCCCAAGCCTAGTAGGAGAGTCAGGCAAGGGGGCTTGGCCGGAGTTCGAGTGTAAGGCTCGGCAGGACGTTCGACCTTACCTCGGCAGGGAGACCAAGCTTCCCAAGCCTAGTAGGAGAGTCAGGCAAGGGGGCTTGGCCGGAGTTTGAGCGTAAGGCTCGGCAGGATGTTCGACCTTACCTCGGCAGGGTGACCAAGCTTCCCAAGCCTAGTAGGAGAGTCAGGCAAGGGGGCTTGGCCGGAGTTTGAGTGTAAGGCTCGGCAGGACGTTCGACCTTACCTCGGCAGGGAGAACAAGCATCCCAAGCCTAGGAGAGTCAGGCAAGGGGCCTTGGCCAGAGTTCGAGTGTAAGGCTCGGCAGGACGTTCGACCTTACCTCGGCAGGGAGACCAAGCTTCCCAAGCCTAGTAGGAGAGTCAGGCAAGGGGGCTTGGCTGGAGTTCGAGTGTAAGGCTCGGCAGGACGTTCGACCTTACCTCGGCAGGGAGACCAAGCTTCCCAAGCCTAGTAGGAGAGTCAGGCAAGGGGGCTTGGCCGGAGTTCGAGTGTAAGGCTCGGCAGGATGTTCGACCTTACCTCGGCAGGGTGACCAAGCTTCCCAAGCCTAGTAGGAGAGTCAGGCAAGGGGGCTTGGCCGGAGTTTGAGTGTAAGGCTCGGCAGGACGTTCGACCTTACCTCGGCAGGGAGACCAAGCATCCCAAGCCTAGGAGAGTCAGGCAAGGGGCCTTGGCCAGAGTTCGAGTGTAAGGCTCGGCAGGACGTTCGACCGTACCTCGGCAGGGAGACCAAGCTTCCCAAGCCTAGTAGGAGAGTCAGGCAAGGGGGCTTGGCTGGAGTTCGAGTGTAAGGCTCGGCAGGACGTTCGACCTTACCTCAGCAGGGAGACCAAGCTTCCCAAGCCTAATAGGAGAGTCAGGCAAGGGGGCTTGGCCGGAGTTTGAGTGTAAGGCTCGGCAGGATGTTCGACCTTACCTCGGCAGGGAGACCAAGCTTCCCAAGCCTAGTAGGAGAGGCAGGCAAGGGGGCTTGGCCGGAGTTCGAGTGTAAGGCTCGACAGGACGTTCGACCTTACCTCGGCAGGGAGACCAAGCTTCCCAAGCCTAGTAGGAGAGTCAGGCAAGGGGGCTTGGCCGGAGTTTGAGTGTAAGGCTCGGCAGGATGTTCGACCTTACCTCGGCAGGGAGACCAAGCTTCCCAAGCCTAATAGGAGAGTCAGGCAAGGGGGCTTGGCCGGAGTTCGAGTGTAAGGCTCGGCAGGACGTTCGACCTTACCTCGGCAGGGAGACCAAGCTTCCCAAGCCTAATAGGAGAGTCAGGCAAGGGGGCTTGGCCGGAGTTTGAGTGTAAGGCTCGGCAGGATGTTCGACCTTACCTCGGCAGGAAGACCAAGCTTCCCAAGCCTAGTAGGAGAGGCAGGCAAGGGGGCTTGGCCGGAGTTCGAGTGTAAGGCTCGACAGGACGTTCGACCTTACCTCGGCAGGGAGACCAAGCTTCCCAAGCCTAGTAGGAGAGTCAGGCAAGGGGGCTTGGCCGGAGTTTGAGTGTAAGGCTCGGCAGGACGTTCGACCTTACCTCGGCAGGGAGACCAAGCTTCCCAAGCCTAGTAGGAGAGTCAGGCAAGGGGGCTTGGCCGGAGTTCGAGTGTAAGGCTCGGCAGGACGTTAGATCTTACCTCGGCAGGGAGACCAAGCTTCCCAAGCCTAGTAGGAGAGTCAGGCAAGGGGGCTTGGCCGGAGTTCGAGTGTAAGGCTCGGCAGGACGTTCGACCTTACCTCGGCAGGGAGACCAAGATTCCCAAGCCTAGTAGGAGAGTCAGGCAAGGGGGCTTGGCCGGAGTTCGAGTGTAAGGCTCGGCAGGACGTTCGACCTTACCTCGGCAGGGAGACCAAGATTCCCAAGCCTAGTAGGAGAGTCAGGCAAGGGGGCTTGGCCGGAGTTCGAGTGTAAGGCTCGGCAGGACGTTCGACCTTACCTCGGCAGGGAGACCAAGCTTCCCAAGCCTAGTAGGAGAGTCAGGCAAGGGGGCTTGGCCGGAGTTCGAGTGTAAGGCTCGGCAGGACGTTCGACCTTACCTCGGCAGGGAGACCAAGCTTCCCAAGCCTAGTAGGAGAGTCAGGCAAGGGGGCTTCGCCGGAGTTCGAGTGTAAGGCTCGGCAGGACGTTCGACCTTACCTCGGCAGGGAGACCAAGCATCCCAAGCCTGGGAGAGTCAGGCAAGGGGCCTTGGCCGGAGTTCGAGTGTAAGGCTCGGCAGGACGTTCGACCTTACCTCGGCAGGGAGACCAAGCTTCCCAAGCCTAGTAGGAGAGTCAGGCAAGGGGGCTTGGCCGGAGTTCGAGTGTAAGGCTCGGCAGGACGTTCGACCTTACCTCGGCAGGGAGACCAAGCATCCCAAGCCTAGGAGAGTCAGGCAAGGGGCCTTGGCCGGAGTTCGAGTGTAAGGCTCGGCAGGACGTTCGACCTTACCTCGGCAGGGAGACCAAGCTTCCCAAGCCTAGTAGGAGAGTCAGGCAAGGGGGCTTGGCCGGAGTTCGAGTGTAAGGCTCGGCAGGACGTTCGACCTTACCTCGGCAGGGAGACCAAGCTTCCCAAGCCTAGTAGGAGAGTCAGGCAAGGGGGCTTGGCCGGAGTTCGAGTGTAAGGCTCGGCAGGACGTTCGACCTTACCTCGGCAGGGAGACCAAGCTTCCCAAGCCTAGTAGGAGAGTCAGGCAAGGGGGCTTGGCCGGAGTTCGAGTGTAAGGATCGGCAGGACGTTCGACCTTACCTCGGCAGGGAGACCAAGCTTCCCAAGCCTAGTAGGAGAGTCAGGCAAGGGGGCTTGGCCGGAGTTCGAGCGTAAGGCTCGGCAGGACGTTCGACCTTACCTCGGCAGGGAGACCAAGCTTCCCAAGCCTAGTAGGAGAGTCAGGCAAGGGGGCTTGGCCGGAGTTCGAGTGTAAGGCTCGGCAGGACGTTCGACCTTACCTCGGCAGGGAGACCAAGCTTCCCAAGCCTAGTAGGAGAGTCAGGCAAGGGGGCTTGGCCGGAGTTTGAGCGTAAGGCTCGGCAGGATGTTCGACCTTACCTCGGCAGGGTGACCAAGCTTCCCAAGCCTAGTAGGAGAGTCAGGCAAGGGGGCTTGGCCGGAGTTTGAGTGTAAGGCTCGGCAGGACGTTCGACCTTACCTCGGCAGGGAGAACAAGCATCCCAAGCCTAGGAGAGTCAGGCAAGGGGCCTTGGCCAGAGTTCGAGTGTAAGGCTCGGCAGGACGTTCGACCTTACCTCGGCAGGGAGACCAAGCTTCCCAAGCCTAGTAGGAGAGTCAGGCAAGGGGGCTTGGCTGGAGTTCGAGTGTAAGGCTCGGCAGGACGTTCGACCTTACCTCGGCAGGGAGACCAAGCTTCCCAAGCCTAGTAGGAGAGTCAGGCAAGGGGGCTTGGCCGGAGTTTGAGTGTAAGGCTCGGCAGGATGTTCGACCTTACCTCGGCAGGGAGACCAAGCTTCCCAAGCCTAATAGGAGAGTCAGGTAAGGGGGCTTGGCCGGAGTTCGAGTGTAAGGCTCGGCAGGACGTTCGACCTTACCTCGGCAGGGAGACCAAGCTTCCCAAGCCTAATAGGAGAGTCAGGCAAGGGGGCTTGGCCAGAGTTCGAGTGTAAGGCTCGGCAGGACGTTTGACCTTACCTCGGCAGGGAGACCAAGCTTCCCAAGCCTAGTAGGAGAGTCAGGCAAGGGGGCTTGGCCGGAGTTTGAGTGTAAGGCTCGGCAGGATGTTCGACCTTACCTCGGCAGGGAGACCAAGCTTCCCAAGCCTAGTAGGAGAGGCAGGCAAGGGGGCTTGGCCGGAGTTCGAGTGTAAGGCTCGACAGGACGTTTGACCTTACCTCGGCAGGGAGACCAAGCTTCCCAAGCCTAGTAGGAGAGTCAGGCAAGGGGGCTTGGCCGGAGTTTGAGTGTAAGGCTCGGCAGGACGTTCGACCTTACCTCGGCAGGGAGACCAAGCTTCCCAAGCCTAGTAGGAGAGTCAGGCAAGGGGGCTTGGCCGGAGTTCGAGTGTAAGGCTCGGCAGGACGTTCGATCTTACCTTGGCAGGGAGACCAAGCTTCCCAAGCCTAGTAGGAGAGTCAGGCAAGGGGGCTTGGCCGGAGTTTGAGTGTAAGGCTCGGCAGGACGTTCGACCTTACCTCGGCAGGGAGACCAAGATTCCCAAGCCTAGTAGGAGAGTCAGGCAAGGGGGCTTGGCCGGAGTTCGAGTGTAAGGCTCGGCAGGACGTTCGACCTTACCTCGGCAGGGAGACCAAGCTTCCCAAGCCTAGTAGGAGAGTCAGGCAAGGGGGCTTGGCCGGAGTTCGAGTGTAAGGCTCGGCAGGACGTTCGACCTTACCTCGGCAGGGAGACCAAGCTTCCCAAGCCTAGTAGGAGAGTCAGGCAAGGGGGCTTGGCCGGAGTTCGAGTGTAAGGCTCGGCAGGACGTTCGACCTTACCTCGGCAGGGAGACCAAGCTTCCCAAGCCTAGTAGGAGAGTCAGGCAAGGGGGCTTGGCCGGAGTTCGAGTGTAAGGCTCGGCAGGACGTTCGACCTTACCTCGGCAGGGAGACCAAGCATCCCAAGCCTAGGAGAGTCAGGCAAGGGGCCTTGGCCAGAGTTCGAGTGTAAGGCTCGGCAGGACGTTCGACCTTACCTCGGCAGGGAGACCAAGCTTCCCAAGCCTAGTAGGAGAGTCAGGCAAGGGGGCTTGGCCGGAGTTCGAGTGTAAGGCTCGGCAGGACGTTCGACCTTACCTCGGCAGGGAGACCAAGCTTCCCAAGCCTAGTAGGAGAGTCAGGCAAGGGGGCTTGGCCGGAGTTCGAGTGTAAGGCTCGGCAGGACGTTCGACCTTACCTCGGCAGGGAGACCAAGCTTCCCAAGCCTAGTAGGAGAGTCAGGCAAGGGGGCTTGGCCGGAGTTCGAGCGTAAGGATCGGCAGGACGTTCGACCTTACCTCGGCAGGGAGACCAAGCTTCCCAAGCTTAGTAGGAGAGTCAGGCAAGGGGGCTTGGCCGGAGTTCGAGCGTAAGGCTCGGCAGGACGTTCGACCTTACCTCGGCAGGGAGACCAAGCTTCCCAAGCCTAGTAGGAGAGTCAGGCAAGGGGGCTTGGCCGGAGTTCGAGTGTAAGGCTCGGCAGGACGTTCGACCTTACCTCGGCAGGGAGACCAAGCTTCCCAAGCCTAGTAGGAGAGTCAGGCAAGGGGGCTTGGCCGGAGTTTGAGCGTAAGGCTCGGCAGGATGTTCGACCTTACCTCGGCAGGGTGACCAAGCTTCCCAAGCCTAGTAGGAGAGTCAGGCAAGGGGGCTTGGCCGGAGTTTGAGTGTAAGGCTCGGCAGGACGTTCGACCTTACCTCGGCAGGGAGACCAAGCATCCCAAGCCTAGGAGAGTCAGGCAAGGGGCCTTGGCCAGAGTTCGAGTGTAAGGCTCGGCAGGACGTTCGACCTTACCTCGGCAGGGAGACCAAGCTTCCCAAGCCTAGTAGGAGAGTCAGGCAAGGGGGCTTGGCTGGAGTTCGAGTGTAAGGCTCGGCAGGACGTTCGACCTTACCTCGGCAGGGAGACCAAGCTTCCCAAGCCTAGTAGGAGAGTCAGGCAAGGGGGCTTGGCCGGAGTTTGAGTGTAAGGCTCGGCAGGATGTTCGACCTTACCTCGGCAGGGAGACCAAGCTTCCCAAGCCTAATAGGAGAGTCAGGCAAGGGGGCTTGGCCGGAGTTCGAGTGTAAGGCTCGGCAGGACGTTCGACCTTACCTCGGCAGGCAGACCAAGCTTCCCAAGCCTAATAGGAGAGTCAGGCAAGGGGGCTTGGCCAGAGTTCGAGTGTAAGGCTCGGCAGGACGTTTGACCTTACCTCGGCAGGGAGACCAAGCTTCCCAAGCCTAGTAGGAGAGTCAGGCAAGGGGGCTTGGCCGTAGTTTGAGTGTAAGGCTCGGCAGGATGTTCGACCTTACCTCGGCAGGGAGACCAAGCTTCCCAAGCCTAGTAGGAGAGGCAGGCAAGGGGGCTTGGCCGGAGTTCGAGTGTAAGGCTCGACAGGACGTTCGACCTTACCTCGGCAGGGAGACCAAGCTTCCCAAGCCTAGTAGGAGAGTCAGGCAAGGGGGCTTGGCCGGAGTTTGAGTGTAAGGCTCGGCAGGACGTTCGACCTTACCTCGGCAGGGAGACCAAGCTTCCCAAGCCTAGTAGGAGAGTCAGGCAAGGGGGCTTGGCCGGAGTTCGAGTGTAAGGCTCGGCAGGAAGTTCGACCTTACCTCGGCAGGGAGACCAAGCTTCCCAAGCCTAATAGGAGAGTCAGGCAAGGGGGCTTGGCCAAGGTTCGAGTGTAAGGCTCGGCAGGATGTTCGACCTTACCTCGGCAGGGAGACCAAGCTTCCCAAGCCTAATAGGAGAGTCAGGCAAGGGGGCTTGGCCAGAGTTCGAGTGTGAGGCTCGGCAGGACGTTTGACTTTACCTCGGCAGGGAGACCAAGCTTCCCAAGCCTAGTAGGAGAGTCAGGCAAGGGGGCTTGGCCGGAGTTCGAGTGTAAGGCTCGGCAGGACGTTCGACCTTACCTCGGCAGGGAGACCAAGCTTCCCAAGCCTAGTAGGAGAGTCAGGCAATGGGGCTTGGCCGGAGTTCGAGTGTAAGGCTCGGCAGGACGTTCGACCTTACCTCGGCAGGGAGACCAAGCTTCCCAAGCCTAGTAGGAGAGTCAGGCAAGGGGGCTTGGCCGGAGTTCGAGTGTAAGGCTCGGCAGGACGTTCGACCTTACCTCGGCAGGGAGACCAAGCTTCCCAAGCCTAATAGGAGAGTCAGGCAAGGGGGCTTGGCCGGAGTTCGAGTGTAAGGCTCGGCAGGACGTTTGACCTTACCTAGGCAGGGAGACCAAGCTTCCCAAGCCTAGCAGGAGAGTCAGGCAAGGGGGCTTGGCCGGAATTCGAGTGTAAGGCTCGGCAGGACGTTCGACCTTACCTCGGCAGGGAGACCAAGCTTCCCAAGCCTAGTAGGAGAGTCAGGCAAGGGGGCTTGGCCGGAGTTCGAGTGTAAGGCTCGGCAGGACGTTCGACCTTACCTCGGCAGGGAGACCAAGCTTCCCAAGCCTAGTAGGAGAGTCAGGCAAGGGGGCTTGGCCGGAGTTCGAGTGTAAGGCTCGGCAGGACGTTCGACCTTACCTCGGCAGGGAGACCAAGCTTCCCAAGCCTAGTAGGAGAGTCAGGCAAGGGGGCTTGGCCGGAGTTTGAGTGTAAGGCTCCGCAGGATGTTCGACCTTACCTCGGCAGGGAGACCAAGCATCCCAAGCCTAATAGGAGAGTCAGGCAAGGGGGCTTGGCCGGAGTTTGAGTGTAAGGCTCGGCAGGACGTTCGACCTTACCTCGGCAGGGAGACCAAGCTTCCCAAGCCTAGTAGGAGAGTCAGGCAAGGGGGCTTGGCCGGAGTTCGAGTGTAAGGCTCGGCAGGACGTTCGACCTTACCTCGGCAGGGAGACCAAGCTTCCCAAGCCTAGTAGGAGAGTCAGGCAAGGGGGCTTGGCCGGAGTTCGAGTGTAAGGCTCGGCAGGACGTTCGACCTTACCTCGGCAGGGAGACCAAGCTTCCCAAGCCTAGTAGGAGAGTCAGGCAAGGGGGCTTGGCCGGAGTTCGAGTGTAAGGCTCGGCAGGACGTTCGATCTTACCTCGGCAGGGAGACCAAGCTTCCCAAGCCTAGTAGGAGAGTCAGGCAAGGGGGCTTGGCCGGAGTTTGAGTGTAAGGCTCGGCAGGACGTTCGACCTTACCTCGGCAGGGAGACCAAGATTCCCAAGCCTAGTAGGAGAGTCAGGCAAGGGGGCTTGGCCGGAGTTCGAGTGTAAGGCTCGGCAGGACGTTCGACCTTACCTCGGCAGGGAGACCAAGATTCCCAAGCCTAGTAGGAGAGTCAGGCAAGGGGGCTTGGCCGGAGTTCGAGTGTAAGGCTCGGCAGGACGTTCGACCTTACCTCGGCAGGGAGACCAAGCTTCCCAAGCCTAGTAGGAGAGTCAGGCAAGGGGGCTTGGCCGGAGTTCGAGTGTAAGGCTCGGCAGGACGTTCGACCTTACCTCGGCAGGGAGACCAAGCATCCCAAGCCTAGGAGAGTCAGGCAAGGGGCCTTGGCCGGAGTTCGAGTGTAAGGCTCGGCAGGACGTTCGACCTTACCTCGGCAGGGAGACCAAGCTTCCCAAGCCTAGTAGGAGAGTCAGGCAAGGGGGCTTGGCCGGAGTTCGAGTGTAAGGCTCGGCAGGACGTTCGACCTTACCTCGGCAGGGAGACCAAGCTTCCCAAGCCTAGTAGGAGAGTCAGGCAAGGGGGCTTGGCCGGAGTTTGAGCGTAAGGCTCGGCAGGATGTTCGACCTTACCTCGGCAGGGTGACCAAGCTTCCCAAGCCTAGTAGGAGAGTCAGGCAAGGGGGCTTGGCCGGAGTTTGAGTGTAAGGCTCGGCAGGACGTTCGACCTTACCTCGGCAGGGAGACCAAGCATCCCAAGCCTAGAAGAGTCAGGCAAGGGGCCTTGGCCAGAGTTCGAGTGTAAGGCTCGGCAGGACGTTCGACCTTACCTCGGCAGGGAGACCAAGCTTCCCAAGCCTAGTAGGAGAGTCAGGCAAGGGGGCTTGGCTGGAGTTCGAGTGTAAGGCTCGGCAGGACGTTCGACCTTACCTCGGCAGGGAGACCAAGCTTCCCAAGCCTAGTAGGAGAGTCAGGCAAGGGGGCTTGGCCGGAGTTTGAGTGTAAGGCTCGGCAGGGTGTTCGACCTTACCTCGGCAGGGAGACCAAGCTTCCCAAGCCTAATAGGAGAGTCAGGCAAGGGGGCTTGGCCGGAGTTCGAGTGTAAGGCTCGGCAGGACGTTCGACCTTACCTCGGCAGGGAGACCAAGCTTCCCAAGCCTAATAGGAGAGTCAGGCAAGGGGGCTTGGCCAGAGTTCGAGTGTAAGGCTCGGCAGGACGTTTGACCTTACCTCGGCAGGGAGACCAAGCTTCCCAAGCCTAGTAGGAGAGTCAGGCAAGGGGGCTTGGCCGGAGTTTGAGTGTAAGGCTCGGCAGGATGTTCGACCTTACCTCGGCAGGGAGACCAAGCTTCCCAAGCCTAGTAGGAGAGGCAGGCAAGGGGGCTTGGCCGGAGTTCGAGTGTAAGGCTCGACAGGACGTTCGACCTTACCTCGGCAGGGAGACCAAGCTTCCCAAGCCTAGTAGGAGAGTCAGGCAAGGGGGCTTGGCCGGAGTTTGAGTGTAAGGCTCGGCAGGACGTTCGACCTTACCTCGGCAGGGAGACCAAGCTTCCCAAGCCTAGTAGGAGAGTCAGGCAAGGGGGCTTGGCCGGAGTTCGAGTGTAAGGCTCGGCAGGACGTTTGACCTTACCTCGGCCGGGAGACCAAGCTTCCCAAGCCTAGTAGGAGAGTCAGGCAAGGTGGCTTGGCCGGAGTTCGAGTGTAAGGCTCGGCAGGACGTTCGACCTTACCTCGGCAGGGAGACCAAGCTTCCCAAGCCTAGTAGGAGAGTCAGGCAATGGGGCTTGGCCGGAGTTCGAGTGTAAGGCTCGGCAGGACGTTCGACCTTACCTCAGCAGGGAGACCAAGCTTCCCAAGCCTAGTAGGAGAGTCAGGCAAGGGGGCTTGGCCGGAGTTCGAGTGTAAGGCTCGGCAGGACGTTCGACCTTACCTCGGCAGGGAGACCAAGCTTCCCAAGCCTAGTAGGAGAGTCAGGCAAGGGGGCTTGGCCGGAGTTCGAGTGTAAGGCTCGGCAGGACGTTTGACCTTACCTAGGCAGGGAGACCAAGCTTCCCAAGCCTAGTAGGAGAGTCAGGCAAGGGGGCTTGGCCGGAATTCGAGTGTAAGGCTCGGCAGGACGTTCGACCTTACCTCGGCAGGGAGACCAAGCTTCCCAAGCCTAGTAGGAGAGTCAGGCAAGGGGGCTTGGCCGGAGTTCGAGTGTAAGGCTCGGCAGGACGTTCGACCTTACCTCGGCAGGGAGACCAAGCTTCCCAAGCCTAGTAGGAGAGTCAGGCAAGGGGGCTTGGCCGGAGTTCGAGTGTAAGGCTCGGCAGGACGTTCGACCTTACCTCGGCAGGGAGACCAAGCTTCCCAAGCCTAGTAGGAGAGTCAGGCAAGGGGGCTTGGCCGGAGTTCGAGTGTAAGGCTCGGCAGGACGTTCGACCTTACCTCGGCAGGGAGACCAAGCTTCCCAAGCCTAGTAGGAGAGTCAGGCAAGGGGGCTTGGCCGGAGTTTGAGTGAAAGGCTCCGCAGGATGTTCGACCTTACCTCGGCAGGGAGACCAAGCATCCCAAGCCTAATAGGAGAGTCAGGCAAGGGGGCTTGGCCAGAGTTTGAGTGTAAGGCTCGGCAGGACGTTTGACCTTACCTCGGCAGGGAGACCAAGCTTCCCAAGCCTAGTAGGAGAGTCAGGCAAGGGGGCTTGGCCGGAGTTCGAGTGTAAGGCTCGGCAGGACGTTCGATCTTACCTTGGCAGGGAGACCAAGCTTCCCAAGCCTAGTAGGAGAGTCAGGCAAGGGGGCTTGGCCGGAGTTTGAGTGTAAGGCTCGGCAGGACGTTCGACCTTACATCGGCAGGGAGACCAAGATTCCCAAGCCTAGTAGGAGAGTCAGGCAAGGGGGCTTGGCCGGAGTTCGAGTGTAAGGCTCGGCAGGACGTTCGACCTTACCTCGGCAGGGAGACCAAGATTCCCAAGCCTAGTAGGAGAGTCAGGCAAGGGGGCTTGGCCGGAGTTCGAGTGTAAGGCTCGGCAGGACGTTCGACCTTACCTCGGCAGGGAGACCAAGCTTCCCAAGCCTAGTAGGAGAGTCAGGCAAGGGGGCTTGGCCGGAGTTCGAGTGTAAGGCTCGGCAGGACGTTCGATCTTACCTCGGCAGGGAGACCAAGCTTCCCAAGCCTAGTAGGAGAGTCACGCAAGGAGGCTTGGCCGGAGTTCGAGTGTAAGGCTCGGCAGGACGTTCGACCTTACCTCGGCAGGGAGACCAAGCATCCCAAGCCTAGGAGAGTCAGGCAAGGGGCCTTGGCCGGAGTTCGAGTGTAAGGCTCGGCAGGACGTTCGACCTTACCTCGGCAGGGAGACCAAGCTTCCCAAGCCTAGTAGGAGAGTCAGGCAAGGGGGCTTGGCCGGAGTTCGAGTGTAAGGCTCGGCAGGACGTTCGACCTTACCTCGGCAGGGAGACCAAGCTTCCCAAGCCTAGTAGGAGAGTCAGGCAAGGGGGCTTGGCCGGAGTTCGAGTGTAAGGCTCGGCAGGACGTTCGAACTTACCTCGGCAGGGAGACCAAGCTTCCCAAGCCTAGTAGGAGAGTCAGGCAAGGGGGCTTGGCCGGAGTTCGAGTGTAAGGATCGGCAGGACGTTCGACCTTACCTCGGCAGGGAGACCAAGCTTCCCAAGCCTAGTAGGAGAGTCAGGCAAGGGGGCTTGGCCGGAGTTCGAGTGTAAGGCTCGGCAGGACGTTCGACCTTACCTCGGCAGGGAGACCAAGCTTCCCAAGCCTAGTAGGAGAGTCAGGCAAGGGGGCTTGGCCGGAGTTCGAGCGTAAGGCTCGGCAGGACGTTCGACCTTACCTCGGCAGGGAGACCAAGCTTCCCAAGCCTAGTAGGAGAGTCAGGCAAGGGGGCTTGGCCGGAGTTCGAGTGTAAGGCTCGGCAGGACGTTCGACCTTACCTCGGCAGGGAGACCAAGCTTCCCAAGCCTAGTAGGAGAGTCAGGCAAGGGGGCTTGGCCGGAGTTTGAGCGTAAGGCTCGGCAGGATGTTCGACCTTACGTCGGCAGGGTGACCAAGCTTCCCAAGCCTAGTAGGAGAGTCAGGCAAGGGGGCTTGGCCGGAGTTTGAGTGTAAGGCTCGGCAGGACGTTCGACCTTACCTCGGCAGGGAGACCAAGCATCCCAAGCCTAGGAGAGTCAGGCAAGGGGCCTTGGCCAGAGTTCGAGTGTAAGGCTCGGCAGGACGTTCGACCTTACCTCGGCAGGGAGACCAAGCTTCCCAAGCCTAGTAGGAGAGTCAGGCAAGGGGGCTTGGCTGGAGTTCGAGTGTAAGGCTCGGCAGGACGTTCGACCTTACCTCGGCAGGGAGACCAAGCTTCCCAAGCCTAGTAGGAGAGTCAGGCAAGGGGGCTTGGCCGGAGTTTGAGTGTAAGGCTCGGCAGGATGTTCGACCTTACCTCGGCAGGGAGACCAAGCTTCCCAAGCCTAATAGGAGAGTCAGGCAAGGGGGCTTGGCCGGAGTTCGAGTGTAAGGCTCGGCAGGACGTTCGACCTTACCTCGGCAGGGAGACCAAGCTTCCCAAGCCTAATAGGAGAGTCAGGCAAGGGGGCTTGGCCAGAGTTCGAGTGTAAGGCTCGGCAGGACGTTTGACCTTACCTCGGCAGGGAGACCAAGCTTCCCAAGCCTAGTAGGAGAGTCAGGCAAGGGGGCTTGGCCGGAGTTTGAGTGTAAGGCTCGGCAGGATGTTCGACCTTACCTCGGCAGGGAGACCAAGCTTCCCAAGCCTAGTAGGAGAGGCAGGCAAGGGGGCTTGGCCGGAGTTCGAGTGTAAGGCTCGACAGGACGTTCGACCTTACCTCGGCAGGGAGACCAAGCTTCCCAAGCCTAGTAGGAGAGTCAGGCAAGGGGGCTTGGCCGGAGTTTGAGTGTAAGGCTCGGCAGGACGTTCGACCTTACCTCGGCAGGGAGACCAAGCCTCCCAAGCCTAGTAGGAGAGTCAGGCAAGGGGGCTTGGCCGGAGTTTGAGTGTAAGGCTCGGCAGGACGTTTGACCTTACCTCGGCAGGGAGACCAAGCTTCCCAAGCCTAATAGGAGAGTCAGGCAAGGGGGCTTGGCCGGAGTTCGAGCGTAAGGCTCGGCAGGACGTTTGACCTTACCTCGGCAGGGAGACCAAGCTTCCCAAGCCTAGTAGGAGAGTCAGGCAAGGGGGCTTGGCCGGAGTTCGAGCGTAAGGCTCGGCAGGACGTTCGACCTTACCTCGGCAGGGAGACCAAGCTTCCCAAGCCTAGTAGGAGAGTCAGGCAAGGGGGCTTGGCCGGAGTTCGAGCGTAAGGCTCGGCAGGACGTTCGACCTTACCTCGGCAGGGAGACCAAGCTTCCCAAGCCTAGTAGGAGAGTCAGGCAAGGGGGCTTGGCCGGAGTTCGAGTGTAAGGCTCGGCAGGACGTTCGACCTTACCTCGGCAGGGAGACCAAGCTTCCCAAGCCTAGTAGGAGAGTCAGGCAAGGGGGCTTGGCCGGAGTTTGAGTGTAAGGCTCGGCAGGATGTTCGACCTTACCTCGGCAGGGAGACCAAGCTTCCCAAGCCTAATAGGAGAGTCAGGCAAGGGGGCTTGGCCGGGGTTCGAGTGTAAGGCTCGGCAGGATGTTCGACCTTACCTCGGCAGGGAGACCAAGCTTCCCAAGCCTAATAGGAGAGTCAGGCAAGGGGGCTTGGCCAGAGTTCGAGTGTGAGGCTCGGCAGGACGTTTGACTTTACCTCGGCAGGGAGACCAAGCTTCCCAAGCCTAGTAGGAGAGTCAGGCAAGGTGGCTTGGCCAGAGTTCGAGTGTGAGGCTCGGCAGGACGTTTGACTTTACCTCGGCAGGGAGACCAAGCTTCCCAAGCCTAGTAGGAGAGTCAGGCAAGGCGGCTTGGCTGGAATTCGAGTGTAAGGCTCGGCAGGACGTTCGACCTTACCTCGGCAGGGAGACCAAGCATCCCAAGCCTAGGAGAGTCAGGCAAGGGGCCTTGGCCGGAGTTCGAGTGTAAGGCTCGGCAGGACGTTCGACCTTACCTCGGCAGGGAGACCAAGCTTCCCAAGCCTAGTAGGAGAGTCAGGCAAGGGGGCTTGGCCGGAGTTCGAGTGTAAGGCTCGGCAGGACGTTCGACCTTACCTCGGCAGGGAGACCAAGCTTCCCAAGCCTAGTAGGAGAGTCAGGCAAGGGGGCTTGGCCGGAGTTCGAGTGTAAGGCTCGGCAGGACGTTCGACCTTACCTCGGCAGGGAGACCAAGCTTCCCAAGCCTAGTAGGAGAGTCAGGCAAGGGGGCTTGGCCGGAGTTCGAGCGTAAGGATCGGCAGGACGTTCGACCTTACCTCGGCAGGGAGACCAAGCTTCCCAAGCCTAGTAGGAGAGTCAGGCAAGGGGGCTTGGCCGGAGTTCGAGTGTAAGGCTCGGCAGGACGTTCGACCTTACCTCGGCAGGGAGACCAAGCTTCCCAAGCCTAGTAGGAGAGTCAGGCAAGGGGGCTTGGCCGGAGTTCGAGCGTAAGGCTCGGCAGGACGTTCGACCTTACCTCGGCAGGGAGACCAAGCTTCCCAAGCCTAGTAGGAGAGTCAGGCAAGGGGGCTTGGCCGGAGTTCGAGTGTAAGGCTCGGCAGGACGTTCGACCTTACCTCGGCAGGGAGACCAAGCTTCCCAAGCCTAGTAGGAGAGTCAGGCAAGGGGGCTTGGCCGGAGTTTGAGTGTAAGGCTCGGCAGGACGTTCGACCTTACCTCGGCAGGGAGACCAAGCCTCCCAAGCCTAGTAGGAGAGTCAGGCAAGGGGGCTTGGCCGGAGTTTGAGTGTAAGGCTCGGCAGGACGTTTGACCTTACCTCGGCAGGGAGACCAAGCTTCCCAAGCCTAATAGGAGAGTCAGGCAAGGGGGCTTGGCAGGAGTTCGAGCGTAAGGCTCGGCAGGACGTTTGACCTTACCTCGGCAGGGAGACCAAGCTTCCCAAGCCTAGTAGGAGAGTCAGGCAAGGGGGCTTGGCCGGAGTTCGAGCGTAAGGCTCGGCAGGACGTTCGACCTTACCTCGGCAGGGAGACCAAGCTTCCCAAGCCTAGTAGGAGAGTCAGGCAAGGGGGCTTGGCCGGAGTTCGAGCGTAAGGCTCGGCAGGACGTTCGACCTTACCTCGGCAGGGAGACCAAGCTTCCCAAGCCTAGTAGGAGAGTCAGGCAAGGGGGCTTGGCCGGAGTTCGAGTGTAAGGCTCGGCAGGACGTTCGACCTTACCTCGGCAGGGAGACCAAGCTTCCCAAGCCTAGTAGGAGAGTCAGGCAAGGGGGCTTGGCCGGAGTTTGAGTGTAAGGCTCGGCAGGATGTTCGACCTTACCTCGGCAGGGAGACCAAGCTTCCCAAGCCTAATAGGAGAGTCAGGCAAGGGGGCTTGGCCGGGGTTCGAGTGTAAGGCTCGGCAGGATGTTCGACCTTACCTCGGCAGGGAGACCAAGCTTCCCAAGCCTAATAGGAGAGTCAGGCAAGGGGGCTTGGCCAGAGTTCGAGTGTGAGGCTCGGCAGGACGTTTGACTTTACCTCGGCAGGGAGACCAAGCTTCCCAAGCCTAGTAGGAGAGTCAGGCAAGGTGGCTTGGCCAGAGTTCGAGTGTGAGGCTCGGCAGGACGTTTGACTTTACCTCGGCAGGGAGACCAAGCTTCCCAAGCCTAGTAGGAGAGTCAGGCAAGGTGGCTTGGCTGGAATTCGAGTGTAAGGCTCGGCAGGACGTTCGACCTTACCTCGGCAGGGAGACCAAGCTTCCCAAGCCTAGTAGGAGAGTCAGGCAAGGGGGCTTGGCCGGAGTTCGAGTGTAAGGCTCGGCAGGACGTTCGACCTTACCTCGGCAGGGAGACCAAGCTTCCCAAGCCTAGTAGGAGAGTCAGGCAAGGGGGCTTGGCCGGAGTTCGAGTGTAAGGCTCGGCAGGACGTTCGACCTTACCTCGGCAGGGAGACCAAGCTTCCCAAGCCTAGTAGGAGAGTCAGGCAAGGGGGCTTGGCCGGAGTTCGAGTGTAAGGCTCGGCAGGACGTTCGACCTTACCTCGGCAGGGAGACCAAGCTTCCCAAGCCTAGTAGGAGAGTCAGGCAAGGGGGCTTGGCCGGAGTTTGAGTGTAAGGCTCGGCAGGACGTTCGACCTTACCTCGGCAGGGAGAGCAAGCTTCCCAAGCCGAGTAGGAGAGTCAGGCAAGGGGGCTTGGCCGGAATTCGAGTGTAAGGCTCGGCAGGACGTTCGACCTTACCTCGGCAGGGAGACCAAGATTCCCAAGCCTAGTAGGAGAGTCAGGCAAGGGGGCTTGGCCGGAGTTCGAGTGTAAGGCTCGGCAGGACGTTCGACCTTACCTCGGCAGGGAGACCAAGCTTCCCAAGCCTAGTAGGAGAGTCAGGCAAGGGGGCTTGGCCGGAGTTCGAGTGTAAGGCTCGGCAGGACGTTCGACCTTACCTCGGCAGGGAGACCAAGCTTCCCAAGCCTAGTAGGAGAGTCAGGCAAGGGGGCTTGGCCGGAGTTCGAGTGTAAGGCTCGGCAGGACGTTCGACCTTACCTCGGCAGGGAGACCAAGCTTCCCAAGCCTAGTAGGAGAGTCAGGCAAGGGGGCTTGGCCGGAGTTTGAGTGTAAGGCTCGGCAGGACGTTCGACCTTACCTCGGCAGGGAGACCAAGCCTCCCAAGCCTAGTAGGAGAGTCAGGCAAGGGGGCTTGGCCGGAGTTTGAGTGTAAGGCTCGGCAGGACGTTTGACCTTACCTCGGCAGGGAGACCAAGCTTCCCAAGCCTAATAGGAGAGTCAGGCAAGGGGGCTTGGCAGGAGTTCGAGCGTAAGGCTCGGCAGGACGTTTGACCTTACCTCGGCAGGGAGACCAAGCTTCCCAAGCCTAGTAGGAGAGTCAGGCAAGGGGGCTTGGCCGGAGTTCGAGCGTAAGGCTCGGCAGGACGTTCGACCTTACCTCGGCAGGGAGACCAAGCTTCCCAAGCCTAGTAGGAGAGTCAGGCAAGGGGGCTTGGCCGGAGTTCGAGCGTAAGGCTCGGCAGGACGTTCGACCTTACCTCGGCAGGGAGACCAAGCTTCCCAAGCCTAGTAGGAGAGTCAGGCAAGGGGGCTTGGCCGGAGTTCGAGTGTAAGGCTCGGCAGGACGTTCGACCTTACCTCGGCAGGGAGACCAAGCTTCCCAAGCCTAGTAGGAGAGTCAGGCAAGGGGGCTTGGCCGGAGTTTGAGTGTAAGGCTCGGCAGGATGTTCGACCTTACCTCGGCAGGGAGACCAAGCTTCCCAAGCCTAATAGGAGAGTCAGGCAAGGGGGCTTGGCCGGGGTTCGAGTGTAAGGCTCGGCAGGATGTTCGACCTTACCTCGGCAGGGAGACCAAGCTTCCCAAGCCTAATAGGAGAGTCAGGCAAGGGGGCTTGGCCAGAGTTCGAGTGTGAGGCTCGGCAGGACGTTTGACTTTACCTCGGCAGGGAGACCAAGCTTCCCAAGCCTAGTAGGAGAGTCAGGCAAGGTGGCTTGGCCAGAGTTCGAGTGTGAGGCTCGGCAGGACGTTTGACTTTACCTCGGCAGGGAGACCAAGCTTCCCAAGCCTAGTAGGAGAGTCAGGCAAGGTGGCTTGGCTGGAATTCGAGTGTAAGGCTCGGCAGGACGTTCGACCTTACCTCGGCAGGGAGACCAAGCTTCCCAAGCCTAGTAGGAGAGTCAGGCAAGGGGGCTTGGCCGGAGTTCGAGTGTAAGGCTCGGCAGGACGTTCGACCTTACCTCGGCAGGGAGACCAAGCTTCCCAAGCCTAGTAGGAGAGTCAGGCAAGGGGGCTTGGCCGGAGTTCGAGTGTAAGGCTCGGCAGGACGTTCGACCTTACCTCGGCAGGGAGACCAAGCTTCCCAAGCCTAGTAGGAGAGTCAGGCAAGGGGGCTTGGCCGGAGTTCGAGTGTAAGGCTCGGCAGGACGTTCGACCTTACCTCGGCAGGGAGACCAAGCTTCCCAAGCCTAGTAGGAGAGTCAGGCAAGGGGGCTTGGCCGGAGTTCGAGTGTAAGGCTCGGCAGGACGTTCGATCTTACCTCGGCAGGGAGACCAAGCTTCCCAAGCCTAGTAGGAGAGTCAGGCAAGGGGGCTTGGCCGGAGTTTGAGTGTAAGGCTCGGCAGGACGTTCGACCTTACCTCGGCAGGGAGAGCAAGCTTCCCAAGCCTAGTAGGAGAGTCAGGCAAGGGGGCTTGGCCGGAATTCGAGTGTAAGGCTCGGCAGGACGTTCGACCTTACCTCGGCAGGGAGACCAAGATTCCCAAGCCTAGTAGGAGAGTCAGGCAAGGGGGCTTGGCCGGAGTTCGAGTGTAAGGCTCGGCAGGACGTTCGACCTTACCTCGGCAGGGAGACCAAGCTTCCCAAGCCTAGTAGGAGAGTCAGGCAAGGGGGCTTGGCCGGAGTTCGAGTGTAAGGCTCGGCAGGACGTTCGACCTTACCTCGGCAGGGAGACCAAGCTTCCCAAGCCTAGTAGGAGAGTCAGGCAAGGGGGCTTGGCCGGAGTTCGAGTGTAAGGCTCGGCAGGACGTTCGACCTTACCTCGGCAGGGAGACCAAGCATCCCAAGCCTAGGAGAGTCAGGCAAGGGGCCTTGGCCGGAGTTCGAGTGTAAGGCTCGGCAGGACGTTCGACCTTACCTCGGCAGGGAGACCAAGCTTCCCAAGCCTAGTAGGAGAGTCAGGCAAGGGGGCTTGGCCGGAGTTCGAGTGTAAGGCTCGGCAGGACGTTCGACCTTACCTCGGCAGGGAGACCAAGCTTCCCAAGCCTAGTAGGAGAGTCAGGCAAGGGGGCTTGGCCGGAGTTCGAGCGTAAGGCTCGGCAGGACGTTCGACCTTACCTCGGCAGGGAGACCAAGCTTCCCAAGCCTAGTAGGAGAGTCAGGCAAGGGGGCTTGGCCGGAGTTCGAGTGTAAGGCTCGGCAGGACGTTCGACCTTACCTCGGCAGGGAGACCAAGCTTCCCAAGCCTAGTAGGAGAGTCAGGCAAGGGGGCTTGGCCGGAGTTTGAGCGTAAGGCTCGGCAGGATGTTCGACCTTACCTCGGCAGGGTGACCAAGCTTCCCAAGCCTAGTAGGAGAGTCAGGCAAGGGGGCTTGGCCGGAGTTTGAGTGTAAGGCTCGGCAGGACGTTCGACCTTACCTCGGCAGGGAGACCAAGCATCCCAAGCCTAGAAGAGTCAGGCAAGGGGCCTTGGCCAGAGTTCGAGTGTAAGGCTCGGCAGGACGTTCGACCTTACCTCGGCAGGGAGACCAAGCTTCCCAAGCCTAGTAGGAGAGTCAGGCAAGGGGGCTTGGCTGGAGTTCGAGTGTAAGGCTCGGCAGGACGTTCGACCTTACCTCGGCAGGGAGACCAAGCTTCCCAAGCCTAGTAGGAGAGTCAGGCAAGGGGGCTTGGCCGGAGTTTGAGTGTAAGGCTCGGCAGGATGTTCGACCTTACCTCGGCAGGGAGAACAAGCTTCCCAAGCCTAATAGGAGAGTCAGGCAAGGGGGCTTGGCCGGAGTTCGAGTGTAAGGCTCGGCAGGACGTTCGACCTTACCTCGTCAGGGAGACCAAGCTTCCCAAGCCTAATAGGAGAGTCAGGCAAGGGGGCTTGGCCAGAGTTCGAGTGTAAGGCTCGGCAGGACGTTTGACCTTACCTCGGCAGGGAGACCAAGCTTCCCAAGCCTAGTAGGAGAGTCAGGCAAGGGGGCTTGGCCGGAGTTTGAGTGTAAGGCTCGGCAGGATGTTCGACCTTACCTCGGCAGGGAGACCAAGCTTCCCAAGCCTAGTAGGAGAGGCAGGCAAGGGGGCTTGGCCGGAGTTCGAGTGTAAGGCTCGACAGGACGTTCGACCTTACCTCGGCAGGGAGACCAAGCTTCCCAAGCCTAGTAGGAGAGTCAGGCAAGGGGGCTTGGCCGGAGTTTGAGTGTAAGGCTCGGCAGGACGTTCGACCTTACCTCGGCAGGGAGACCAAGCTTCCCAAGCCTAGTAGGAGAGTCAGGCAAGGGGGCTTGGCCGGAGTTCGAGTGTAAGGCTCGGCAGGACGTTTGACCTTACCTCGGCCGGGAGACCAAGCTTCCCAAGCCTAGTAGGAGAGTCAGGCAAGGTGGCTTGGCCGGAGTTCGAGTGTAAGGCTCGGCAGGACGTTCGACCTTACCTCGGCAGGGAGACCAAGCTTCCCAAGCCTAGTAGGAGAGTCAGGCAATGGGGCTTGGCCGGAGTTCGAGTGTAAGGCTCGGCAGGACGTTCGACCTTACCTCGGCAGGGAGACCAAGCTTCCCAAGCCTAGTAGGAGAGTCAGGCAAGGGGGCTTGGCCGGAGTTCGAGTGTAAGGCTCGGCAGGACGTTCGACCTTACCTCGGCAGGGAGACCAAGCTTCCCAAGCCTAGTAGGAGCGTCAGGCAAGGGGGCTTGGCCGGAGTTCGAGTGTAAGGCTCGGCAGGACGTTTGACCTTACCTAGGCAGGGAGACCAAGCTTCCCAAGCCTAGTAGGAGAGTCAGGCAAGGGGGCTTGGCCGGAATTCGAGTGTAAGGCTCGGCAGGACGTTCGACCTTACCTCGGCAGGGAGACCAAGCTTCCCAAGCCTAGTAGGAGAGTCAGGCAAGGGGGCTTGGCCGGAGTTCGAGTGTAAGGCTCGGCAGGACGTTCGACCTTACCTCGGCAGGGAGACCAAGCTTCCCAAGCCTAGTAGGAGAGTCAGGCAAGGGGGCTTGGCCGGAGTTCGAGTGTAAGGCTCGGCAGGACGTTCGACCTTACCTCGGCAGGGAGACCAAGCTTCCCAAGCCTAGTAGGAGAGTCAGGCAAGGGGGCTTGGCCGGAGTTTGAGTGTAAGGCTCGGCAGGACGTTCGACCTTACCTCGGCAGGGAGACCAAGCTTCCCAAGCCTAGTAGGAGAGTCAGGCAAGGGGGCTTGGCCGGAGTTTGAGTGAAAGGCTCCGCAGGATGTTCGACCTTACCTCGGCAGGGAGACCAAGCATCCCAAGCCTAATAGGAGAGTCAGGCAAGGGGGCTTGGCCAGAGTTTGAGTGTAAGGCTCGGCAGGACGTTTGACCTTACCTCGGCAGGGAGACCAAGCTTCCCAAGCCTAGTAGGAGAGTCAGGCAAGGGGGCTTGGCCGGAGTTCGAGTGTAAGGC
Source organism: Vidua macroura (assembly GCF_024509145.1). Taxonomy (NCBI): domain Eukaryota; kingdom Metazoa; phylum Chordata; class Aves; order Passeriformes; family Viduidae; genus Vidua; species Vidua macroura. The sequence continues at coordinate 250,811 of NW_026530535.1, read as the reverse complement.
TCGGCAGGACGTTCGACCTTACCTCGGCAGGGAGACCAAGCTTCCCAAGCCTAGTAGGAGAGTCAGGCAAGGGGGCTTGGCCGGAGTTCGAGTGTAAGGCTCGGCAGGACGTTCGACCTTACCTCGGCAGGGAGACCAAGCTTCCCAAGCCTAGTAGGAGAGTCAGGCAAGGGGGCTTGGCCGGAGTTCGAGTGTAAGGCTCGGCAGGACGTTCGATCTTACCTTGGCAGGGAGACCAAGCTTCCCAAGCCTAGTAGGAGAGTCAGGCAAGGGGGCTTGGCCGGAGTTTGAGTGTAAGGCTCGGCAGGACGTTCGACCTTACATCGGCAGGGAGACCAAGATTCCCAAGCCTAGTAGGAGAGTCAGGCAAGGGGGCTTGGCCGGAGTTCGAGTGTAAGGCTCGGCAGGACGTTCGACCTTACCTCGGCAGGGAGACCAAGCTTCCCAAGCCTAGTAGGAGAGTCAGGCAAGGAGGCTTGGCCGGAGTTCGAGTGTAAGGCTCGGCAGGACGTTCGACCTTACCTCGGCAGGGAGACCAAGCATCCCAAGCCTAGGAGAGTCAGGCAAGGGGCCTTGGCCGGAGTTCGAGTGTAAGGCTCGGCAGGACGTTCGACCTTACCTCGGCAGGGAGACCAAGCTTCCCAAGCCTAGTAGGAGAGTCAGGCAAGGGGGCTTGGCCGGAGTTCGAGTGTAAGGCTCGGCAGGACGTTCGACCTTACCTCGGCAGGGAGACCAAGCTTCCCAAGCCTAGTAGGAGAGTCAGGCAAGGGGGCTTGGCCGGAGTTCGAGTGTAAGGCTCGGCAGGACGTTCGACCTTACCTCGGCAGGGAGACCAAGCTTCCCAAGCCTAGTAGGAGAGTCAGGCAAGGGGGCTTGGCCGGAGTTCGAGTGTAAGGATCGGCAGGACGTTCGACCTTACCTCGGCAGGGAGACCAAGCTTCCCAAGCCTAGTAGGAGAGTCAGGCAAGGGGGCTTGGCCGGAGTTCGAGTGTAAGGCTCGGCAGGACGTTCGACCTTACCTCGGCAGGGAGACCAAGCTTCCCAAGCCTAGTAGGAGAGTCAGGCAAGGGGGCTTGGCCGGAGTTCGAGCGTAAGGCTCGGCAGGACGTTCGACCTTACCTCGGCAGGGAGACCAAGCTTCCCAAGCCTAGTAGGAGAGTCAGGCAAGGGGGCTTGGCCGGAGTTTGAGTGAAAGGCTCCGCAGGATGTTCGACCTTACCTCGGCAGGGAGACCAAGCATCCCAAGCCTAATAGGAGAGTCAGGCAAGGGGGCTTGGCCAGAGTTTGAGTGTAAGGCTCGGCAGGACGTTTGACCTTACCTCGGCAGGGAGACCAAGCTTCCCAAGCCTAGTAGGAGAGTCAGGCAAGGGGGCTTGGCCGGAGTTCGAGTGTAAGGCTCGGCAGGACGTTCGACCTTACCTCGGCAGGGAGACCAAGCTTCCCAAGCCTAGTAGGAGAGTCAGGCAAGGGGGCTTGGCCGGAGTTCGAGTGTAAGGCTCGGCAGGACGTTCGACCTTACCTCGGCAGGGAGACCAAGCTTCCCAAGCCTAGTAGGAGAGTCAGGCAAGGGGGCTTGGCCGGAGTTCGAGTGTAAGGCTCGGCAGGACGTTCGATCTTACCTTGGCAGGGAGACCAAGCTTCCCAAGCCTAGTAGGAGAGTCAGGCAAGGGGGCTTGGCCGGAGTTTGAGTGTAAGGCTCGGCAGGACGTTCGACCTTACATCGGCAGGGAGACCAAGATTCCCAAGCCTAGTAGGAGAGTCAGGCAAGGGGGCTTGGCCGGAGTTCGAGTGTAAGGCTCGGCAGGACGTTCGACCTTACCTCGGCAGGGAGACCAAGATTCCCAAGCCTAGTAGGAGAGTCAGGCAAGGGGGCTTGGCCGGAGTTCGAGTGTAAGGCTCGGCAGGACGTTCGACCTTACCTCGGCAGGGAGACCAAGCTTCCCAAGCCTAGTAGGAGAGTCAGGCAAGGGGGCTTGGCCGGAGTTCGAGTGTAAGGCTCGGCAGGACGTTCGATCTTACCTCGGCAGGGAGACCAAGCTTCCCAAGCCTAGTAGGAGAGTCAGGCAAGGAGGCTTGGCCGGAGTTCGAGTGTAAGGCTCGGCAGGACGTTCGACCTTACCTCGGCAGGGAGACCAAGCATCCCAAGCCTAGGAGAGTCAGGCAAGGGGCCTTGGCCGGAGTTCGAGTGTAAGGCTCGGCAGGACGTTCGACCTTACCTCGGCAGGGAGACCAAGCTTCCCAAGCCTAGTAGGAGAGTCAGGCAAGGGGGCTTGGCCGGAGTTCGAGTGTAAGGCTCGGCAGGACGTTCGACCTTACCTCGGCAGGGAGACCAAGCTTCCCAAGCCTAGTAGGAGAGTCAGGCAAGGGGGCTTGGCCGGAGTTCGAGTGTAAGGCTCGGCAGGACGTTCGACCTTACCTCGGCAGGGAGACCAAGCTTCCCAAGCCTAGTAGGAGAGTCAGGCAAGGGGGCTTGGCCGGAGTTCGAGTGTAAGGATCGGCAGGACGTTCGACCTTACCTCGGCAGGGAGACCAAGCTTCCCAAGCCTAGTAGGAGAGTCAGGCAAGGGGGCTTGGCCGGAGTTCGAGTGTAAGGCTCGGCAGGACGTTCGACCTTACCTCGGCAGGGAGACCAAGCTTCCCAAGCCTAGTAGGAGAGTCAGGCAAGGGGGCTTGGCCGGAGTTCGAGCGTAAGGCTCGGCAGGACGTTCGACCTTACCTCGGCAGGGAGACCAAGCTTCCCAAGCCTAGTAGGAGAGTCAGGCAAGGGGGCTTGGCCGGAGTTCGAGTGTAAGGCTCGGCAGGACGTTCGACCTTACCTCGGCAGGGAGACCAAGCTTCCCAAGCCTAGTAGGAGAGTCAGGCAAGGGGGCTTGGCCGGAGTTTGAGCGTAAGGCTCGGCAGGATGTTCGACCTTACCTCGGCAGGGTGACCAAGCTTCCCAAGCCTAGTAGGAGAGTCAGGCAAGGGGGCTTGGCCGGAGTTTGAGTGTAAGGCTCGGCAGGACGTTCGACCTTACCTCGGCAGGGAGACCAAGCATCCCAAGCCTAGGAGAGTCAGGCAAGGGGCCTTGGCCAGAGTTCGAGTGTAAGGCTCGGCAGGACGTTCGACCTTACCTCGGCAGGGAGACCAAGCTTCCCAAGCCTAGTAGGAGAGTCAGGCAAGGGGGCTTGGCTGGAGTTCGAGTGTAAGGCTCGGCAGGACGTTCGACCTTACCTCGGCAGGGAGACCAAGCTTCCCAAGCCTAGTAGGAGAGTCAGGCAAGGGGGCTTGGCCGGAGTTTGAGTGTAAGGCTCGGCAGGATGTTCGACCTTACCTCGGCAGGGAGACCAAGCTTCCCAAGCCTAATAGGAGAGTCAGGCAAGGGGGCTTGGCCGGAGTTCGAGTGTAAGGCTCGGCAGGACGTTCGACCTTACCTCGGCAGGGAGACCAAGCTTCCCAAGCCTAATAGGAGAGTCAGGCAAGGGGGCTTGGCCAGAGTTCGAGTGTAAGGCTCGGCAGGACGTTTGACCTTACCTCGGCAGGGAGACCAAGCTTCCCAAGCCTAGTAGGAGAGTCAGGCAAGGGGGCTTGGCCGGAGTTTGAGTGTAAGGCTCGGCAGGATGTTCGACCTTACCTCGGCAGGGAGACCAAGCTTCCCAAGCCTAGTAGGAGAGGCAGGCAAGGGGGCTTGGCCGGAGTTCGAGTGTAAGGCTCGACAGGACGTTCGACCTTACCTCGGCAGGGAGACCAAGCTTCCCAAGCCTAGTAGGAGAGTCAGGCAAGGGGGCTTGGCCGGAGTTTGAGTGTAAGGCTCGGCAGGATGTTCGACCTTACCTCGGCAGGGAGACCAAGCCTCCCAAGCCTAGTAGGAGAGTCAGGCAAGGGGGCTTGGCCGGAGTTTGAGTGTAAGGCTCGGCAGGACGTTTGACCTTACCTCGGCAGGGAGACCAAGCTTCCCAAGCCTAATAGGAGAGTCAGGCAAGGGGGCTTGGCCGGAGTTCGAGCGTAAGGCTCGGCAGGACGTTTGACCTTACCTCGGCAGGGAGACCAAGCTTCCCAAGCCTAGTAGGAGAGTCAGGCAAGGGGGCTTGGCCGGAGTTCGAGCGTAAGGCTCGGCAGGACGTTCGACCTTACCTCGGCAGGGAGACCAAGCTTCCCAAGCCTAGTAGGAGAGTCAGGCAAGGGGGCTTGGCCGGAGTTCGAGCGTAAGGCTCGGCAGGACGTTCGACCTTACCTCGGCAGGGAGACCAAGCTTCCCAAGCCTAGTAGGAGAGTCAGGCAAGGGGGCTTGGCCGGAGTTCGAGTGTAAGGCTCGGCAGGACGTTCGACCTTACCTCGGCAGGGAGACCAAGCTTCCCAAGCCTAGTAGGAGAGTCAGGCAAGGGGGCTTGGCCGGAGTTTGAGTGTAAGGCTCGGCAGGATGTTCGACCTTACCTCGGCAGGGAGACCAAGCTTCCCAAGCCTAATAGGAGAGTCAGGCAAGGGGGCTTGGCCGGGGTTCGAGTGTAAGGATCGGCAGGATGTTCGACCTTACCTCGGCAGGGAGACCAAGCTTCCCAAGCCTAATAGGAGAGTCAGGCAAGGGGGCTTGGCCAGAGTTCGAGTGTGAGGCTCGGCAGGACGTTTGACTTTACCTCGGCAGGGAGACCAAGCTTCCCAAGCCTAGTAGGAGAGTCAGGCAAGGTGGCTTGGCCAGAGTTCGAGTGTGAGGCTCGGCAGGACGTTTGACTTTACCTCGGCAGGGAGACCAAGCTTCCCAAGCCTAGTAGGAGAGTCAGGCAAGGTGGCTTGGCTGGAATTCGAGTGTAAGGCTCGGCAGGACGTTCGACCTTACCTCGGCAGGGAGACCAAGCTTCCCAAGCCTAGTAGGAGAGTCAGGCAAGGGGGCTTGGCCGGAGTTCGAGTGTAAGGCTCGGCAGGACGTTCGACCTTACCTCGGCAGGGAGACCAAGCTTCCCAAGCCTAGTAGGAGAGTCAGGCAAGGGGGCTTGGCCGGAGTTCGAGTGTAAGGCTCGGCAGGACGTTCGACCTTACCTCGGCAGGGAGACCAAGCTTCCCAAGCCTAGTAGGAGAGTCAGGCAAGGGGGCTTGGCCGGAGTTCGAGTGTAAGGCTCGGCAGGACGTTCGACCTTACCTCGGCAGGGAGACCAAGCTTCCCAAGCCTAGTAGGAGAGTCAGGCAAGGGGGCTTGGCCGGAGTTCGAGTGTAAGGCTCGGCAGGACGTTCGACCTTACCTCGGCAGGGAGACCAAGCTTCCCAAGCCTAGTAGGAGAGTCAGGCAAGGAGACTTGGCTGGAGTTCGAGTGTAAGGCTCGGCAGGATGTTCGACCTTACCTCGGCAGGGAGACCAAGCTTCCCAAGCCTAGTAGGAGAGTCAGGCAAGGGGGCTTGGCCGGAGTTTGAGTGTAAGGCTCCGCAGGATGTTCGACCTTACCTCGGCAGGGAGACCAATCATCCCAAGCCTAATAGGAGAGTCAGGCAAGGGGGCTTGGCCAGAGTTTGAGTGTAAGGCTCGGCAGGACGTTTGACCTTACCTCGGCAGGGAGACCAAGCTTCCCAAGCCTAGTAGGAGAGTCAGGCAAGGGGGCTTGGCCGGAGTTCGAGTGTAAGGCTCGGCAGGACGTTCGACCTTACCTCGGCAGGGAGACCAAGCTTCCCAAGCCTAGTAGGAGAGTCAGGCAAGGGGGCTTGGCCGGAGTTTGAGTGTAAGGCTCGGCAGGATGTTCGACCTTACCTCGGCAGGGAGACCAAGCATCCCAAGCCTAATAGGAGAGTCAGGCAAGGGGGCTTGGCCAGAGTTTGAGTGTAAGGCTCGGCAGGACGTTTGACCTTACCTCGGCAGGGAGACCAAGCTTCCCAAGCCTAGTAGGAGAGTCAGGCAAGGGGGCTTGGCCGGAGTTCGAGTGTAAGGCTCGGCAGGACGTTCGACCTTACCTCGGCAGGGAGACCAAGCTTCCCAAGCCTAGTAGGAGAGTCAGGCAAGGGGGCTTGGCCGGAGTTTGAGTGTAAGGCTCGGCAGGACGTTCGACCTTACCTCGGCAGGGAGACCAAGCTTCCCAAGCCTAGTAGGAGAGTCAGGCAAGGGGGCTTGGCCGGAGTTCGAGTGTAAGGCTCGGCAGGATGTTCGACCTTACCTCGGCAGGGAGACCAAGCTTCCCAAGCCTAATAGGAGAGTCAGGCAAGGGGGCTTGGCCGGAGTTCGAGTGTAAGGCTCGGCAGGACGTTCGACCTTACCTCGGCAGGGAGACCAAGCTTCCCAAGCCTAATAGGAGAGTCAGGCAATGGGGCTTGGCCGGAGTTCGAGTGTAAGGCTCGGCAGGACGTTCGACCTTACCTCGGCAGGGAGACCAAGCTTCCCAAGCCTAGTAGGAGAGTCAGGCAAGGGGGCTTGGCCGGAGTTCGAGTGTAAGGCTCGGCAGGACGTTCGACCTTACCTCGGCAGGGAGACCAAGCTTCCCAAGCCTAGTAGGAGAGTCAGGCAAGGGGGCTTGGCCGGAGTTCGAGTGTAAGGCTCGGCAGGACGTTCGACCTTACCTCGGCAGGGAGACCAAGCTTCCCAAGCCTAGTAGGAGAGTCAGGCAAGGGGGCTTGGCCGGAATTCGAGTGTAAGGCTCGGCAGGACGTTCGACCTTACCTCGGCAGGGAGACCAAGCTTCCCAAGCCTAGTAGGAGAGTCAGGCAAGGGGGCTTGGCCGGAGTTCGAGTGTAAGGCTCGGCAGGACGTTCGACCTTACCTCGGCAGGGAGACCAAGCTTCCCAAGCCTAGTAGGAGAGTCAGGCAAGGGGGCTTGGCCGGAGTTCGAGTGTAAGGCTCGGCAGGACGTTCGACCTTACCTCGGCAGGGAGACCAAGCATCCCAAGCCTAATAGGAGAGTCAGGCAAGGGGGCTTGGCCGGAGTTTGAGTGTAAGGCTCGGCAGGACGTTCGACCTTACCTCGGCAGGGAGACCAAGCTTCCCAAGCCTAGTAGGAGAGTCAGGCAAGGGGGCTTGGCCGGAGTTTGAGTGTAAGGCTCCGCAGGATGTTCGACCTTACCTCGGCAGGGAGACCAAGCATCCCAAGCCTAATAGGAGAGTCAGGCAAGGGGGCTTGGCCAGAGTTTGAGTGTAAGGCTCGGCAGGACGTTTGACCTTACCTCGGCAGGGAGACCAAGCTTCCCAAGCCTAGTAGGAGAGTCAGGCAAGGGGGCTTGGCCGGAGTTCGAGTGTAAGGCTCGGCAGGACGTTCGACCTTACCTCGGCAGGGAGACCAAGCTTCCCAAGCCTAGTAGGAGAGTCAGGCAAGGGGGCTTGGCCGGAGTTCGAGTGTAAGGCTCGGCAGGACGTTCGACCTTACCTCGGCAGGGAGACCAAGCTTCCCAAGCCTAGTAGGAGAGTCAGGCAAGGGGGCTTGGCCGGAGTTCGAGTGTAAGGCTCGGCAGGACGTTTGACCTTACCTAGGCAGGGAGACCAAGCTTCCCAAGCCTAGTAGGAGAGTCAGGCAAGGGGGCTTGGCCGGAATTCGAGTGTAAGGCTCGGCAGGACGTTCGACCTTACCTCGGCAGGGAGACCAAGCTTCCCAAGCCTAGTAGGAGAGTCAGGCAAGGGGGCTTTGCCGGAGTTTAAGTGTAAGGCTCGGCAGGACGTTCGACCTTACCTCGGCAGGGAGACCAAGCTTCCCAAGCCTAGTAGGAGAGTCAGGCAAGGGGGCTTGGCCGGAGTTCGAGTGTAAGGCTCGGCAGGACGTTCGACCTTACCTCGGCAGGGAGACCAAGCTTCCCAAGCCTAGTAGGAGAGTCAGGCAAGGGGGCTTGGCCGGAGTTCGAGTGTAAGGCTCGGCAGGACGTTTGACCTTACCTAGGCAGGGAGACCAAGCTTCCCAAGCCTAGTAGGAGAGTCAGGCAAGGGGGATTGGCCGGAATTCGAGTGTAAGGCTCGGCAGGACGTTCGACCTTACCTCGGCAGGGAGACCAAGCTTCCCAAGCCTAGTAGGAGAGTCAGGCAAGGGGGCTTGGCCGGAGTTTGAGTGTAAGGCTCCGCAGGATGTTCGACCTTACCTCGGCAGGGAGACCAAGCTTCCCAAGCCTAGTAGGAGAGTCAGGCAAGGGGGCTTGGCCGGAGTTCGAGCGTAAGGCTCGGCAGGACGTTCGACCTTACCTCGGCAGGGAGACCAAGCTTCCCAAGCCTAGTAGGAGAGTCAGGCAAGGGGGCTTGGCCGGAGTTCGAGCGTAAGGCTCAGCAGGACGTTCGACCTTACCTTGGCAGGGAGACCAAGCTTCCCAAGCCTAGTAGGAGAGTCAGGCAAGGGGGCTTGGCCGGAGTTCGAGTGTAAGGCTCGGCAGGACGTTCGACCTTACCTCGGCAGGGAGACCAAGCTTCCCAAGCCTAGTAGGAGAGTCAGGCAAGGGGGCTTGGCCGGAGTTTGAGTGTAAGGCTCGGCAGGAAGTTCGACCTTACCTCGGCAGGGAGACCAAGCTTCCCAAGCCTAATAGGAGAGTCAGGCAAGGGGGCTTGGCCGGGGTTCGAGTGTAAGGCTCGGCAGGATGTTCGACCTTACCTCGGCAGGGAGACCAAGCTTCCCAAGCCTAATAGGAGAGTCAGGCAAGGGGGCTTGGCCAGAGTTCGAGTGTGAGGCTCGGCAGGACGTTTCACTTTACCTCGGCAGGGAGACCAAGCTTCCCAAGCCTAGTAGGAGAGTCAGGCAAGGGGGCTTGGCCGGAGTTTGAGTGTAAGGCTCGGCAGGATGTTTGACCTTACCTCGGCAGGGAGACCAAGCTTCCCAAGCCTAGTAGGAGAGTCAGGCAAGGGGGCTTGGCCGGAATTCGAGTGTAAGGCTCGGCAGGACGTTCGACCTTACCTCGGCAGGGAGACCAAGCTTCCCAAGCCGAGTAGGAGAGTCAGGCAAGGGGGCTTGGCCGGAGTTCGAGCGTAAGGCTCGGCAGGACGTTCGACCTTACCTCGGCAGGGAGACCAAGCTTCCCAAGCCTAGTAGGAGAGTCAGGCAAGGGGGCTTGGCCGGAGTTCGAGTGTAAGGCTCGGCAGGACGTTCGACCTTACCTCGGCAGGGAGACCAAGCTTCCCAAGCCTAGTAGGAGAGTCAGGCAAGGGGGCTTGGCCGGAGTTTGAGTGTAAGGCTCCGCAGGATGTTCGACCTTACCTCGGCAGGGAGACCAAGCATCCCAAGCCTAATAGGAGAGTCAGGCAAGGGGGCTTGGCCAGAGTTTGAGTGTAAGGCTCAGCAGGACGTTTGACCTTACCTCGGCAGGGAGACCAAGCTTCCCAAGCCTAGTAGGAGAGTCAGGCAAGGGGGCTTGGCCGGAGTTCAAGTGTAAGGCTCGGCAGGACGTTCGACCTTACCTCGGCAGGGAGACCAAGCTTCCCAAGCCTAGTAGGAGAGTCAGGCAAGGGGGCTTGGCCGGAGTTCGAGTGTAAGGCTCGGCAGGACGTTCGACCTTACCTCGGCAGGGAGACCAAGCTTCCCAAGCCTAGTAGGAGAGTCAGGCAAGGGGGCTTGGCCGGAGTTCGAGTGTAAGGCTCGGCAGGACGTTTGACTTTACCTAGGCAGGGAGACCAAGCTTCCCAAGCCTAGTAGGAGAGTCAGGCAAGGGGGCTTGGCCGGAATTCGAGTGTAAGGCTCGGCAGGACGTTCGACCTTACCTCGGCAGGGAGACCAAGCTTCCCAAGCCTAGTAGGAGAGTCAGGCAAGGGGGCTTGGCCGGATTTCGAGTGTAAGGCTCGGCAGGACGTTCGACCTTACCTCGGCAGGGAGACCAAGCTTCCCAAGCCTAGTAGGAGAGTCAGGCAAGGGGGCTTGGCCGGAGTTCGAGTGTAAGGCTCGGCAGGACGTTTGACCTTACCTAGGCAGGGAGACCAAGCTTCCCAAGCCTAGTAGGAGAGTCAGGCAAGGGGGCTTGGCCGGAATTCGAGTGTAAGGCTCGGCAGGACGTTCGACCTTACCTCGGCAGGGAGACCAAGCTTCCCAAGCCTAGTAGGAGAGTCAGGCAAGGGGGCTTGGCCGGAGTTTGAGTGTAAGGCTCCGCAGGATGTTCGACCTTACCTCGGCAGGGAGACCAAGCTTCCCAAGCCTAGTAGGAGAGTCAGGCAAGGGGGCTTGGCCAGAGTTCGAGCGTAAGGCTCGGCAGGACGTTCGACCTTGCCTCGGCAGGGAGACCAAGCTTCCCAAGCCTAGTAGGAGAGTCAGGCAAGGGGGCTTGGCCGGAGTTCGAGTGTAAGGCTCGGCAGGACGTTCGACCTTACCTCGGCAGGGAGACCAAGCATCCCAAGCCTAGTAGGAGAGTCAGGCAAGGGGGCTTGGCCGGAGTTCGAGTGTAAGGCTCGGCAGGACGTTCGACCTTACCTCGGCAGGGAGACCAAGCTTCCCAAGCCTAGTAGGAGAGTCAGGCAAGGGGGCTTGGCCGGAGTTTGAGTGTAAGGCTCGGCAGGAAGTTCGACCTTACCTCGGCAGGGAGACCAAGCTTCCCAAGCCTAATAGGAGAGTCAGGCAAGGGGGCTTGGCCGGGGTTCGAGTGTAAGGCTCGGCAGGATGTTCGACCTTACCTCGGCAGGGAGACCAAGCTTCCCAAGCCTAATAGGAGAGTCAGGCAAGGGGGCTTGGCCAGAGTTCGAGTGTGAGGCTCGGCAGGACGTTTGACTTTACCTCGGCAGGGAGACCAAGCTTCCCAAGCCTAGTAGGAGAGTCAGGCAAGGGGGCTTGGCCGGAGTTTGAGTGTAAGGCTCGGCAGGATGTTTGACCTTACCTCGGCAGGGAGACCAAGCTTCCCAAGCCTAGTAGGAGAGTCAGGCAAGGGGGCTTGGCCGGAGTTCGAGTGTAAGGCTCGGCAGGACGTTCGACCTTACCTCGGCAGGGAGACCAAGCTTCCCAAGCCTAGTAGGAGAGTCAGGCAAGGGGGCTTGGCCGGAGTTCGAGTGTAAGGCTCGGCAGGACGTTTGACCTTACCTCGGCAGGGAGACCAAGCTTCCCAAGCCTAGTAGGAGAGTCAGGCAAGGGGGCTTGGCCGGAGTTCGAGTGTAAGGCTCGGCAGGACGTTCGACCTTACCTCGGCAGGGAGACCAAGCTTCCCAAGCCTAGTAGGAGAGTCAGGCAAGGGGCCTTGGCCGGAGTTCGAGTGTAAGGCTCGGCAGGACGTTCGACCTTACCTCGGCAGGGAGACCAAGCTTCCCAAGCCTAGTAGGAGAGTCAGGCAAGGGGGCTTGGCCGGAGTTCGAGTGTAAGGCTCGGCAGGACGTTTGACCTTACCTAGGCAGGGAGACCAAGCTTCCCAAGCCTAGTAGGAGAGTCAGGCAAGGGGGCTTGGCCGGAATTCGAGTGTAAGGCTCGGCAGGACGTTCGACCTTACCTCGGCAGGGAGACCAAGCTTCCCAAGCCTAGTAGGAGAGTCAGGCAAGGGGGCTTGGCCGGAGTTCGAGTGTAAGGCTCGGCAGGACGTTCGACCTTACCTCGGCAGGGAGACCAAGCTTCCCAAGCCTAGTAGGAGAGTCAGGCAAGGGGGCTTGGCCGGAGTTCGAGTGTAAGGCTCGGCAGGACGTTCGACCTTACCTCGGCAGGGAGACCAAGCGTCCCAAGCCTAGTAGGAGAGTCAGGCAAGGGGGCTTGGCCGGAGTTCGAGTGTAAGGCTCGGCAGGACGTTTGACCTTACCTCGGCAGGGAGACCAAGCTTCCCAAGCCTAGTAGGAGAGTCAGGCAAGGGGGCTTGGCCGGAGTTCGAGTGTAAGGCTCGGCAGGACGTTCGACCTTACCTCGGCAGGGAGACCAAGCTTCCCAAGCCTAGTAGGAGAGTCAGGCAATGGGGCTTGGCCGGAGTTCGAGTGTAAGGCTCGGCAGGACGTTCGACCTTACCTCGGCAGGGAGACCAAGCTTCCCAAGCCAAGTAGGAGAGTCAGGCAAGGAGACTTGGCTGGAGTTCGAGTGTAAGGCTCCGCAGGATGTTCGACCTTACCTCGGCAGGGAGACCAAGCATCCCAAGCCTAATAGGAGAGTCAGGCAAGGGGGCTTGGCCAGAGTTTGAGTGTAAGGCTCGGCAGGACGTTTGACCTTACCTCGGCAGGGAGACCAAGCTTCCCAAGCCTAGTAGGAGAGTCAGGCAAGGGGGCTTGGCCGGAGATCGAGTGTAAGGCTCGGCAGGACGTTCGACCTTACCTCGGCAGGGAGACCAAGCTTCCCAAGCCTAGTAGGAGAGTCGGGCAAGGGGGCTTGGCCGGAGTTTGAGTGTAAGGCTCGGCAGGATGTTCGACCTTACCTCGGCAGGGAGACCAAGCATCCCAAGCCTAATAGGAGAGTCAGGCAAGGGGGCTTGGCCAGAGTTTGAGTGTAAGGCTCGGCAGGACGTTTGACCTTACCTCGGCAGGGAGACCAAGCTTCCCAAGCCTAGTAGGAGAGTCAGGCAAGGGGGCTTGGCCGGAGTTCGAGTGTAAGGCTCGGCAGGACGTTCGACCTTACCTCGGCAGGGAGACCAAGCTTCCCAAGCCTAGTAGGAGAGTCAGGCAAGGTGGCTTGGCCGGAGTTCGAGTGTAAGGCTCGGCAGGACGTTCGACCTTACCTCGGCAGGGAGACCAAGCTTCCCAAGCCTAGTAGGAGAGTCAGGCAATGGGGCTTGGCCGGAGTTCGAGTGTAAGGCTCGGCAGGACGTTCGACCTTACCTCGGCAGGGAGACCAAGCTTCCCAAGCCTAGTAGGAGAGTCAGGCAAGGGGGCTTGGCCGGAGTTTGAGTGTAAGGCTCGGCAGGACGTTCGACCTTACCTCGGCAGGGAGACCAAGCTTCCCAAGCCTAGTAGGAGAGTCAGGCAAGGGGGCTAGACCGGAGTTCGAGTGTAAGGCTCGGCAGGACGTTTGACCTTACCTAGGCAGGGAGACCAAGCTTCCCAAGCCTAGTAGGAGAGTCAGGCAAGGGGGCTTGGCCGGAATTCGAGTGTAAGGCTCGGCAGGACGTTCGACCTTACCTCGGCAGGGAGACCAAGCTTCCCAAGCCTAGTAGGAGAGTCAGGCAAGGGGGCTTGGCCGGAGTTCGAGTGTAAGGCTCGGCAGGACGTTCGACCTTACCTCGGCAGGGAGACCAAGCTTCCCAAGCCTAGTAGGAGAGTCAGGCAAGGGGGCTTGGCCGGAGTTCGAGTGTAAGGCTCGGCAGGACGTTCGACCTTACCTCGGCAGGGAGACCAAGCTTCCCAAGCCTAGTAGGAGAGTCAGGCAAGGGGGCTTTGCCGGAGTTTGAGTGTAAGGCTCCCAGGATGTTCGACCTTACCTCGGCAGGGAGACCAAGCATCCCAAGCCTAATAGGAGAGTCAGGCAAGGGGGCTTGACCAGAGTTTGAGTGTAAGGCTCGGCAGGACGTTTGACCTTACCTCGGCAGGGAGACCAAGCTTCCCAAGCCTAGTAGGAGAGTCAGGCAAGGGGGCTTGGCCGGAGTTCGAGTGTAAGGCTCGGCAGGACGTTCGACCTTACCTCGGCAGGGAGACCAAGCTTCCCAAGCCTAGTAGGAGAGTCAGGCAAGGGGGCTTGGCCGGAGTTCGAGTGTAAGGCTCGGCAGGACGTTCGACCTTACCTCGGCAGGGAGACCAAGCTTCCCAAGCCTAGTAGGAGAGTCAGGCAAGGGGGCTTGGCCGCAGTTCGAGTGTAAGGCTCGGCAGGATGTTCGACCTTACCTCGGCAGGGAGACCAAGCTTCCCAAGCCTAGTAGGAGAGTCAGGCAAGGGGGCTTGGCCGGAATTCGAGTGTAAGGCTCGGCAGGACGTTCGACCTTACCTCGGCAGGGAGACCAAGCTTCCCAAGCCTAGTAGGAGAGTCAGGCAAGGGGGCTTGGCCGGACTTCGAGTGTAAGGCTCGGCAGGACGTTCGACCTTACCTCGGCAGGGAGACCAAGCTTCCCAAGCCTAGTAGGAGAGTCAGGCAAGGAGACTTGGCTGGAGTTCGAGTGTAAGGCTCGGCAGGATGTTCGACCTTACCTCGGCAGGGAGACCAAGCTTCCCAAGCCTACTAGGAGAGTCAGGCAAGGGGGCTTGGCCGGAGTTCGAGTGTAAGGCTCGGCAGGACGTTCGACCTTACCTCGGCAGGGAGACCAAGCTTCCCAAGCCTAGTAGGAGAGTCAGGCAAGGGGCCTTGGCCGGAGTTTGAGTGTAAGGCTCGGCAGGATGTTCGACCTTACCGCGGCAGGGAGACCAAGCTTCCCAAGCCTAATAGGAGAGTCAGGCAAGGGGGCTTGGCCAGAGTTCGAGTGTAAGGCTCGGCAGGACGTTTGACCTTACCTCGGCAGGGAGACCAAGCTTCCCAAGCCTAGTAGGAGAGTCAGGCAAGGGGGATTGGCCGGAGTTCGAGTGTAAGGCTCGGCAGGACGTTCGACCTTACCTCGGCAGGGAGACCAAGCTTCCCAAGCCTAGTAGGAGAGTCAGGCAAGGGGGCTTGGCCGGAGTTTGAGTGTAAGGCTCGGCAGGACGTTCGACCTTACCTCGGCAGGGAGACCAAGCATCCCAAGCCTAGGAGAGTCAGGCAAGGGGCCTTGGCCGGAGTTCGAGTGTAAGGCTCGGCAGGAAGTTCGACCTTACCTCGGCAGGGAGACCAAGCATCCCAAGCCTAGGAGAGTCAGGCAAGGGGCCTTGGCCGGAGTTCGAGTGTAAGGCTCGGCAGGACGTTCGACCTTACCTCGGCAGGGAGACCAAGCTTCCCAAGCCTAGTAGGAGAGTCAGGCAAGGGGGCTTGGCCGGAGTTTGAGTGTAAGGCTCGGCAGGACGTTCGACCTTACCTTGGCAGGGAGACCAAGCTCCCCAAGCCTAGTAGGAGAGTCAGGCAAGGGGGCTTGGCCGGAATTCGAGTGTAAGGCTCGGCAGGACGTTCGACCTTACCTCGGCAGGGAGACCAAGCTTCCCAAGCCTAGTAGGAGAGTCAGGCAAGGGGGCTTGGCCGGAGTTTGAGTGTAAGGCTCGGCAGGACGTTCGACCTTACCTCGGCAGGGAGACCAAGCATCCCAAGCCTAGGAGAGTCAGGCAAGGGGCCTTGGCCGGAGTTCGAGTGTAAGGCTCGGCAGGAAGTTCGACCTTACCTCGGCAGGGAGACCAAGCATCCCAAGCCTAGGAGAGTCAGGCAAGGGGCCTTGGCCGGAGTTCGAGTGTAAGGCTCGGCAGGACGTTCGACCTTACCTCGGCAGGGAGACCAAGCTTCCCAAGCCTAGTAGGAGAGTCAGGCAAGGGGGCTTGGCCGGAGTTCGAGTGTAAGGCTCGGCAGGACGTTCGACCTTACCTCGGCAGGGAGACCAAGCTTCCCAAGCCTAGTAGGAGAGTCAGGCAAGGGGGCTTGGCCGGAGTTCGAGTGTAAGGCTCGGCAGGACGTTCGACCTTACCTCGGCAGGGAGACCAAGCATCCCAAGCCTAGGAGAGTCAGGCAAGGGGCCTTGGCCGGAGCTCGAGTGTAAGGCTCGGCAGGACGTTCGACCTTACCTCGGCAGGGAGACCAAGCATCCCAAGCCTAGTAGGAGAGTCAGGCAAGGGGGCTTGGCCGGAGTTCGAGTGTAAGGCTCGGCAGGACGTTCGACCTTACCTCGGCAGGGAGACCAAGCTTCCCAAGCCTAGTAGGAGAGTCAGGCAAGGGGGCTTGGCCGGAGTTCGAGTGTAAGGCTCGGCAGGACGTTCGTCCTTACCTCGGCAGGGAGACCAAGCTTCCCAAGCCTAGTAGGAGAGTCAGGCAAGGGGGCTTGGCCGGAGTTCGAGTGTAAGGCTCGGCAGGACGTTCGACCTTACCTCGGCAGGGAGACCAAGCTTCCCAAGCCTAGTAGGAGAGTCAGGCAAGGGGGCTTGGCCGGAGTTCGAGTGTAAGGCTCGGCAGGACGTTCGACCTTACCTCGGCAGGGAGACCAAGCTTCCCAAGCCTAGTAGGAGAGTCAGGCAAGGGGGCTTGGCCGGAGTTTGAGTGTAAGGCTCCCAGGAAGTTCGACCTTACCTCGGCAGGGAGACCAAGCATCCCAAGCCTAATAGGAGAGTCAGGCAAGGGGGCTTGACCAGAGTTTGAGTGTAAGGCTCGGCAGGACGTTTGACCTTACCTCGGCAGGGAGACCAAGCTTCCCAAGCCTAGTAGGAGAGTCAGGCAAGGGGGCTTGGCCGGAGTTCGAGTGTAAGGCTCGGCAGGACGTTCGACCTTACCTCGGCAGGGAGACCAAGCTTCCCAAGCCTAGTAGGAGAGTCAGGCAAGGGGGCTTGGCCGGAGTTCGAGTGTAAGGCTCGGCAGGACGTTCGACCTTACCTCGGCAGGGAGACCAAGCTTCCCAAGCCTAGTAGGAGAGTCAGGCAAGGGGGCTTGGCCGCAGTTCGAGTGTAAGGCTCGGCAGGATGTTCGACCTTACCTCGGCAGGGACACCAAGCTTCCCAAGCCTAGTAGGAGAGTCAGGCAAGGGGGCTTGGCCGGAATTCGAGTGTAAGGCTCGGCAGGACGTTCGACCTTACCTCGGCAGGGAGACCAAGCTTCCCAAGCCTAGTAGGAGAGTCAGGCAAGGGGGCTTGGCCGGAGTTCGAGTGTAAGGCTCGGCAGGACGTTCGACCTTACCTCGGCAGGGAGACCAAGCTTCCCAAGCCTAGTAGGAGAGTCAGGCAAGGAGACTTGGCTGGAGTTCGAGTGTAAGGCTCGGCAGGATGTTCGACCTTACCTCGGCAGGGAGACCAAGCTTCCCAAGCCTACTAGGAGAGTCAGGCAAGGGGGCTTGGCCGGAGTTCGAGTGTAAGGCTCGGCAGGACGTTCGACCTTACCTCGGCAGGGAGACCAAGCTTCCCAAGCCTAGTAGGAGAGTCAGGCAAGGGGCCTTGGCCGGAGTTTGAGTGTAAGGCTCGGCAGGATGTTCGACCTTACCGCGGCAGGGAGACCAAGCTTCCCAAGCCTAATAGGAGAGTCAGGCAAGGGGGCTTGGCCAGAGTTCGAGTGTAAGGCTCGGCAGGACGTTTGACCTTACCTCGGCAGGGAGACCAAGCTTCCCAAGCCTAGTAGGAGAGTCAGGCAAGGGGGATTGGCCGGAGTTCGAGTGTAAGGCTCGGCAGGACGTTCGACCTTACCTCGGCAGGGAGACCAAGCTTCCCAAGCCTAGTAGGAGAGTCAGGCAAGGGGGCTTGGCCGGAGTTTGAGTGTAAGGCTCGGCAGGACGTTCGACCTTACCTCGGCAGGGAGACCAAGCATCCCAAGCCTAGGAGAGTCAGGCAAGGGGCCTTGGCCGGAGTTCGAGTGTAAGGCTCGGCAGGAAGTTCGACCTTACCTCGGCAGGGAGACCAAGCATCCCAAGCCTAGGAGAGTCAGGCAAGGGGCCTTGGCCGGAGTTCGAGTGTAAGGCTCGGCAGGACGTTCGACCTTACCTCGGCAGGGAGACCAAGCTTCCCAAGCCTAGTAGGAGAGTCAGGCAAGGGGGCTTGGCCGGAGTTTGAGTGTAAGGCTCGGCAGGACGTTCGACCTTACCTCGGCAGGGAGACCAAGCATCCCAAGCCTAGGAGAGTCAGGCAAGGGGCCTTGGCCGGAGCTCGAGTGTAAGGCTCGGCAGGACGTTCGACCTTACCTCGGCAGGGAGACCAAGCATCCCAAGCCTAGTAGGAGAGTCAGGCAAGGGGGCTTGGCCGGAGTTCGAGTGTAAGGCTCGGCAGGACGTTCGACCTTACCTCGGCAGGGAGACCAAGCTTCCCAAGCCTAGTAGGAGAGTCAGGCAAGGGGGCTTGGCCGGAGTTCGAGTGTAAGGCTCTGCAGGACGTTCGACCTTACCTCGGCAGGGAGACCAAGCTTCCCAAGCCTAGTAGGAGAGTCAGGCAAGGGGGCTTGGCCGGAGTTCGAGTGTAAGGCTCGGCAGGACGTTTGACCTTACCTAGGCAGGGAGACCAAGCTTCCCAAGCCTAGTAGGAGAGTCAGGCAAGGGGGCTTGGCCGGAATTTGAGTGTAAGGCTCGGCAGGACGTTCGATCTTACCTCGGCAGGGAGACCAAGCTTCCCAAGCCTAGTAGGAGAGTCAGGCAAGGGGGCTTGGCCGGAGTTTGAGTGTAAGGCTCCGCAGGATGTTCGACCTTACCTCGGCAGGGAGACCAAGCATCCCAAGCCTAATAGGAGAGTCAGGCAAGGGGGCTTGGCCGGAGTTCGAGTGTAAGGCTCGGCAGGACGTTCGACCTTACCTCGGCAGGGAGACCAAGCTTCCCAAGCCTAGTAGGAGAGTCAGGCAAGGGGGCTTGGCCGGAGTTCGAGTGTAAGGCTCGTCAGGACGTTCGACCTTACCTCGGCAGGGAGACCAAGCTTCCCAAGCCTAGTAGGAGAGTCAGGCAAGGGGGCTTGGCCGGAGTTTGAGTGTAAGGCTCCGCAGGATGTTCGACCTTACCTCGGCAGGGAGACCAAGCTTCCCAAGCCTAATAGGAGAGTCAGGCAAGGGGGCTTGGCCAGAGTTTGAGTGTAAGGCTCGGCAGGACGTTTGACCTTACCTCGGCAGGGAGACCAAGCTTCCCAAGCCTAGTAGGAGAGTCAGGCAAGGGGGCTTGGCCGGAGTTCGAGTGTAAGGCTCGGCAGGACGTTCGACCTTACCTCGGCAGGGAGACCAAGCTTCCCAAGCCTAGTAGGAGAGTCAGGCAAGGGGGCTTGGCCGGAGTTCGAGTGTAAGGCTCGGCAGGACGTTCGACCTTACCTCGGCAGGGAGACCAAGCATCCCAAGCCTAGGAGAGTCAGGCAAGGGGCCTTGGACGGCGTTTGAGTGTAAGGCTCGGCAGGACGTTTGACCTTACCTCGGCAGGGAGACCAAGCTTCCCAAGCCTAGTAGGAGAGTCAGGCAAGGGGGATTGGCCGGAGTTCGAGTGTAAGGCTCGGCAGGACGTTCGACCTTACCTCGGCAGGGAGACCAAGCTTCCCAAGCCTAGTAGGAGAGTCAGGCAAGGGGGCTTGGCCGGAGTTTGAGTGTAAGGCTCGGCAGGACGTTCGACCTTACCTCGGCAGGGAGACCAAGCATCCCAAGCCTAGGAGAGTCAGGCAAGGGGCCTTGGCCGGAGTTCGAGTGTAAGGCTCGGCAGGAAGTTCGACCTTACCTCGGCAGGGAGACCAAGCATCCCAAGCCTAGGAGAGTCAGGCAAGGGGCCTTGGCCGGAGTTCGAGTGTAAGGCTCGGCAGGACGTTCGACCTTACCTCGGCAGGGAGACCAAGCTTCCCAAGCCTAGTAGGAGAGTCAGGCAAGGGGGCTTGGCCGGAGTTCGAGTGTAAGGCTCGGCAGGACGTTCGACCTTACCTCGGCAGGGAGACCAAGCATCCCAAGCCTAGTAGGAGAGTCAGGCAAGGGGGCTTGGCCGGAGTTCGAGTGTAAGGCTCGGCAGGACGTTCGATCTTACCTCGGCAGGGAGACCAAGCTTCCCAAGCCTAGTAGGAGAGTCAGGCAAGGGGGCTTGGCCGGAGTTCGAGTGTAAGGCTCTGCAGGACGTTCGACCTTACCTCGGCAGGGAGACCAAGCTTCCCAAGCCTAGTAGGAGAGTCAGGCAAGGGGGCTTGGCCGGAGTTCGAGTGTAAGGCTCGGCAGGACGTTTGACCTTACCTAGGCAGGGAGACCAAGCTTCCCAAGCCTAGTAGGAGAGTCAGGCAAGGGGGCTTGGCCGGAATTTGAGTGTAAGGCTCGGCAGGACGTTCGATCTTACCTCGGCAGGGAGACCAAGCTTCCCAAGCCTAGTAGGAGAGTCAGGCAAGGGGGCTTGGCCGGAGTTTGAGTGTAAGGCTCCGCAGGATGTCCGACCTTACCTCGGCAGGGAGACCAAGCATCCCAAGCCTAATAGGAGAGTCAGGCAAGGGGGCTTGGCCGGAGTTCGAGTGTAAGGCTCGGCAGGACGTTCGACCTTACCTCGGCAGGGAGACCAAGCTTCCCAAGCCTAGTAGGAGAGTCAGGCAAGGGGGCTTGGCCGGAGTTCGAGTGTAAGGCTCGTCAGGACGTTCGACCTTACCTCGGCAGGGAGACCAAGCTTCCCAAGCCTAGTAGGAGAGTCAGGCAAGGGGGCTTGGCCGGAGTTTGAGTGTAAGGCTCCGCAGGATGTTCGACCTTACCTCGGCAGGGAGACCAAGCTTCCCAAGCCTAATAGGAGAGTCAGGCAAGGGGGCTTGGCCAGAGTTTGAGTGTAAGGCTCGGCAGGACGTTTGACCTTACCTCGGCAGGGAGACCAAGCTTCCCAAGCCTAGTAGGAGAGTCAGGCAAGGGGGCTTGGCCGGAGTTCGAGTGTAAGGCTCGGCAGGACGTTCGACCTTACCTCGGCAGGGAGACCAAGCTTCCCAAGCCTAGTAGGAGAGTCAGGCAAGGGGGCTTGGCCGGAGTTCGAGTGTAAGGCTCGGCAGGACGTTCGACCTTACCTCGGCAGGGAGACCAAGCATCCCAAGCCTAGGAGAGTCAGGCAAGGGGCCTTGGACGGCGTTTGAGTGTAAGGCTCGGCAGGATGTTCGACCTTACCTCGGCAGGGAGACCAAGCTTCCCAAGCCTAGTAGGAGAGTCGGGCAAGGTGGCTTGGCCGGAGTTCGAGTGTAAGGCTCGGCAGGACGTTCGACCTTACCTCAGCAGGGAGACCAAGCTTCCCAAGCCTAGTAGGAGAGTCAGGCAATGGGGCTTGGCCGGAGTTCGAGTGTAAGGCTCGGCAGGACGTTCGACCTTACCTCGGCAGGGAGACCAAGCTTCCCAAGCCTAGTAGGAGAGTCAGGCAAGGGGGCTTGGCCGGAGTTCGAGTGTAAGGCTCGGCAGGACGTTCGACCTTACCTCGGCAGGGAGACCAAGCTTCCCAAGCCTAGTAGGAGAGTCAGGCAAGGGGGCTTGGCCGGAGTTTGAGTGTAAGGCTCCGCAGGATGTTCGACCTTACCTCGGCAGGGAGACCAAGCATCCCAAGCCTAATAGGAGAGTCAGGCAAGGGGGCTTGGCCAGAGTTTGAGTGTAAGGCTCGGCAGGACGTTTGACCTTACCTCGGCAGGGAGACCAAGCTTCCCAAGCCTAGTAGGAGAGTCAGGCAAGGGGGCTTGGCCGGAGTTCGAGTGTAAGGCTCGGCAGGACGTTCGACCTTACCTCGGCAGGGAGACCAAGCTTCCCAAGCCTAGTAGGAGAGTCAGGCAAGGGGGCTTGGCCGGAGTTCGAGTGTAAGGCTCGGCAGGACGTTCGACCTTACCTCGGCAGGGAGACCAAGCTTCCCAAGCCTAGTAGGAGAGTCAGGCAAGGGGGCTTGGCCGGAGTTCGAGTGTAAGGCTCGGCAGGATGTTCGACCTTACCTCGGCAGGGAGACCAAGCTTCCCAAGCCTAGTAGGAGAGTCAGGCAAGGTGGCTTGGCCGGAGTTCGAGTGTAAGGCTCGGCAGGACGTTCGACCTTACCTCGGCAGGGAGACCAAGCTTCCCAAGCCTAGTAGGAGAGTCAGGCAATGGGGCTTGGCCGGAGTTCGAGTGTAAGGCTCGGCAGGACGTTCGACCTTACCTCGGCAGGGAGACCAAGCTTCCCAAGCCTAGTAGGAGAGTCAGGCAAGGGGGCTTGGCCGGAGTTCGAGTGTAAGGCTCGGCAGGACGTTCGACCTTACCTCGGCAGGGAGACCAAGCTTCCCAAGCCTAGTAGGAGAGTCAGGCAAGGGGGCTTGGCCGGAGTTCGAGTGTAAGGCTCGGCAGGACGTTTGACCTTACCTAGGCAGGGAGACCAAGCTTCCCAAGCCTAGTAGGAGAGTCAGGCAAGGGGGCTTGGCCGGAATTCGAGTGTAAGGCTCGGCAGGACGTTCGACCTTACCTCGGCAGGGAGACCAAGCTTCCCAAGCCTAGTAGGAGAGTCAGGCAAGGGGGCTTGGCCGGAGTTCGAGTGTAAGGCTCGGCAGGACGTTCGACCTTACCTCGGCAGGGAGACCAAGCTTCCCAAGCCTAGTAGGAGAGTCAGGCAAGGGGGCTTGGCCGGAGTTCGAGTGTAAGGCTCGGCAGGACGTTCGACCTTACCTCGGCAGGGAGACCAAGCTTCCCAAGCCTAGTAGGAGAGTCAGGCAAGGGGGCTTGGCCGGAGTTTGAGTGTAAGGCTCCGCAGGATGTTCGACCTTACCTCGGCAGGGAGACCAAGCATCCCAAGCCTAATAGGAGAGTCAGGCAAGGGGGCTTGGCCAGAGTTTGAGTGTAAGGCTCGGCAGGACGTTCGACCTTACCTCGGCAGGGAGACCAAGCTTCCCAAGCCTAGTAGGAGAGTCAGGCAATGGGGCTTGGCCGGAGTTCGAGTGTAAGGCTCGGCAGGACGTTCGAACTTACCTCGGCAGGGAGACCAAGCTTCCCAAGCCTAGTAGGAGAGTCAGGCAAGGGGGCTTGGCCGGAGTTCGAGTGTAAGGCTCGGCAGGACGTTCGACCTTACCTCGGCAGGGAGACCAAGCTTCCCAAGCCTAGTAGGAGAGTCAGGCAAGGGGGCTTGGCCGGAGTTCGAGTGTAAGGCTCGGCAGGATGTTCGACCTCACCTCGGCAGGGAGACCAAGCTTCCCAAGCCTAGTAGGAGAGTCAGGCAAGGGGGCTTGGCCAGAATTCGAGTGTAAGGCTCGGCAGGACGTTCGACCTTACCTCGGCAGGGAGACCAAGCTTCCCAAGCCTAGTAGGAGAGTCAGGCAAGGGGGCTTGGCCGGAGTTCGAGTGTAAGGCTCGGCAGGACGTTCGACCTTACCTCGGCAGGGAGACCAAGCTTCCCAAGCCTAGTAGGAGAGTCAGGCAAAGAGACTTGGCTGGAGTTCGAGTGTAAGGCTCGGCAGGATGTTCGACCTTACCTCGGCAGGGAGACCAAGCTTCCCATGCCTACTAGGAGAGTCAGGCAAGGGGGCTTGGCCGGAGTTCGAGTGTAAGGCTCGGCAGGACGTTCGACCTTACCTCGGCAGGGAGACCAAGCTTCCCAAGCCTAGTAGGAGAGTCAGGCAAGGGGCCTTGGCCGGAGTTTGAGTGTAAGGCTCGGCAGGATGTTCGACCTTACCGCGGCAGGGAGACCAAGCTTCCCAAGCCTAATAGGAGAGTCAGGCAAGGGGGCTTGGCCAGAGTTCGAGTGTAAGGCTCGGCAGGACGTTTGACCTTACCTCGGCAGGGAGACCAAGCTTCCCAAGCCTAGTAGGAGAGTCAGGCAAGGGGGATTGGCCGGAGTTCGAGTGTAAGGCTCGGCAGGACGTACGACCTTACCTCGGCAGGGAGACCAAGCTTCCCAAGCCTAGTAGGAGAGTCAGGCAAGGGGGCTTGGCCGGAGTTTGAGTGTAAGGCTCGGCAGGACGTTCGACCTTACCTCGGCAGGGAGACCAAGCATCCCAAGCCTAGGAGAGTCAGGCAAGGGGCCTTGGCCGGAGTTCGAGTGTAAGGCTCGGCAGGACGTTCGACCTTACCTCGGCAGGGAGACCAAGCATCCCAAGCCTAGGAGAGTCAGGCAAGGTGGCTTGGCCGGAGTTCGAGTGTAAGGCTCGGCAGGACGTTCGACCTTACCTCGGCAGGGAGACCAAGCTTCCCAAGCCTAGTAGGAGAGTCAGGCAAGGGGGCTTGGCCGGAGTTTGAGTGTAAGGCTCGGCAGGACGTTCGACCTTACCTTGGCAGGGAGACCAAGCTTCCCAAGCCTAGTAGGAGAGTCAGGCAAGGGGGCTTGGCCGGAATTCGAGTGTAAGGCTCGGCAGGACGTTCGACCTTACCTCGGCAGGGAGACCAAGCTTCCCAAGCCTAGTAGGAGAGTCAGGCAAGGGGGCTTGGCCGGAGTTCGAGTGTAAGGCTCGGCAGGACGTTCGACCTTACCTCGGCAGGGAGACCAAGCATCCCAAGCCTAGGAGAGTCAGGCAAGGGGCCTTGGCCGGAGTTCGAGTGTAAGGCTCGGCAGGACGTTCGACCTTACCTCGGCAGGGAGACCAAGCTTCCCAAGCCTACTAGGAGAGTCAGGCAATGGGGCTTGGCCGGAATTCGAGTGTAAGGCTCGGCAGGACGTTCGACCTTACCTCGGCAGGGAGACCAAGCATCCCAAGCCTAATAGGAGAGTCAGGCAAGGGGGCTTGGCCGGAGTTCGAGTGTAAGGCTCGGCAGGACGTTCGACCTTACCTCGGCAGGGAGACCAAGCTTCCCAAGCCTAGTAGGAGAGTCAGGCAAGGGGGCTTGGCCGGAGTTCGAGTGTAAGGCTCGTCAGGACGTTCGACCTTACCTCGGCAGGGAGACCAAGCTTCCCAAGCCTAGTAGGAGAGTCAGGCAAGGGGGCTTGGCCGGAGTTTGAGTGTAAGGCTCCGCAGGATGTTCGACCTTACCTCGGCAGGGAGACCAAGCTTCCCAAGCCTAATAGGAGAGTCAGGCAAGGGGGCTTGGCCAGAGTTTGAGTGTAAGGCTCGGCAGGACGTTTGACCTTACCTCGGCAGGGAGACCAAGCTTCCCAAGCCTAGTAGGAGAGTCAGGCAAGGGGGCTTGGCCGGAGTTCGAGTGTAAGGCTCGGCAGGACGTTCGACCTTACCTCGGCAGGGAGACCAAGCTTCCCAAGCCTAGTAGGAGAGTCAGGCAAGGGGGCTTGGCCGGAGTTCGAGTGTAAGGCTCGGCAGGACGTTCGACCTTACCTCGGCAGGGAGACCAAGCATCCCAAGCCTAGGAGAGTCAGGCAAGGGGCCTTGGACGGCGTTTGAGTGTAAGGCTCGGCAGGATGTTCGACCTTACCTCGGCAGGGAGACCAAGCTTCCCAAGCCTAGTAGGAGAGTCGGGCAAGGTGGCTTGGCCGGAGTTCGAGTGTAAGGCTCGGCAGGACGTTCGACCTTACCTCAGCAGGGAGACCAAGCTTCCCAAGCCTAGTAGGAGAGTCAGGCAATGGGGCTTGGCCGGAGTTCGAGTGTAAGGCTCGGCAGGACGTTCGACCTTACCTCGGCAGGGAGACCAAGCTTCCCAAGCCTAGTAGGAGAGTCAGGCAAGGGGGCTTGGCCGGAGTTCGAGTGTAAGGCTCGGCAGGACGTTCGACCTTACCTCGGCAGGGAGACCAAGCTTCCCAAGCCTAGTAGGAGAGTCAGGCAAGGGGGCTTGGCCGGAGTTTGAGTGTAAGGCTCCGCAGGATGTTCGACCTTACCTCGGCAGGGAGACCAAGCATCCCAAGCCTAATAGGAGAGTCAGGCAAGGGGGCTTGGCCAGAGTTTGAGTGTAAGGCTCGGCAGGACGTTTGACCTTACCTCGGCAGGGAGACCAAGCTTCCCAAGCCTAGTAGGAGAGTCAGGCAAGGGGGCTTGGCCGGAGTTCGAGTGTAAGGCTCGGCAGGACGTTCGACCTTACCTCGGCAGGGAGACCAAGCTTCCCAAGCCTAGTAGGAGAGTCAGGCAAGGGGGCTTGGCCGGAGTTCGAGTGTAAGGCTCGGCAGGACGTTCGACCTTACCTCGGCAGGGAGACCAAGCTTCCCAAGCCTAGTAGGAGAGTCAGGCAAGGGGGCTTGGCCGGAGTTCGAGTGTAAGGCTCGGCAGGATGTTCGACCTTACCTCGGCAGGGAGACCAAGCTTCCCAAGCCTAGTAGGAGAGTCAGGCAAGGGGGCTTGGCCGGAATTCGAGTGTAAGGCTCGGCAGGACGTTCGACCTTACCTCGGCAGGGAGACCAAGCTTCCCAAGCCTAGTAGGAGAGTCAGGCAAGGGGGCTTGGCCGGAGTTCGAGTGTAAGGCTCGGCAGGACGTTTGACCTTACCTCGGCAGGGAGACCAAGCATCCCAAGCCTAGGAGAGTCAGGCAAGGGGCCTTGGACGGCGTTTGAGTGTAAGGCTCGGCAGGATGTTCGACCTTACCTCGGCAGGGAGACCAAGCTTCCCAAGCCTAGTAGGAGAGTCAGGCAAGGTGGCTTGGCCGGAGTTCGAGTGTAAGGCTCGGCAGGACGTTCGACCTTACCTCGGCAGGGAGACCAAGCTTCCCAAGCCTAGTAGGAGAGTCAGGCAATGGGGCTTGGCCGGAGTTCGAGTGTAAGGCTCGGCAGGACGTTCGACCTTACCTCGGCAGGGAGACCAAGCTTCCCAAGCCTAGTAGGAGAGTCAGGCAAGGGGGCTTGGCCGGAGTTCGAGTGTAAGGCTCGGCAGGACGTTCGACCTTACCTCGGCAGGGAGACCAAGCTTCCCAAGCCTAGTAGGAGAGTCAGGCAAGGGGGCTTGGCCGGAGTTCGAGTGTAAGGCTCGGCAGGACGTTTGACCTTACCTAGGCAGGGAGACCAAGCTTCCCAAGCCTAGTAGGAGAGTCAGGCAAGGGGGCTTGGCCGGAATTCGAGTGTAAGGCTCGGCAGGACGTTCGACCTTACCTCGGCAGGGAGACCAAGCTTCCCAAGCCTAGTAGGAGAGTCAGGCAAGGGGGCTTGGCCGGAGTTCGAGTGTAAGGCTCGGCAGGACGTTCGACCTTACCTCGGCAGGGAGACCAAGCTTCCCAAGCCTAGTAGGAGAGTCAGGCAAGGGGGCTTGGCCGGAGTTCAAGTGTAAGGCTCGGCAGGACGTTCGACCTTACCTCGGCAGGGAGACCAAGCTTCCCAAGCCTAGTAGGAGAGTCAGGCAAGGGGGCTTGGCCGGAGTTTGAGTGTAAGGCTCCGCAGGATGTTCGACCTTACCTCGGCAGGGAGACCAAGCATCCCAAGCCTAATAGGAGAGTCAGGCAAGGGGGCTTGGCCAGAGTTTGAGTGTAAGGCTCGGCAGGACGTTTGACCTTACCTCGGCAGGGAGACCAAGCTTCCCAAGCCTAGTAGGAGAGTCAGGCAAGGGGGCTTGGCCGGAGTTCGAGTGTAAGGCTCGGCAGGACGTTCGACCTTACCTCGGCAGGGAGACCAAGCTTCCCAAGCCTAGTAGGAGAGTCAGGCAAGGGGGCTTGGCCGGAGTTCGAGTGTAAGGCTCGGCAGGACGTTCGACCTTACCTCGGCAGGGAGACCAAGCTTCCCAAGCCTAGTAGGAGAGTCAGGCAAGGGGGCTTGGCCGGAGTTCGAGTGTAAGGCTCGGCAGGATGTTCGACCTCACCTCGGCAGGGAGACCAAGCTTCCCAAGCCTAGTAGGAGAGTCAGGCAAGGGGGCTTGGCCAGAATTCGAGTGTAAGGCTCGGCAGGACGTTCGACCTTACCTCGGCAGGGAGACCAAGCTTCCCAAGCCTAGTAGGAGAGTCAGGCAAGGGGGCTTGGCCGGAGTTCGAGTGTAAGGCTCGGCAGGACGTTCGACCTTACCTCGGCAGGGAGACCAAGCTTCCCAAGCCTAGTAGGAGAGTCAGGCAAAGAGACTTGGCTGGAGTTCGAGTGTAAGGCTCGGCAGGATGTTCGACCTTACCTCGGCAGGGAGACCAAGCTTCCCATGCCTACTAGGAGAGTCAGGCAAGGGGGCTTGGCCGGAGTTCGAGTGTAAGGCTCGGCAGGACGTTCGACCTTACCTCGGCAGGGAGACCAAGCTTCCCAAGCCTAGTAGGAGAGTCAGGCAAGGGGCCTTGGCCGGAGTTTGAGTGTAAGGCTCGGCAGGATGTTCGACCTTACCGCGGCAGGGAGACCAAGCTTCCCAAGCCTAATAGGAGAGTCAGGCAAGGGGGCTTGGCCAGAGTTCGAGTGTAAGGCTCGGCAGGACGTTTGACCTTACCTCGGCAGGGAGACCAAGCTTCCCAAGCCTAGTAGGAGAGTCAGGCAAGGGGGATTGGCCGGAGTTCGAGTGTAAGGCTCGGCAGGACGTACGACCTTACCTCGGCAGGGAGACCAAGCTTCCCAAGCCTAGTAGGAGAGTCAGGCAAGGGGGCTTGGCCGGAGTTTGAGTGTAAGGCTCGGCAGGACGTTCGACCTTACCTCGGCAGGGAGACCAAGCATCCCAAGCCTAGGAGAGTCAGGCAAGGGGCCTTGGCCGGAGTTCGAGTGTAAGGCTCGGCAGGAAGTTCGACCTTACCTCGGCAGGGAGACCAAGCATCCCAAGCCTAGGAGAGTCAGGCAAGGGGCCTTGGCCGGAGTTCGAGTGTAAGGCTCGGCAGGACGTTCGACCTTACCTCGGCAGGGAGACCAAGCTTCCCAAGCCTAGTAGGAGAGTCAGGCAAGGGGGCTTGGCCGGAGTTTGAGTGTAAGGCTCGGCAGGACGTTCGACCTTACCTTGGCAGGGAGACCAAGCTTCCCAAGCCTAGTAGGAGAGTCAGGCAAGGGGGCTTGGCCGGAATTCGAGTGTAAGGCTCGGCAGGACGTTCGACCTTACCTCGGCAGGGAGACCAAGCTTCCCAAGCCTAGTAGGAGGGTCAGGCAAGGGGGCTTGGCCGGAGTTCGAGTGTAAGGCTCGGCAGGACGTTCGACCTTACCTCGGCAGGGAGACCAAGCATCCCAAGCCTAGGAGAGTCAGGCAAGGGGCCTTGGCCGGAGTTCGAGTGTAAGGCTCGGCAGGACGTTCGACCTTACCTCGGCAGGGAGACCAAGCTTCCCAAGCCTACTAGGAGAGTCAGGCAATGGGGCTTGGCCGGAATTCGAGTGTAAGGCTCGGCAGGACGTTCGACCTTACCTCGGCAGGGAGACCAAGCTTCCCAAGCCTAGTAGGAGAGTCAGGCAAGGGGGCTTGGCCGGAGTTCGAGTGTAAGGCTCGTCAGGACGTTCGAACTTACCTCGGCAGGGAGACCAAGCTTCCCAAGCCTAGTAGGAGAGTCAGGCAAGGGGGCTTGGCCGGAGTTTGAGTGTAAGGCTCCGCAGGATGTTCGACCTTACCTCGGCAGGGAGACCAAGCTTCCCAAGCCTAATAGGAGAGTCAGGCAAGGGGGCTTGGCCAGAGTTTGAGTGTAAGGCTCGGCAGGACGTTTGACCTTACCTCGGCAGGGAGACCAAGCTTCCCAAGCCTAGTAGGAGAGTCAGGCAAGGGGGCTTGGCCGGAGTTCGAGTGTAAGGCTCGGCAGGACGTTCGACCTTACCTCGGCAGGGAGACCAAGCTTCCCAAGCCTAGTAGGAGAGTCAGGCAAGGGGGCTTGGCCGGAGTTCGAGTGTAAGGCTCGGCAGGACGTTCGACCTTACCTCGGCAGGGAGACCAAGCATCCCAAGCCTAGGAGAGTCAGGCAAGGGGCCTTGGACGGCGTTTGAGTGTAAGGCTCGGCAGGATGTTCGACCTTACCTCGGCAGGGAGACCAAGCTTCCCAAGCCTAGTAGGAGAGTCGGGCAAGGTGGCTTGGCCGGAGTTCGAGTGTAAGGCTCGGCAGGACGTTCGACCTTACCTCAGCAGGGAGACCAAGCTTCCCAAGCCTAGTAGGAGAGTCAGGCAATGGGGCTTGGCCGGAGTTCGAGTGTAAGGCTCGGCAGGACGTTCGACCTTACCTCGGCAGGGAGACCAAGCTTCCCAAGCCTAGTAGGAGAGTCAGGCAAGGGGGCTTGGCCGGAGTTCGAGTGTAAGGCTCGGCAGGACGTTCGACCTTACCTCGGCAGGGAGACCAAGCTTCCCAAGCCTAGTAGGAGAGTCAGGCAAGGGGGCTTGGCCGGAGTTTGAGTGTAAGGCTCCGCAGGATGTTCGACCTTACCTCGGCAGGGAGACCAAGCATCCCAAGCCTAATAGGAGAGTCAGGCAAGGGGGCTTGGCCAGAGTTTGAGTGTAAGGCTCGGCAGGACGTTTGACCTTACCTCGGCAGGGAGACCAAGCTTCCCAAGCCTAGTAGGAGAGTCAGGCAAGGGGGCTTGGCCGGAGTTCGAGTGTAAGGCTCGGCAGGACGTTCGACCTTACCTCGGCAGGGAGACCAAGCTTCCCAAGCCTAGTAGGAGAGTCAGGCAAGGGGGCTTGGCCGGAGTTCGAGTGTAAGGCTCGGCAGGACGTTCGACCTTACCTCGGCAGGGAGACCAAGCTTCCCAAGACTAGTAGGAGAGTCAGGCAAGGGGGCTTGGCCGGAGTTCGAGTGTAAGGCTCGGCAGGATGTTCGACCTTACCTCGGCAGGGAGACCAAGCTTCCCAAGCCTAGTAGGAGAGTCAGGCAAGGGGGCTTGGCCGGAATTCGAGTGTAAGGCTCGGCAGGACGTTCGACCTTACCTCGGCAGGGAGACCAAGCTTCCCAAGCCTAGTAGGAGAGTCAGGCAAGGGGGCTTGGCCGGAGTTCGAGTGTAAGGCTCGGCAGGACGTTTGACCTTACCTCGGCAGGGAGACCAAGCATCCCAAGCCTAGGAGAGTCAGGCAAGGGGCCTTGGACGGCGTTTGAGTGTAAGGCTCGGCAGGATGTTCGACCTTACCTCGGCAGGGAGACCAAGCTTCCCAAGCCTAGTAGGAGAGTCAGGCAAGGTGGCTTGGCCGGAGTTCGAGTGTAAGGCTCGGCAGGACGTTCGACCTTACCTCGGCAGGGAGACCAAGCTTCCCAAGCCTAGTAGGAGAGTCAGGCAATGGGGCTTGGCCGGAGTTCGAGTGTAAGGCTCGGCAGGACGTTCGACCTTACCTCGGCAGGGAGACCAAGCTTCCCAAGCCTAGTAGGAGAGTCAGG
This sequence comes from Vidua macroura, assembly GCF_024509145.1. Taxonomy (NCBI): domain Eukaryota; kingdom Metazoa; phylum Chordata; class Aves; order Passeriformes; family Viduidae; genus Vidua; species Vidua macroura. The sequence goes on along the minus strand of NW_026530535.1, from coordinate 220,521 downwards.
CAAGGGGGCTTGGCCGGAGTTCGAGTGTAAGGCTCGGCAGGACGTTCGACCTTACCTCGGCAGGGAGACCAAGCTTCCCAAGCCTACTAGGAGAGTCAGGCAATGGGGCTTGGCCGGAATTCGAGTGTAAGGCTCGGCAGGACGTTCGACCTTACCTCGGCAGGGAGACCAAGCTTCCCAAGCCTAGTAGGAGAGTCAGGCAAGGGGGCTTGGCCGGAGTTCGAGTGTAAGGCTCGGCAGGACGTTCGACCTTACCTCGGCAGGGAGACCAAGCTTCCCAAGCCTAGTAGGAGAGTCAGGCAAGGGGGCTTGGCCGGAGTTCGAGTGTAAGGCTCGGCAGGACGTTCGACCTTACCTCGGCAGGGAGACCAAGCATCCCAAGCCTAGGAGAGTCAGGCAAGGGGCCTTGGCCGGAGTTCGAGTGTAAGGCTCGGCAGGATGTTCGACCTTACCTCGGCAGGGAGACCAAGCATCCCAAGCTTAGTAGGAGAGTCAGGCAAGGGGGCTTGGCCGGAGTTCGAGTGTAAGGCTCGGCAGGACGTTCGACCTTACCTCGGCAGGGAGACCAAGCTTCCCAAGCCTAGTAGGAGAGTCAGGCAAGGGGGCTTGGCCGGAGTTCGAGTGTAAGGCTCTGCAGGACGTTCGACCTTACCTTGGCAGGGAGACCAAGCTTCCCAAGCCTAGTAGGAGAGTCAGGCAAGGGGGCTTGGCCGGAGTTCGAGTGTAAGGCTCGGCAGGACGTTTGACCTTACCTAGGCAGGGAGACCAAGCTTCCCAAGCCTAGTAGGAGAGTCAGGCAAGGGGGCTTGGCCGGAATTCGAGTGTAAGGCTCGGCAGGACGTTCGATCTTACCTCGGCAGGGAGACCAAGCTTCCCAAGCCTAGTAGGAGAGTCAGGCAAGGGGGCTTGGCCGGAGTTTGAGTGTAAGGCTCCGCAGGATGTTCGACCTTACCTCGGCAGGGAGACCAAGCATCCCAAGCCTAATAGGAGAGTCAGGCAAGGGGGCTTGGCCAGAGTTTGAGTGTAAGGCTCGGCAGGACGTTTGACCTTACCTCGGCAGGGAGACCAAGCATCCCAAGCCTAGTAGGAGAGTCAGGCAAGGGGGCTTGGCCGGAGTTCGAGTGTAAGGCTCGGCAGGACGTTCGACCTTACCTCGGCAGGGAGACCAAGCTTCCCAAGCCTAGTAGGAGAGTCAGGCAAGGGGGCTTGGCCGGAGTTTGAGTGTAAGGCTCGGCAGGACGTTCGACCTTACCTCGGCAGGGAGACCAAGCTTCCCAAGCCTAGTAGGAGAGTCAGGCAAGGGGGCTTGGCCGGAGTTTGAGTGTAAGGCTCCGCAGGATGTTCGACCTTACCTCGGCAGGGAGACCAAGCATCCCAAGCCTAATAGGAGAGTCAGGCAAGGGGGCTTGGCCAGAGTTTGAGTGTAAGGCTCGGCAGGACGTTTGACCTTACCTCGGCAGGGAGACCAAGCTTCCCAAGCCTAGTAGGAGAGTCAGGCAAGGGGGCTTGGCCGGAGTTCGAGTGTAAGGCTCGGCAGGACGTTCGACCTTACCTCGGCAGGGAGACCAAGCTTCCCAAGCCTAGTAGGAGAGTCAGGCAAGGGGGCTTGGCCGGAGTTCGAGTGTAAGGCTCGGCAGGAAGTTCGACCTTACCTCGGCAGGGAGACCAAGCATCCCAAGCCTAGGAGAGTCAGGCAAGGGGCCTTGGCCGGAGTTCGAGTGTAAGGCTCGGCAGGACGTTCGACCTTACCTCGGCAGGGAGACCAAGCTTCCCAAGCCTAGTAGGAGAGTCAGGCAAGGGGGCTTGGCCGGAGTTTGAGTGTAAGGCTCGGCAGGACGTTCGACCTTACCTTGGCAGGGAGACCAAGCTTCCCAAGCCTAGTAGGAGAGTCAGGCAAGGGGGCTTGGCCGGAATTCGAGTGTAAGGCTCGGCAGGACGTTCGACCTTACCTCGGCAGGGAGACCAAGCTTCCCAAGCCTAGTAGGAGGGTCAGGCAAGGGGGCTTGGCCGGAGTTCGAGTGTAAGGCTCGGCAGGACGTTCGACCTTACCTCGGCAGGGAGACCAAGCATCCCAAGCCTAGGAGAGTCAGGCAAGGGGCCTTGGCCGGAGTTCGAGTGTAAGGCTCGGCAGGACGTTCGACCTTACCTCGGCAGGGAGACCAAGCTTCCCAAGCCTACTAGGAGAGTCAGGCAATGGGGCTTGGCCGGAATTCGAGTGTAAGGCTCGGCAGGACGTTCGACCTTACCTCGGCAGGGAGACCAAGCTTCCCAAGCCTAGTAGGAGAGTCAGGCAAGGGGGCTTGGCCGGAGTTCGAGTGTAAGGCTCGTCAGGACGTTCGAACTTACCTCGGCAGGGAGACCAAGCTTCCCAAGCCTAGTAGGAGAGTCAGGCAAGGGGGCTTGGCCGGAGTTTGAGTGTAAGGCTCCGCAGGATGTTCGACCTTACCTCGGCAGGGAGACCAAGCTTCCCAAGCCTAATAGGAGAGTCAGGCAAGGGGGCTTGGCCAGAGTTTGAGTGTAAGGCTCGGCAGGACGTTTGACCTTACCTCGGCAGGGAGACCAAGCTTCCCAAGCCTAGTAGGAGAGTCAGGCAAGGGGGCTTGGCCGGAGTTCGAGTGTAAGGCTCGGCAGGACGTTCGACCTTACCTCGGCAGGGAGACCAAGCTTCCCAAGCCTAGTAGGAGAGTCAGGCAAGGGGGCTTGGCCGGAGTTCGAGTGTAAGGCTCGGCAGGACGTTCGACCTTACCTCGGCAGGGAGACCAAGCATCCCAAGCCTAGGAGAGTCAGGCAAGGGGCCTTGGACGGCGTTTGAGTGTAAGGCTCGGCAGGATGTTCGACCTTACCTCGGCAGGGAGACCAAGCTTCCCAAGCCTAGTAGGAGAGTCGGGCAAGGTGGCTTGGCCGGAGTTCGAGTGTAAGGCTCGGCAGGACGTTCGACCTTACCTCAGCAGGGAGACCAAGCTTCCCAAGCCTAGTAGGAGAGTCAGGCAATGGGGCTTGGCCGGAGTTCGAGTGTAAGGCTCGGCAGGACGTTCGACCTTACCTCGGCAGGGAGACCAAGCTTCCCAAGCCTAGTAGGAGAGTCAGGCAAGGGGGCTTGGCCGGAGTTCGAGTGTAAGGCTCGGCAGGACGTTCGACCTTACCTCGGCAGGGAGACCAAGCTTCCCAAGCCTAGTAGGAGAGTCAGGCAAGGGGGCTTGGCCGGAGTTTGAGTGTAAGGCTCCGCAGGATGTTCGACCTTACCTCGGCAGGGAGACCAAGCATCCCAAGCCTAATAGGAGAGTCAGGCAAGGGGGCTTGGCCAGAGTTTGAGTGTAAGGCTCGGCAGGACGTTTGACCTTACCTCGGCAGGGAGACCAAGCTTCCCAAGCCTAGTAGGAGAGTCAGGCAAGGGGGCTTGGCCGGAGTTCGAGTGTAAGGCTCGGCAGGACGTTCGACCTTACCTCGGCAGGGAGACCAAGCTTCCCAAGCCTAGTAGGAGAGTCAGGCAAGGGGGCTTGGCCGGAGTTCGAGTGTAAGGCTCGGCAGGACGTTCGACCTTACCTCGGCAGGGAGACCAAGCTTCCCAAGACTAGTAGGAGAGTCAGGCAAGGGGGCTTGGCCGGAGTTCGAGTGTAAGGCTCGGCAGGATGTTCGACCTTACCTCGGCAGGGAGACCAAGCTTCCCAAGCCTAGTAGGAGAGTCAGGCAAGGGGGCTTGGCCGGAATTCGAGTGTAAGGCTCGGCAGGACGTTCGACCTTACCTCGGCAGGGAGACCAAGCTTCCCAAGCCTAGTAGGAGAGTCAGGCAAGGGGGCTTGGCCGGAGTTCGAGTGTAAGGCTCGGCAGGACGTTTGACCTTACCTCGGCAGGGAGACCAAGCATCCCAAGCCTAGGAGAGTCAGGCAAGGGGCCTTGGACGGCGTTTGAGTGTAAGGCTCGGCAGGATGTTCGACCTTACCTCGGCAGGGAGACCAAGCTTCCCAAGCCTAGTAGGAGAGTCAGGCAAGGTGGCTTGGCCGGAGTTCGAGTGTAAGGCTCGGCAGGACGTTCGACCTTACCTCGGCAGGGAGACCAAGCTTCCCAAGCCTAGTAGGAGAGTCAGGCAATGGGGCTTGGCCGGAGTTCGAGTGTAAGGCTCGGCAGGACGTTCGACCTTACCTCGGCAGGGAGACCAAGCTTCCCAAGCCTAGTAGGAGAGTCAGGCAAGGGGGCTTGGCCGGAGTTCGAGTGTAAGGCTCGGCAGGACGTTCGACCTTACCTCGGCAGGGAGACCAAGCTTCCCAAGCCTACTAGGAGAGTCAGGCAATGGGGCTTGGCCGGAATTCGAGTGTAAGGCTCGGCAGGACGTTCGACCTTACCTCGGCAGGGAGACCAAGCTTCCCAAGCCTAGTAGGAGAGTCAGGCAAGGGGGCTTGGCCGGAGTTCGAGTGTAAGGCTCGGCAGGACGTTCGACCTTACCTCGGCAGGGAGACCAAGCTTCCCAAGCCTAGTAGGAGAGTCAGGCAAGGGGGCTTGGCCGGAGTTCGAGTGTAAGGCTCGGCAGGACGTTCGACCTTACCTCGGCAGGGAGACCAAGCATCCCAAGCCTAGGAGAGTCAGGCAAGGGGCCTTGGCCGGAGTTCGAGTGTAAGGCTCGGCAGGATGTTCGACCTTACCTCGGCAGGGAGACCAAGCATCCCAAGCTTAGTAGGAGAGTCAGGCAAGGGGGCTTGGCCGGAGTTCGAGTGTAAGGCTCGGCAGGACGTTCGACCTTACCTCGGCAGGGAGACCAAGCTTCCCAAGCCTAGTAGGAGAGTCAGGCAAGGGGGCTTGGCCGGAGTTCGAGTGTAAGGCTCTGCAGGACGTTCGACCTTACCTTGGCAGGGAGACCAAGCTTCCCAAGCCTAGTAGGAGAGTCAGGCAAGGGGGCTTGGCCGGAGTTCGAGTGTAAGGCTCGGCAGGACGTTTGACCTTACCTAGGCAGGGAGACCAAGCTTCCCAAGCCTAGTAGGAGAGTCAGGCAAGGGGGCTTGGCCGGAATTCGAGTGTAAGGCTCGGCAGGACGTTCGATCTTACCTCGGCAGGGAGACCAAGCTTCCCAAGCCTAGTAGGAGAGTCAGGCAAGGGGGCTTGGCCGGAGTTTGAGTGTAAGGCTCCGCAGGATGTTCGACCTTACCTCGGCAGGGAGACCAAGCATCCCAAGCCTAATAGGAGAGTCAGGCAAGGGGGCTTGGCCAGAGTTTGAGTGTAAGGCTCGGCAGGACGTTTGACCTTACCTCGGCAGGGAGACCAAGCATCCCAAGCCTAGTAGGAGAGTCAGGCAAGGGGGCTTGGCCGGAGTTCGAGTGTAAGGCTCGGCAGGACGTTCGACCTTACCTCGGCAGGGAGACCAAGCTTCCCAAGCCTAGTAGGAGAGTCAGGCAAGGGGGCTTGGCCGGAGTTCGAGTGTAAGGCTCGGCAGGACGTTCGACCTTACCTCGGCAGGGAGACCAAGCTTCCCAAGCCTAGTAGGAGAGTCAGGCAAGGGGGCTTGGCCGGAGTTTGAGTGTAAGGCTCCGCAGGATGTTCGACCTTACCTCGGCAGGGAGACCAAGCATCCCAAGCCTAATAGGAGAGTCAGGCAAGGGGGCTTGGCCAGAGTTTGAGTGTAAGGCTCGGCAGGACGTTTGACCTTACCTCGGCAGGGAGACCAAGCTTCCCAAGCCTAGTAGGAGAGTCAGGCAAGGGGGCTTGGCCGGAGTTCGAGTGTAAGTCTCGGCAGGACGTTCGACCTTACCTCGGCAGGGAGACCAAGCTTCCCAAGCCTAGTAGGAGAGTCAGGCAAGGGGGCTTGGCCGGAGTTCGAGTGTAAGGCTCGGCAGGACGTTCGACCTTACCTCGGCAGGGAGACCAAGCATCCCAAGCCTAGGAGAGTCAGGCAAGGGGCCTTGGACGGCGTTTCAGTGTAAGGCTCGGCAGGATGTTCGACCTTACCTCGGCAGGGAGACCAAGCTTCCCAAGCCTAGTAGGAGAGTCAGGCAAGGTGGCTTGGCCGGAGTTCGAGTGTAAGGCTCGGCAGGACGTTCGACCTTACCTCGGCAGGGAGACCAAGCTTCCCAAGCCTAGTAGGAGAGTCAGGCAATGGGGCTTGGCCGGACTTCGAGTGTAAGGCTCGGCAGGACGTTCGACCTTACCTCGGCAGGGAGACCAAGCTTCCCAAGCCTAGTAGGAGAGTCAGGCAAGGGGGCTTGGCCGGAGTTCGAGTGTAAGTCTCGGCAGGACGTTCGACCTTACCTCGGCAGGGAGACCAAGCTTCCCAAGCCTAGTAGGAGAGTCAGGCAAGGGGGCTTGGCCGGAGTTCGAGTGTAAGGCTCGGCAGGACGTTTGACCTTACCTAGGCAGGGAGACCAAGCTTCCCAAGCCTAGTAGGAGAGTCAGGCAAGGGGGCTTGGCCGGAATTCGAGTGTAAGGCTCGGCAGGACGTTCGACCTTACCTCGGCAGGGAGACCAAGCTTCCCAAGCCTAGTAGGAGAGTCAGGCAAGGGGGCTTGGCCGGAGTTTGAGTGTAAGGCTCCGCAGGATGTTCGACCTTACCTCGGCAGGGAGACCAAGCATCCCAAGCCTAATAGGAGAGTCAGGCAAGGGGGCTTGGCCAGAGTTTGAGTGTAAGGCTCGGCAGGACGTTTGACCTTACCTCGGCAGGGAGACCAAGCTTCCCAAGCCTAGTAGGAGAGTCAGGCAAGGGGGCTTGGCCGGAGTTCGAGTGTAAGGCTCGGCAGGACGTTCGACCTTACCTCGGCAGGGAGACCAAGCTTCCCAAGCCTAGTAGGAGAGTCAGGCAAGGGGGCTTGGCCGGAGTTCGAGTGTAAGGCTCGGCAGGACGTTCGACCTTACCTCGGCAGGGAGACCAAGCATCCCAAGCCTAGGAGAGTCAGGCAAGGGGCCTTGGACGGCGTTTCAGTGTAAGGCTCGGCAGGATGTTCGACCTTACCTCGGCAGGGAGACCAAGCTTCCCAAGCCTAGTAGGAGAGTCAGGCAAGGTGGCTTGGCCGGAGTTCGAGTGTAAGGCTCGGCAGGACGTTCGACCTTACCTCGGCAGGGAGACCAAGCTTCCCAAGCCTAGTAGGAGAGTCAGGCAATGGGGCTTGGCCGGAGTTCGAGTGTAAGGCTCGGCAGGACGTTCGACCTTACCTCGGCAGGGAGACCAAGCTTCCCAAGCCTAGTAGGAGAGTCAGGCAAGGGGGCTTGGCCGGAGTTCGAGTGTAAGTCTCGGCAGGACGTTCGACCTTACCTCGGCAGGGAGACCAAGCTTCCCAAGCCTAGTAGGAGAGTCAGGCAAGGGGGCTTGGCCCGAGTTCGAGTGTAAGGCTCGGCAGGACGTTTGACCTTACTTAGGCAGGGAGACCAAGCTTCCCAAGCCTAGTAGGAGAGTCAGGCAAGGGGGCTTGGCCGGAATTCGAGTGTAAGGCTCGGCAGGACGTTCGACCTTACCTCGGCAGGGAGACCAAGCTTCCCAAGCCTAGTAGGAGAGTCAGGCAAGGGGGCTTGGCCGGAGTTCGAGTGTAAGGCTCGGCAGGACGTTCGACCTTACCTCGGCAGGGAGACCAAGCTTCCCAAGCCTAGTAGGAGAGTCAGGCAAGGGGGCTTGGCCGGAGTTCGAGTGTAAGGCTCGGCAGGACGTTCGACCTTACCTCGGCAGGGAGACCAAGCTTCCCAAGCCTAGTAGGAGAGTCAGGCAAGGGGGCTTGGCCGGAGTTTGAGTGTAAGGCTCCGCAGGATGTTCGACCTTACCTCGGCAGGGAGACCAAGCATCCCAAGCCTAATAGGAGAGTCAGGCAAGGGGGCTTGGCCAGAGTTTGAGTGTAAGGCTCGGCAGGACGTTTGACCTTACCTCGGCAGGGAGACCAAGCTTCCCAAGCCTAGTAGGAGAGTCAGGCAAGGGGGCTCGGCCGGAGTTCGAGTGTAAGGCTCGGCAGGACGTTCGACCTTACCTCGGCAGGGAGACCAAGCTTCCCAAGCCTAGTAGGAGAGTCAGGCAAGGAGACTTGGCTGGAGTTCGAGTGTAAGGCTCGGCAGGATGTTCGACCTTACCTCGGCAGGGAGACCAAGCTTCCCAAGCCTACTAGGAGAGTCAGGCAAGGGGGCTTGGCCGGAGTTCGAGTGTAAGGCTCGGCAGGACGTTCGACCTTACCTCGGCAGGGAGACCAAGCTTCCCAAGCCTAGTAGGAGAGCCAGGCAAGGGGCCTTGGCCGGAGTTTGAGTGTAAGGCTCGGCAGGATGTTCGACCTTACCGTGGCAGGGAGACCAAGCTTCCCAAGCCTAGTAGGAGAGTCAGGCAAGGTGGCTTGGCCGGAGTTCGAGTGTAAGGCTCGGCAGGACGTTCGACCTTACCTCGGTAGGGAGACCAAGCTTCCCAAGCCTAGTAGGAGAGTCAGGCAATGGGGCTTGGCCGGACTTCGAGTGTAAGGCTCGGCAGGACGTTCGACCTTACCTCGGCAGGGAGACCAAGCTTCCCAAGCCTAGTAGGAGAGTCAGGCAAGGGGGCTTGGCCGGAGTTCGAGTGTAAGTCTCGGCAGGACGTTCGACCTTACCTCGGCAGGGAGACCAAGCTTCCCAAGCCTAGTAGGAGAGTCAGGCAAGGGGGCTTGGCCGGAGTTCGAGTGTAAGGCTCGGCAGGACGTTTGACCTTACCTAGGCAGGGAGACCAAGCTTCCCAAGCCTAGTAGGAGAGTCAGGCAAGGGGGCTTGGCCGGAATTCGAGTGTAAGGCTCGGCAGGACGTTTGACCTTACCTCGGCAGGGAGACCAAGCTTCCCAAGCCTAATAGGAGAGTCAGGCAAGGGGGCTTGGCCAGAGTTTGAGTGTAAGGCTCGGCAGGACGTTCGACCTTACCTCGGCAGGGAGACCAAGCTTCCCAAGCCTAGTAGGAGAGTCAGGCAAGGAGACTTGGCTGGAGTTCGAGTGTAAGGCTCGGCAGGATGTTCGACCTTACCTCGGCAGGGAGACCAAGCTTCCCAAGCCTACTAGGAGAGTCAGGCAAGGGGGCTTGGCCGGAGTTCGAGTGTAAGGCTCGGCAGGACGTTCGACCTTACCTCGGCAGGGAGACCAAGCTTCCCAAGCCTAGTAGGAGAGTCAGGCAAGGGGCCTTGGCCGGAGTTTGAGTGTAAGGCTCGGCAGGATGTTCGACCTTACCGTGGCAGGGAGACCAAGCTTCCCAAGCCTAATAGGAGAGTCAGGCAAGGGGGCTTGGCCAGAGTTCGAGTGTAAGGCTCGGCAGGACGTTTGACCTTACCTCGGCAGGGAGACCAAGCTTCCCAAGCCTAGTAGGAGAGTCAGGCAAGGGGGATTGGCCGGAGTTCGAGTGTAAGGCTCGGCAGGACGTTCGACCTTACCTCGGCAGGGAGACCAAGCTTCCCAAGCCTAGTAGGAGAGTCAGGCAAGGGGGCTTGGCCGGAGTTCGAGTGTAAGGCTCGGCAGGACGTACGACCTTACCTCGGCAGGGAGACCAAGCTTCCCAAGCCTAGTAGGAGAGTCAGGCAAGGGGGCTTGGCCGGAGTTTGAGTGTAAGGCTCGGCAGGACGTTCGACCTTACCTCGGCAGGGAGACCAAGCATCCCAAGCCTAGGAGAGTCAGGCAAGGGGCTTTGGCTGGAGTTCGAGTGTAAGGCTCGGCAGGAAGTTCGACCTTACCTCGGCAGGGAGACCAAGCATCCCAAGCCTAGGAGAGTCAGGCAAGGGGCCTTGGCCGGAGTTCGAGTGTAAGGCTCGGCAGGACGTTCGACCTTACCTCGGCAGGGAGACCAAGCTTCCCAAGCCTAGTAGGAGAGTCAGGCAAGGGGGCTTGGCCGGAGTTTGAGTGTAAGGCTCGGCAGGACGTTAGACCTTACCTCGGCAGGGAGACCAAGCTTCCCAAGACTAGTAGGAGAGTCAGGCAAGGGGGCTTGGCCGGAATTCGAGTGTAAGGCTCGGCAGGACGTTCGATCTTACCTCGGCAGGGAGACCAAGCTTCCCAAGCCTAGTAGGAGAGTCAGGCAAGGGGGCTTGGCCGGAGTTTGAGTGTAAGGCTCCGCAGGATGTTCGACCTTACCTCGGCAGGGAGACCAAGCATCCCAAGCCTAATAGGAGAGTCAGGCAAGGGGGCTTGGCCAGAGTTTGAGTGTAAGGCTCGGCAGGACGTTTGACCTTACCTCGGCAGGGAGACCAAGAATCCCAAGCCTAGTAGGAGAGTCAGGCAAGGGGGCTTGGCCAGAGATCGAGTGTAAGGCTCGGCAGGACGTTCGACCTTACCTCGGCAGGGAGACCAAGCTTCCCAAGCCTAGTAGGAGAGTCAGGCAAGGGGACTTGGTCTGAGTTTGAGTGTAAGGCTCCGCAGGATGTTCGACCTTACCTCGGCAGGGAGACCAAGCATCCCAAGCCTAATAGGAGAGTCAGGCAAGGGGGCTTGGCCAGAGTTTGAGTGTAAGGCTCGGCAGGACGTTCGACCTTACCTCGGCAGGGAGACCAAGCTTCCCAAGCCTAGTAGGAGAGTCAGGCAAGGGGGCTTGGCCGGAGTTCGAGTGTAAGGCTCGGCAGGACGTTCGACCTTACCTCGGCAGGGAGACCAAGCTTCCCAAGCCTAGTAGGAGAGTCAGGCAAGGGGGCTTGGCCGGAGTTTGAGTGTAAGGCTCGGCAGGACGTTCGACCTTACCTCGGCAGGGAGACCAAGCTTCCCAAGCCTAGTAGGAGAGTCAGGCAAGGGGGCTTGGCCGGAGTTCGAGTGTAAGGCTCGGCAGGATGTTCGACCTTACCTCGGCAGGGAGACCAAGCTTCCCAAGCCTAGTAGGAGAGTCAGGCAAGGGGGCTTGGCCGGAATTCGAGTGTAAGGCTCGGCAGGACGTTCGACCTTACCTCGGCAGGGAGACCAAGCTTCCCAAGCCTAGTAGGAGAGTCAGGCAAGGGGCCTTGGCCGGAGTTTGAGTGTAAGGCTCGGCAGGATGTTCGACCTTACCGTGGCAGGGAGACCAAGCTTCCCAAGCCTAATAGGAGAGTCAGGCAAGGGGGCTTGGCCAGAGTTCGAGTGTAAGGCTCGGCAGGACGTTTGACCTTACCTCGGCAGGGAGACCAAGCTTCCCAAGCCTAGTAGGAGAGTCAGGCAAGGGGGATTGGCCGGAGTTCGAGTGTAAGGCTCGGCAGGACGTACGACCTTACCTCGGCAGGGAGACCAAGCTTCCCAAGCCTAGTAGGAGAGTCAGGCAAGGGGGCTTGGCCGGAGTTTGAGTGTAAGGCTCGGCAGGACGTTCGACCTTACCTCGGCAGGGAGACCAAGCATCCCAAGCCTAGGAGAGTCAGGCAAGGGGCCTTGGCTGGAGTTCGAGTGTAAGGCTCGGCAGGAAGTTCGACCTTACCTCGGCAGGGAGACCAAGCATCCCAAGCCTAGGAGAGTCAGGCAAGGGGCCTTGGCCGGAGTTCGAGTGTAAGGCTCGGCAGGACGTTCGACCTTACCTCGGCAGGGAGACCAAGCTTCCCAAGCCTAGTAGGAGAGTCAGGCAAGGGGGCTTGGCCGGAGTTCGAGTGTAAGGCTCGGCAGGACGTTCGACCTTACCTCGGCAGGGAGACCAAGCTTCCCAAGCCTAGTAGGAGAGTCAGGCAAGGGGGCTTGGCCGGAGTTCGAGTGTAAGGCTCGGCAGGACGTTCGACCTTACCTCGGCAGGGAGACCAAGCATCCCAAGCCTAGGAGAGTCAGGCAAGGGGCCTTGGACGGCGTTTCAGTGTAAGGCTCGGCAGGATGTTCGACCTTACCTCGGCAGGGAGACCAAGCTTCCCAAGCCTAGTAGGAGAGTCAGGCAAGGTGGCTTGGCCGGAGTTCGAGTGTAAGGCTCGGCAGGACGTTCGACCTTACCTCGGCAGGGAGACCAAGCTTCCCAAGCCTAGTAGGAGAGTCAGGCAATGGGGCTTGGCCGGAGTTCGAGTGTAAGGCTCGGCAGGACGTTCGACCTTACCTCGGCAGGGAGACCAAGCTTCCCAAGCCTAGTAGGAGAGTCAGGCAAGGGGGCTTGGCCGGAGTTCGAGTGTAAGGCTCGGCAGGACGTTTGACCTTACCTAGGCAGGGAGACCAAGCTTCCCAAGCCTAGTAGGAGAGTCAGGCAAGGGGGCTTGGCCGGAATTCGAGTGTAAGGCTCGGCAGGACGTTCGACCTTACCTCGGCAGGGAGACCAAGCTTCCCAAGCCTAGTAGGAGAGTCAGGCAAGGGGGCTTGGCCGGAGTTCGAGTGTAAGGCTCGGCAGGACGTTCGACCTTACCTCGGCAGGGAGACCAAGCTTCCCAAGCCTAGTAGGAGAGTCAGGCAAGGGGGCTTGGCCGGAGTTCGAGTGTAAGGCTCGGCAGGACGTTCGACCTTACCTCGGCAGGGAGACCAAGCTTCCCAAGCCTAGTAGGAGAGTCAGGCAAGGGGGCTTGGCCGGAGTTTGAGTGTAAGGCTCCGCAGGATGTTCGACCTTACCTCGGCAGGGAGACCAAGCATCCCAAGCCTAATAGGAGAGTCAGGCAAGGGGGCTTGGCCAGAGTTTGAGTGTAAGGCTCGGCAGGACGTTTGACCTTACCTCGGCAGGGAGACCAAGCTTCCCAAGCCTAGTAGGAGAGTCAGGCAAGGGGGCTTGGCCGGAGTTCGAGTGTAAGGCTCGGCAGGACGTTCGACCTTACCTCGGCAGGGAGACCAAGCTTCCCAAGCCTAGTAGGAGAGTCAGGCAAGGGGGCTTGGCCGGAGTTCGAGTGTAAGGCTCGGCAGGACGTTCGACCTTACCTCGGCAGGGAGACCAAGCTTCCCAAGCCTAGTAGGAGAGTCAGGCAAGGGGGCTTGGCCGGAGTTCGAGTGTAAGGCTCGGCAGGATGTTCGACCTTACCTCGGCAGGGAGACCAAGCTTCCCAAGCCTAGTAGGAGAGTCAGGCAAGGGGGCTTGGCCGGAATTCGAGTGTAAGGCTCGGCAGGACGTTCGACCTTACCTCGGCAGGGAGACCAAGCTTCCCAAGCCTAGTAGGAGAGTCAGGCAAGGGGGCTTGGCCGGAGTTCGAGTGTAAGGCTCGGCAGGACGTTCGACCTTACCTCGGCAGGGAGACCAAGCTTCCCAAGCCTAGTAGGAGAGTCAGGCAAGGAGACTTGGCTGGAGTTCGAGTGTAAGGCTCGGCAGGATGTTCGACCTTACCTCGGCAGGGAGACCAAGCTTCCCAAGCCTACTAGGAGAGTCAGGCAAGGGGGCTTGGCCGGAGTTCGAGTGTAAGGCTCGGCAGGACGTTCGACCTTACCTCGGCAGGGAGACCAAGCTTCCCAAGCCTAGTAGGAGAGTCAGGCAAGGGGCCTTGGCCGGAGTTTGAGTGTAAGGCTCGGCAGGATGTTCGACCTTACCGTGGCAGGGAGACCAAGCTTCCCAAGCCTAATAGGAGAGTCAGGCAAGGGGGCTTGGCCAGAGTTCGAGTGTAAGGCTCGGCAGGACGTTTGACCTTACCTCGGCAGGGAGACCAAGCTTCCCAAGCCTAGTAGGAGAGTCAGGCAAGGGGGATTGGCCGGAGTTCGAGTGTAAGGCTCGGCAGGACGTACGACCTTACCTCGGCAGGGAGACCAAGCTTCCCAAGCCTAGTAGGAGAGTCAGGCAAGGGGGCTTGGCCGGAGTTTGAGTGTAAGGCTCGGCAGGACGTTCGACCTTACCTCGGCAGGGAGACCAAGCATCCCAAGCCTAGGAGAGTCAGGCAAGGGGCCTTGGCTGGAGTTCGAGTGTAAGGCTCGGCAGGAAGTTCGACCTTACCTCGGCAGGGAGACCAAGCATCCCAAGCCTAGGAGAGTCAGGCAAGGGGCCTTGGCCGGAGTTCGAGTGTAAGGCTCGGCAGGACGTTCGACCTTACCTCGGCAGGGAGACCAAGCTTCCCAAGCCTAGTAGGAGAGTCAGGCAAGGGGGCTTGGCCGGAGTTTGAGTGTAAGGCTCGGCAGGACGTTAGACCTTACCTCGGCAGGGAGACCAAGCTTCCCAAGACTAGTAGGAGAGTCAGGCAAGGGGGCTTGGCCGGAATTCGAGTGTAAGGCTCGGCAGGACGTTCGATCTTACCTCGGCAGGGAGACCAAGCTTCCCAAGCCTAGTAGGAGAGTCAGGCAAGGGGGCTTGGCCGGAGTTTGAGTGTAAGGCTCCGCAGGATGTTCGACCTTACCTCGGCAGGGAGACCAAGCATCCCAAGCCTAATAGGAGAGTCAGGCAAGGGGGCTTGGCCAGAGTTTGAGTGTAAGGCTCGGCAGGACGTTTGACCTTACCTCGGCAGGGAGACCAAGAATCCCAAGCCTAGTAGGAGAGTCAGGCAAGGGGGCTTGGCCGGAGTTCGAGTGTAAGGCTCGGCAGGACGTTCGACCTTACCTCGGCAGGGAGACCAAGCTTCCCAAGCCTAGTAGGAGAGTCAGGCAAGGGGGCTTGGTCTGAGTTTGAGTGTAAGGCTCCGCAGGATGTTCGACCTTACCTCGGCAGGGAGACCAAGCATCCCAAGCCTAATAGGAGAGTCAGGCAAGGGGGCTTGGCCAGAGTTTGAGTGTAAGGCTCGGCAGGACGTTCGACCTTACCTCGGCAGGGAGACCAAGCTTCCCAAGCCTAGTAGGAGAGTCAGGCAAGGGGGCTTGGCCGGAGTTCGAGTGTAAGGCTCGGCAGGACGTTCGACCTTACCTCGGCAGGGAGACAAAGCATCCCAAGCCTAGGAGAGTCAGGCAAGGGGCCTTGGACGGCGTTTGAGTGTAAGGCTCGGCAGGATGTTCAACCTTACCTCGGCAGGGAGACCAAGCTTCCCAAGCCTAGTAGGAGAGTCAGGCAAGGGGGCTTGGCCGGAGTTCGAGTGTAAGGCTCGGCAGGACGTTCGACCTTACCTTGGCAGGGAGACCAAGCTTCCCAAGCCTAGTAGGAGAGTCAGGCAATGGGGCTTGGCCGGAGTTCGAGTGTAAGGCTCGGCAGGACGTTTGACCTTACCTCGGCAGGGAGACCAAGCTTCCCAAGCCTAGTAGGAGAGTCAGGCAAGGGGGCTTGGCCGGAGTTCGAGTGTAAGGCTCGGCAGGACGTTCGACCTTACCTCGGCAGGGAGACCAAGCTTCCCAAGCCTAGTAGGAGAGTCAGGCAAGGGGGCTTGGCCGGAGTTCGAGTGTAAGGCTCGGCAGGACGTTCGACCTTACCTCGGCAGGGAGACCAAGCTTCCCAAGCCTAGTAGGAGAGTCAGGCAAGGGGGCTTGGCCGGAGTTCGAGTGTAAGGCTCGGCAGGATGTTCGACCTTACCTCGGCAGGGAGACCAAGCTTCCCAAGCCTAGTAGGAGAGTCAGGCAAGGGGGCTTGGCCGGAATTCGAGTGACAGGCTCGGCAGGACGTTCGACCTTACCTCGGCAGGGAGACCAAGCTTCCCAAGCCTAGTAGGAGAGTCAGGCAAGGGGGCTTGGCCGGAGTTCGAGTGTAAGGCTCGGCAGGACGTTCGACCTTACCTCGGCAGGGAGACCAAGCTTCCCAAGCCTAGTAGGAGAGTCAGGCAAGGAGGCTTGGCTGGAGTTCGAGTGTAAGGCTCGGCAGGATGTTCGACCTTACCTCGGCAGGGAGACCAAGCTTCCCAAGCCTAGTAGGAGAGTCAGGCAAGGGGGCTTGGCCGGAGTTCGAGTGTAAGGCTCGGCAGGACGTTCGACCTTACCTCGGCAGGGAGACCAAGCTTCCCAAGCCTAGTAGGAGAGTCAGGCAAGGGGGCTTGGCCGGAGTTTGAGTGTAAGGCTCGGCAGGATGTTCGACCTTACCTCGGCAGGGAGACCAAGCTTCCCAAGCCTAATAGGAGAGTCAGGCAAGGGGGCTTGGCCAGAGTTCGAGTGTAAGGCTCGGCAGGACGTTTGACCTTACCTAGGCAGGGAGACCAAGCTTCCCAAGCCTAGTAGGAGAGTCAGGCAAGGGGGCTTGGCCGGAGTTCGAGTGTAAGGCTCGGCAGGACGTACGACCTTACCTCGGCAGGGAGACCAAGCTTCCCAAGCCTAGTAGGAGAGTCAGGCAAGGGGGCTTGGCCGGAGTTTGAGTGTAAGGCTCGGCAGGACGTTCGACCTTACCTCGGCAGGGAGACCAAGCATCCCAAGCCTAGGAGAGTCAGGCAAGGGGGCTTGGCCGGAGTTCGAGTGTAAGGCTCGGCAGGACGTTCGACCTTACCTCGGCAGGGAGACCAAGCTTCCCAAGCCTAGTAGGAGAGTCAGGCAAGGGGGCTTGGCCGGAGTTCGAGTGTAAGGCTCGGCAGGACGTTCGACCTTACCTTGGCAGGGAGACCAAGCTTCCCAAGCCTAGTAGGAGAGTCAGGCAAGGGGGCTTGGCCGGAATTCGAGTGTAAGGCTCGGCAGGACGTTCGACCTTACCTCGGCAGGGAGACCAAGCTTCCCAAGCCTAGTAGGAGAGTCAGGCAAGGGGGCTTGGCCGGAGTTCGAGTGTAAGGCTCGGCAGGACGTTCGACCTTACCTCGGCAGGGAGACCAAGCTTCCCAAGCCTAGTAGGAGAGTCAGGCAAGGGGGCTTGGCCGGAGTTCGAGTGTAAGGCTCGGCAGGACGTTCGACCTTACCTCGGCAGGGAGACCAAGCTTCCCAAGCCTAGTAGGAGAGTCAGGCAAGGGGGCTTGGCCGGAATTCGAGTGTAAGGCTCGGCAGGACGTTCGACCTTACCTCGGCAGGGAGACCAAGCTTCCCAAGCCTAGTAGGAGAGTCAGGCAAGGGGGCTTGGCCGGAGTTCGAGTGTAAGGCTCGGCAGGACGTTCGACCTTACCTCGGCAGGGAGACCAAGCTTCCCAAGCCTAGTAGGAGAGTCAGGCAAGGGGGCTTGGCCGGAATTCGAGTGTAAGGCTCGGCAGGACGTTCGACCTTACCTCGGCAGGGAGACCAAGCTTCCCAAGCCTAGTAGGAGAGTCAGGCAAGGGGGCTTGGCCGGAGTTCGAGTGTAAGGCTCGGCAGGACGTTCGACCTTACCTCGGCAGGGAGACCAAGCTTCCCAAGCCTAGTAGGAGAGTCAGGCAAGGGGGCTTGGCCGGAGTTCGAGTGTAAGGCTCGGCAGGACGTTCGACCTTACCTCGGCAGGGAGACCAAGCATCCCAAGCCTAGGAGAGTCAGGCAAGGGGCCTTGGCCGGAGTTCGAGTGTAAGGCTCGGCAGGACGTTCGACCTTACCTCGGCAGGGAGACCAAGCTTCCCAAGCCTAGTAGGAGAGTCAGGCAAGGGGGCTTGGCCGGAGTTCGAGTGTAAGGCTCGGCAGGACGTTCGACCTTACCTCGGCAGGGAGACCAAGCTTCCCAAGCCTAGTAGGAGAGTCAGGCAAGGGGGCTTGGCCGGAGTTCGAGTGTAAGGCTCGGCAGGACGTTCGACCTTACCTCGGCAGGGAGACCAAGCTTCCCAAGCCTAGTAGGAGAGTCAGGCAAGGGGGCTTGGCCGGAGTTCGAGTGTAAGGCTCGGCAGGACGTTTGACCTTACCTAGGCAGGGAGACCAAGCTTCCCAAGCCTAGTAGGAGAGTCAGGCAAGGGGGCTTGGCCGGAATTCGAGTGTAAGGCTCGGCAGGACGTTTGACCTTACCTCGGCAGGGAGACCAAGCTTCCCAATCCTAGTAGGAGAGTCAGGCAAGGGGGCTTGGCCGGAGTTCGAGTGTAAGGCTCGGCAGGACGTACGACCTTACCTCGGCAGGGAGACCAAGCTTCCCAAGCCTAGTAGGAGAGTCAGGCAAGGGGGCTTGGCCGGAGTTTGAGTGTAAGGCTCGGCAGGACGTTCGACCTTACCTCGGCAGGGAGACCAAGCATCCCAAGCCTAGGAGAGTCAGGCAAGGGGCCTTGGCCGGAGTTCGAGTGTAAGGCTCGGCAGGACGTTCGACCTTACCTCGGCAGGGAGACCAAGCTTCCCAAGCCTAGTAGGAGAGTCAGGCAAGGGGGCTTGGCCGGAGTTCGAGTGTAAGGCTCGGCAGGAAGTTCGACCTTACCTTGGCAGGGAGACCAAGCTTCCCAAGCCTAGTAGGAGAGTCAGGCAAGGGGGCTTGGCCGGAATTCGAGTGTAAGGCTCGGCAGGACGTTCGACCTTACCTCGGCAGGGAGACCAAGCTTCCCAAGCCTAGTAGGAGAGTCAGGCAAGGGGGCTTGGCCGGAGTTCGAGTGTAAGGCTCGGCAGGACGTTCGACCTTACCTCGGCAGGGAGACCAAGCTTCCCAAGCCTAGTAGGAGAGTCAGGAAAGGGGGCTTGGCCGGAGTTCGAGTGTAAGGCTCGGCAGGACGTTCGACCTTACCTCGGCAGGGAGACCAAGCATCCCAAGCCTAGGAGAGTCAGGCAAGGGGCCTTGGCCGGAGTTCGTGTGTAAGGCTCGGCAGGACGTTCGACCTTACCTCGGCAGGGAGACCAAGCTTCCCAAGCCTAGTAGGAGAGTCAGGCAAGGGGGCTTGGCCGGAATTCGAGTGTAAGGCTCGGCAGGACGTTCGACCTTACCTCGGCAGGGAGACCAAGCTTCCCAAGCCTAGTAGGAGAGTCAGGCAAGGGGGCTTGGCCGGAGTTCGAGTGTAAGGCTCGGCAGGACGTTCGACCTTACCTCGGCAGGGAGACCAAGCTTCCCAAGCCTAGTAGGAGAGTCAGGCAAGGGGGCTTGGCCGGAGTTCGAGTGTAAGGCTCGGCAGGACGTTCGACCTTACCTCGGCAGGGAGACCAAGCATCCCAAGCCTAGGAGAGTCAGGCAAGGGGCCTTGGCCGGAGTTCGAGTGTAAGGCTCGGCAGGACGTTCGACCTTACCTCGGCAGGGAGACCAAGCTTCCCAAGCCTAGTAGGAGAGTCAGGCAAGGGGGCTTGGCCGGAGTTCGAGTGTAAGGCTCGGCAGGACGTTCGACCTTACCTCGGCAGGGAGACCAAGCTTCCCAAGCCTAGTAGGAGAGTCAGGCAAGGGGGCTTGGCCGGAGTTCGAGTGTAAGGCTCGGCAGGACGTTCGACCTTACCTCGGCAGGGAGACCAAGCTTCCCAAGCCTAGTAGGAGAGTCAGGCAAGGGGGCTTGGCCGGAGTTCGAGTGTAAGGCTCGGCAGGACGTTTGACCTTACCTAGGCAGGGAGACCAAGCTTCCCAAGCCTAGTAGGAGAGTCAGGCAAGGGGGCTTGGCCGGAATTCGAGTGTAAGGCTCGGCAGGACGTTCGACCTTACCTCGGCAGGGAGACCAAGCTTCCCAAGCCTAGTAGGAGAGTCAGGCAAGGGGGCTTGGCCGGAATTCGAGTGTAAGGCTCGGCAGGACGTTCGACCTTACCTCGGCAGGGAGACCAAGCTTCCCAAGCCTAGTAGGAGAGTCAGGCAAGGGGGCTTGGCCGGAGTTCGAGTGTAAGGCTCGGCAGGACGTTCGACCTTACCTCGGCAGGGAGACCAATCTTCCCAAGCCTAGTAGGAGAGTCAGGCAAGGGGGCTTGGCCGGAGTTCGAGTGTAAGGCTCGGCAGGACATTCGACCTTACCTCAGCAGGGAGATCAAGCTTCCCAAGCCTAGTAGGAGAGTCAGGCAAGGGGGCTTGGCCGGAGTTCGAGTGTAAGGCTCGGCAGGACGTTTGACCTTACCTCGGCAGGGAGACCAAGCTTCCCAAGCCTAGTAGGAGAGTCAGGCAAGGGGGCTTGGCCGGAGTTTGAGTGTAAGGCTCGGCAGGACGTTCGACCTTACCTCGGCAGGGAGACCAAGCTTCCCAAGCCTAGTAGGAGAGTCAGGCAAGGAGACTTGGCTGGAGTACGAGTGTAAGGCTCGGCAGGATGTTCGACCTTACCTCGGCAGGGAGACCAAGCTTCCCAAGCCTAGTAGGAGAGTCAGGCAAGGAGACTTGGCTGGAGTACGAGTGTAAGGCTCGGCAGGATGTTCGACCTTACCTCGGCAGGGAGACCAAGCTTCCCAAGCCTAGTAGGAGAGTCAGGCAATGGGGCTTGGCCGGAGTTCGAGTGTAAGGCTCGGCAGGACGTTCGACCTTACCTCGGCAGGGAGACCAAGCATCCCAAACCTAGGAGAGTCAGGCAAGGGGCCTTGGCCGGAGTTCGAGTGTAAGGCTCGGCAGGACGTTCGACCTTACCTCGGCAGGGAGACCAAGCTTCCCAAGCCTAGTAGGAGAGTCAGGCAAGGGGGCTTGGCCGGAATTCGAGTGTAAGGCTCGGCAGGACGTTCGACCTTACCTCGGCAGGGAGACCAAGCTTCCCAAGCCTAGTAGGAGAGTCAGGCAAGGGGGCTTGGCCGGAGTTCGAGTGTAAGGCTCGGCAGGACGTTCGACCTTACCTCGGCAGGGAGACCAAGCTTCCCAAGCCTAGTAGGAGAGTCAGGCAAGGGGGCTTGGCCGGAGTTCGAGTGTAAGGCTCGGCAGGACGTTCGACCTTACCTCGGCAGGGAGACCAAGCATCCCAAGCCTAGGAGAGTCAGGCAAGGGGCCTTGGCCGGAGTTCGAGTGTAAGGCTCGGCAGGACGTTCGACCTTACCTCGGCAGGGAGACCAAGCTTCCCAAGCCTAGTAGGAGAGTCAGGCAAGGGGGCTTGGCCGGAGTTCGAGTGTAAGGCTCGGCAGGACGTTCGACCTTACCTCGGCAGGGAGACCAAGCTTCCCAAGCCTAGTAGGAGAGTCAGGCAAGGGGGCTTGGCCGGAGTTCGAGTGTAAGGCTCGGCAGGACGTTCGACCTTACCTCGGCAGGGAGACCAAGCTTCCCAAGCCTAGTAGGAGAGTCAGGCAAGGGGGCTTGGCCGGAGTTCGAGTGTAAGGCTCGGCAGGACGTTTGACCTTACCTAGGCAGGGAGACCAAGCTTCCCAAGCCTAGTAGGAGAGTCAGGCAAGGGGGCTTGGCCGGAATTCGAGTGTAAGGCTCGGCAGGACGTTCGACCTTACCTCGGCAGGGAGACCAAGCTTCCCAAGCCTAGTAGGAGAGTCAGGCAAGGGGGCTTGGCCGGAATTCGAGTGTAAGGCTCGGCAGGACGTTCGACCTTACCTCGGCAGGGAGACCAAGCTTCCCAAGCCTAGTAGGAGAGTCAGGCAAGGGGGCTTGGCCGGAGTTCGAGTGTAAGGCTCGGCAGGACGTTCGACCTTACCTCGGCAGGGAGACCAAGCTTCCCAAGCCTAGTAGGAGAGTCAGGCAAGGGGGCTTGGCCGGAGTTCGAGTGTAAGGCTCGGCAGGACATTCGACCTTACCTCAGCAGGGAGATCAAGCTTCCCAAGCCTAGTAGGAGAGTCAGGCAAGGGGGCTTGGCCGGAGTTCGAGTGTAAGGCTCGGCAGGACGTTCGACCTTACCTCGGCAGGGAGACCAAGCTTCCCAAGCCTAGTAGGAGAGTCAGGCAAGGAGACTTGGCTGGAGTTCGAGTGTAAGGCTCGGCAGGATGTTCGACCTTACCTCGGCAGGGAGACCAAGCTTCCCAAGCCTAGTAGGAGAGTCAGGCAAGGGGGCTTGGCCGGAGTTCGAGTGTAAGGCTCGGCAGGACGTTCGACCTTACCTCGGCAGGGAGACCAAGCTTCCCAAGCCTAGTAGGAGAGTCAGGCAATGGGGCTTGGCCGGAGTTCGAGTGTAAGGCTCGGCAGGACGTTCGACCTTACCTCGGCAGGGAGACCAAGCTTCCCAAGCCTAGTAGGAGAGTCAGGCAAGGTGGCTTGGCCGGAGTTCGAGTGTAAGGCTCGGCAGGACGTTCGACCTTACCTCGGCAGGGAGACCAAGCTTCCCAAGCCTAGTAGGAGAGTCAGGCAAGGTGGCTTGGCCGGAGTTCGAGTGTAAGGCTCGGCAGGACGTTCGACCTTACCTCGGCAGGGAGACCAAGCTTCCCAAGCCTAGTAGGAGTGTCAGGAAAGGGGGCTTGGCCGGAGTTCAAGTGTAAGGCTCGGCAGGACGTTCGACCTTACCTCGGCAGGGAGACCAAGCTTCCCAAGCCTAGTAGGAGAGTCAGGCAAGGGGCCTTGGCCAGAGTTCGAGTGTAAGGCTCGGCAGGACGTTCGACCTTACCTCAGCAGGGAGACCAAGCTTCCCAAGCCTAGTAGGAGAGTCAGGCAAGGGGGCTTGGCCGGAGTTTGAGTGTAAGGCTCCGCAGGATGTTCGACCTTACCTCGGCAGGGAGACCAAGCTTCCCAAGCCTAATAGGAGAGTCAGGCAAGGGGGCTTGGCCAGAGTTTGAGTGTAAGCCTCGGCAGGACGTTTGACCTTACCTCGGCAGGGAGACCAAGCTTCCCAAGCCTAGTAGGAGAGTCAGGCAAGGGGGCTTGGCCGGAGTTCGAGTGTAAGGCTCGGCAGGCTGTTCGACCTTACCTCGGCAGGGAGACCAAGCTTCCCAAGCCTAGTAGGAGAGTCAGGCAAGGGGGCTTGGCCGGAATTCGAGTGTAAGGCTCGGCAGGACGTTCGACCTTACCTCGGCAGGGAGACCAAGCTTCCCAAGCCTAGTAGGAGAGTCAGGCAAGGGGGCTTGGCCGGAGTTCGAGTGTAAGGCTCGGCAGGACGTTCGACCTTACCTCGGCAGGGAGACCAAGCTTCCCAAGCCTAGTAGGAGAGTCAGGCAAGGGGGCTTGGCCGGAGTTTGAGTGTAAGGCTCCGCAGGATGTTCGACCTTACCTCGGCAGGGAGACCAAGCAACCCAAGCCTAATAGGAGAGTCAGGCAAGGGGGCTTGGCCAGAGTTTGAGTGTAAGGCTCGGCAGGACGTTTGACCTTACCTCGGCAGGGAGACCAAGCTTCCCAAGCCTAGTAGGAGAGTCAGGCAAGGGGGCTTGGCCGGAGTTCGAGTGTAAGGCTCGGCAGGCTGTTCGACCTTACCCCGGCAGGGAGACCAAGCTTCCCAAGCCTAGTAGGAGAGTCAGGCAAGGGGGCTTGGCCGGAATTCGAGTGTAAGGCTCGGCAGGACGTTCGACCTTACCTCGGCAGGGAGACCAAGCTTCCCAAGCCTAGTAGGAGAGTCAGGCAAGGGGGCTTGGCCGGAGTTCGAGTGTAAGGCTCGGCAGGACGTTCGACCTTACCTCGGCAGGGAGACCAAGCTTCCCAAGCCTAGTAGGAGAGTCAGGCAAGGGGCCTTGGCCGGAGTTTGAGTGTAAGGCTCGGCAGGATGTTCGACCTTACCTCGGCAGGGAGACCAAGCTTCCCAAGCCTAATAGGAGAGTCAGGCAAGGGGGCTTGGCCAGAGTTCGAGTGTAAGGCTCGGCAGGACGTTTGACCTTACCTCGGCAGGGAGACCAAGCTTCCCAAGCCTAGTAGGAGAGTCAGGCAAGGGGGCTTGGCCGGAGTTCGAGTGTAAGGCTCGGCAGGACGTACGACCTTACCTCGGCAGGGAGACCAAGCTTCCCAAGCCTAGTAGGAGAGTCAGGCAAGGGGGCTTGGCCGGAGTTTGAGTGTAAGGCTCGGCAGGACGTTCGACCTTACCTCGGCAGGGAGACCAAGCATCCCAAGCCTAGGAGAGTCAGGCCAGGGGCCTTGGCCGGAGTTCGAGTGTAAGGCTCGGCAGGAAGTTCGACCTTACCTCGGCAAGGAGACCAAGCATCCCAAGCCTAGGAGAGTCAGGCAAGGGGCCTTGGCCGGAGTTCGAGTGTAAGGCTCGGCAGGATGTTCGACCTTACCTCGGCAGGGAGACCAAGCTTCCCAAGCCTAGTAGGAGAGTCAGGCAAGGGGGCTTGGCCGGAGTTTGAGTGTAAGGCTCGGCAGGATGTTCGACCTTACCTCGGCAGGGAGACCAAGCTTCCCAAGCCTAATAGGAGAGTCAGGCAAGGGGGCTTGGCCGCAGTTCGAGTGTAAGGCTCGGCAGGACGTTTGACCTTACCTCGGCAGGGAGACCAAGCTTCCCAAGCCTAGTAGGAGAGTCAGGCAAGGGGGCTTGGCCGGAGTTCGAGTGTAAGGCTCGGCAGGACGTTCGACCTTACCTCGGCAGGGCGACCAAGCTTCCCAAGCCT
The DNA here is from genome assembly GCF_024509145.1 of Vidua macroura. Classification (NCBI taxonomy): domain Eukaryota; kingdom Metazoa; phylum Chordata; class Aves; order Passeriformes; family Viduidae; genus Vidua; species Vidua macroura. The sequence goes on along the minus strand of NW_026530535.1, from coordinate 196,711 downwards.
AGTAAGAAGGTTAGGCAAAAGGCCAAGTAAGAGTTTGGGCAGGACTTAGCAGGGGTACAAGCCTAGAAAGTCCATCAGGAATTTCAAAACTTAGGCCAAAGAGAAAAAGAACAGAAGACAATAGACGAGATTGTGACTAGTGATTGTCCTGGCCATGAGACAATGTAAAATCCCAAGAGGGTAGGACCTAGAGTGGGAATTTAGTTAAAAGAGATTAAGTCTAGTCAAGTGATTCAAAATACGAATTTGGGAGGGGCCAGATGAGCTTTAGCTGCCTGTCAGTATATTCCATTTTAGATAGAAGCACCATTTAAGGTATATATTATTTAAGTTTTTTGTTTTTGAGGCCTGAAAATGGGAAGAGGTTATAGTAAAAGAGCAAATCCTTCCAAAGCAAAGAGAATTCCACCTAACAGCCCCTTGGGGCAACTGTTAGACTAATGGGATTCTCGGGAGATCATGAAGGATCTAGACAAGAGTAAGATGATACATTACAGTATAGGAAGTATGGCCGAAGTTAGAATTACGGGGAGAGTGGCCGTGGTATGGAACCCAAGATCAGTGGATGTGTAATCAGAAGAGAGGGCCTTGATATAGAACAACTATCTCATGCAGCTTGCTGGCTGGAGAATTCTATAAATAATGAGACTGTGAGAATATGCAAGTTACAAAGAAATAGAGAGGAAAACAAAGGGAATAGAGAGGGGGCGACTAGAAAAATAAAGGAATGGGACCCTCTCGATTGCCTGTCCCCTTCTGCTCCTGTTACTTCCCCAACAGTTTCCCCAGTTGGTCCTTCAGCCCCTCCTATTAAGTCCCTGATTCCTTTCCCCCGTTTTCCCACCTCTGTTTCATCGTCCCTTCCCTTAGTTTCCTCAACCATCTCCCCAACTCCCTCTTCCCCTTCTCCAGCTGGAGTTTCCTTGCCTCCTCCCACTTGGGAGCTGAGGCCACCTTTGCCCAGGGTTGGTTCATCACCTGGCATGCCCCCTGGCCTCCAGTGTCTCTCTCCACTACTATTTCCCTTCTTGGTGCCTTAGAAAAAGGGCCGTATTGTATCACCCGATCCAAAGCACCAAGGGTGGAGGGGCTCTTTCCCCTTAGAGGGGTTCCTGTGGGTAGAGCAGCTGGGGGAGTTAGGTTTGTGGATGCACCTTTGGCAGCTTCTGAAGTCTGGGGATTTGGGAAAGAGCTAAGAAATTTAGTGGAAGACCCCGTTGGAATATCTAGCCAGTTGGACCAGTTTCTAGGGCTGAGTATTTGTACCTGGGGAGACCTGAGCTATTCTAAGCATTCTGTTCTTTCTGAGAAAGGTCCAGATGATCTGAGCAGCAGGGGTGAAGATATGGGAAAGAGAGGGTGGATTGGGGCCCCCAGGGAACCAGGGGATGCCCTTGGTGGACCCCAACTGGAGTCCCAGCCAACAAGAAGGTAGGCAAAACATGAGAGACTATAGGGCCCTACAAAGAGTATCCCTAGGGGAAGCAACACGAAATTGGCCTTTGGTACTCAGGAGATGGATGAGACCCCGGCAATTTGGCTTAACCAACTAAAACAAAATTTCCAGTTATATTCAAATATAGACCCAGATAGCCCAGAGGGTCAAGTCCTCTTAAAGGTCTAGTTTGCCACCAAATCCTGACCCGATATTAGACAAAAACCAGAAAAGATAGAGGACTGGCAAGCAAAGAACATCAATGAGTTGCTCAAAGAAGCCCTAAGAATGTATTTAAGTGGGAATGTAATCACAGTAGCAGCAGCTATCCTGATAAAAGAAGCCCAAAAATTGATCCTGCAAGGGAAAATTAAAGTACAAACATATACTAGTGATCGTAGATCACCTCACTCACTGGGTGGAGGCTTTCCCAACCAAAAAGGAAACTGCAGGAAGTTGCAAGAATAATCTTAGAAAACATCATACCACGATATGGGCTAGTCAATAACATTGACTTGGACCAAGGTCCATATTTTGTCGCTCAAACTTTACATCAAGTAACAAAAGCCCTGGGGATAAGGTGGAGGTTGCACACCCCATGGCATCCTCAAAGCTCTAGAAGGGTGGAAAGGATGAATGGAACTCTTAAAAATGTGTTAACTAAATTAATTGAAGAAACAAAGATGAATTGGATCAGGTGTTTACCTCTCGCTCTCTTGCGCATCAGAACCAGACCTTGGTCTGACACAGGGGTCTCTCCCTATGAAATAATGTTTGGACTCCCTTTTTTTTTTTAATCACCCCTTTCAGTACAGCAGATTATCTGGAAGGGGAGGCAGCAACTCAGAAATATTTAGAGGTCATAGGAAAATCCCTAGAAGGCCTCCGAAAGAAGGGCTATCTCTCCCAAACTTCCCCTCTGGATGCCAATGCCCACATCAGTCCTGGGGATTGGGTGTTGATAAAGTCCTGGTACACTACCACTCCATTAACCCCCAAATTCGAAGGACCTTTCCAGGTACTACTCACCACACACACTGCGGTACGGACCCAAGAAAAAGGCTGGACCCACGTCACCAGAGTTAAAGGACCAGTGCCACCCCCAGACGCCAGACCAGACCCAACAGTGCCACCCGCCTCCTCTTGTGCATGGACAGTAATTAAGAAACCAGAGGACTTAAAATTAACTTTAAAGAAGATTAACTTTAAAGAAGACTTGCTTCCCTTTGTTATTAAGCTTGGGCCTGCTCTGCTCTGTTCCTGATAACATCTCACAGCATTTATTTGGGGAAGATGCATTTTCATGGGGGCGCTGGCATTGCGCCAGTGTCAAACCATGACAACAAGGCATGTTATTGACTAGCCCATATCGTGGTATGATGTTTTCTAAGATTATTCATGCAACTTCCTGCGCAGTTTCCTTTTTGGTTGGGAAAGCCTCCACCCAGTGAGTGAGGTGATCCACGATCACTAGTAAATGTTTGTACTTTAATTTTCCCATGCAGGATCAACTTTTGGGCTTCTTTTATCAGGATAGCTGCTGCTGCTGCGATTACTTGCAGGCAAGTTGGCCATCCTCTGGCTACTGGGTCTAGTAGTTTTGAGAGGTAGGCTATTGGCTTTTTTTTATCTTTCCCACTTAAATACATTCTTAGGGCTTCTTTGAGCAACTCATTCATGTTCTTTTCTTGCCAGTCCTCTATCTTTTCTAGTTTTTGTCTAATATCGGGTCAGGATTTGGTGACAAACTAGACCTTTAAGAGGACTTGACCCTCTGGGCTATCTGGGTCTATATTTGAATATAACTGGAATTTTCGTTTTAGTTGGTTAAGCCAAATTGCCGGGGTCTCATCCTTCTCCTCAGTACCATCAAAGGCCAATTTCGTGTTGCTTCCTCTAGGGATACTCTTTGATCCCTCTTATCATGAGGGACCTATAGTCTCTTATGTTTTGCCTACCTTCTTGTTGGCTGGGACTCCAGTTGGGGTCCACCAAGGGCATCCCCTGGTTCCCTGGGGGCCCCAATCCACCCTCTCTTTCCCATATCTTCACCCCTGCCGCTCAGATCATCTGGACCTTTCTCAGAAAGAACAGAATGCTTAGAATAGCTCAGGTCTCCCCAGGTACAAATACTCAGCCCTAGAAATTGGTCCAACTGGCTAGATATTCCAACGGGGTCTTCCACTAAATTTCTTAGCTCTTTCCCAAATCCCTGGACTTTGGAAACTGCCAAAGGTGCATCCACAAACCTAACTCCCCCAGCTGCTCTACCCACAGGAACCCCTCTAAGGGGAAGGAGCCCCTCCACCCTTGGTGCTTTGGATCGGGTGCTACAATACGGCCCTTTTTCTAAGGCACCAAGCAGGGAAATAGTAGTGGAGAGAGACACTGGAGGCCAGGGGGCATGCCAGGTGGTGAACCAACCCTGGGCAAAGGTGGCCTCAGCTCCCAAGTGGGAGGAGGCAAGGAAACTCCATCTGGAGAAGAGGAAGAGGGAGTTGGGGAGATGGCTGAGGAAACTAAGGGAAGGGACGATGAAACAGAGGTGGGAAAACGGGGGAAAGGAATCAGGGACTCAATAGGAGGGGCTGAAGGACCAACTGGGGAAACTGTTGGGGAAGTAACAGGAGCAGACGGGGACAGGCAATCGAGGGGGTCTCATTCCTTTATTTTTCTAGTCTCCCCCTCTCTATTCCCTTTGTCTTCCTCTCTATTTCTTTGTAACTTGCATATTCTCACAGTCTCATTATTTATAGAATTCTCCAGCCAGCAAGCTGCATGAGATAGTTGTTCTATATCAAGGCCCTCTCAGTTGTGGTTTGTTTTTTTTTTTTGGTTTTTTTTTTTTTTTGTTGTTTTTTTTTTTTTTTTTTTTTTTTTTTTTTGGTTTAACTGATTACACATCCACTGATCTTGGGTTCCATATCACGGCCACTGTCCCTGTAATTCTAACTTCGGCCATACTTCCTATACTGTAATGTATCATCTTACTCTTGTCTAAACCCTTCATAGTCTCCTGAGAATCCCATTAGTCTAACAGTTGCCCCAAGGGGCTGTTAGGTGGAATTCTCTTTGCTTTGGAAGGATTTGCTCCTTTACTATAACCTCTTCCCATTTTCAGGCCTCAAAAACAAAAAAAATATATACCTTAAATGGTGCTTCTATCTAAAATGGAATATACTGACAGGCAGCTAAAGCGCATCTGACCCCTCCCAACTTCGTATTTTGAATCACTTGACTAAACTTAATCACTTTTAACTAAATTCCCCTCGTGGCACTTTACATTGTCTCTTGGCCAGGACAATCACTAGTCATACTCTTATCTATTGTCTTCTGTTCTTTTTCTCTTTGGCCTAAGTTTTGAACTCCTTGATGGACTTTCTAGCCTTGTACCCCTGCTAAGTCCTGCCCAAACTCTTACTTGGCCTTTTGCCTAACCTTCTTACTAGGCTTGGGAAGCTTGGTCTCCCTGCCGAGGTAAGGTCGAACGTCCTGCCGAGCCTTACACTCGAACTCCGGCCAAGCCCCCTTGCCTGACTCTCCTACTAGGTTTGGGAAGCTTGGTCTCCCTGCCGAGGTAAGGTCGAACGTCCTGCCGAGCCTTACACTCGAACTCCGGCCAAGCCCCCTTGCCTGACTCTCCTACTAGGCTTGGGAAGCTTGGTCTCCCTGCCGAGGTAAGGTCGAACGTCCTGCCGAGCCTTACACTCGAACTCCGGCCAAGCCCCCTTGCCTGACCCTACTAGGCTTGGGAAGCTTGGTCTCCCTGCCGAGGTAAGGTCGAACGTCCTGCCGAGCCTTACACTCGAACTCCGGCCAAGCCCCCTTGCCTGACCCTACTAGGCTTGGGAAGCTTGGTCTCCCTGCCGAGGTAAGGTCGAACGTCCTGCCGAGCCTTACACTCGAACTCCGGCCAAGCCCCCTTGCCTGACCCTACTAGGCTTGGGAAGCTTGGTCTCCCTGCCGAGGTAAGGTCGTACGTCCTGCCGAGCCTTACACTCGAACTCCGGCCAAGCCCCCTTGCCTGACCCTACTAGGCTTGGGAAGCTTGGTCTCCCTGCCGAGGTAAGGTCGAACGTCCTGCCGAGCCTTACACTCGAACTCCGGCCAAGCCCCCTTGCCTGACCCTGCTAGGCTTGGGAAGCTTGGTCTCCCTGCCGAGGTAAGGTCGAACGTCCTGCCGAGCCTTACACTCGAACTCCGGCCAAGCCCCCTTGCCTGACCCTACTAGGCTTGGGAAGCTTGGTCTCCCTGCCGAGGTAAGGTCGAACGTCCTGCCGAGCCTTACACTCGAACTCCGGCCAAGCCCCCTTGCCTGACCCTACTAGGCTTGGGAAGCTTGGTCTCCCTGCCGAGGTAAGGTCGAACGTCCTGCCGAGCCTTACACTCGAACTCCGGCCAAGCTCCCTTGCCTGACTCTCCTACTAGGCTTGGGAAGCTTGGTCTCCCTGCCGAGGTAAGGTCGAACGTCCTGCCGAGCCTTACACTCGAACTCCGGCCAAGCCCCCTTGCCTGACTCTCCTACTAGGCTTGGGAAGCTTGGTCTCCCTGCCGAGGTAAGGTCGAACGTCCTGCCGAGCCTTACACTCGAACTCCGGCCAAGCCCCCTTGCCTGACCCTACTAGGCTTGGGAAGCTTGGTCTCCCTGCCGAGGTAAGGTCGAACGTCCTGCCGAGCCTTACACTCGAACTCCGGCCAAGCCCCCTTGCCTGACCCTACTAGGCTTGGGAAGCTTGGTCTCCCTGCCGAGGTAAGGTCGAACGTCCTGCCGAGCCTTACACTCGAACTCCGGCCAAGCCCCCTTGCCTGACTCTCCTACTAGGCTTGGGAAGCTTGGTCTCCCTGCCGAGGTAAGGTCGAACGTCCTGCCGAGCCTTACACTCGAACTCCGGCCAAGCCCCCTTGCCTGACCCTACTAGGCTTGGGAAGCTTGGTCTCCCTGCCGAGGTAAGGTCGAACATCCTGCCGAGCCTTACACTCGAACTCCGGCCAAGCCCCCTTGCCTGACCCTACTAGGCTTGGGAAGCTTGGTCTCCCTGCCGAGGTAAGGTCGAACGTCCTGCCGAGCCTTACACTCGAACTCCGGCCAAGCCCCCTTGCCTGACCCTACTAGGCTTGGGAAGCTTGGTCTCCCTGCCGAGGTAAGGTCGAACGTCCTGCCGAGCCTTACACTCGAACTCCGGCCAAGCCCCCTTGCCTGACTCTCCTACTAGGCTTGGGAAGCTTGGTCTCCCTGCCGAGGTAAGGTCGAACGTCCTGCCGAGCCTTACACTCGAACTCCGGCCAAGCTCCCTTGCCTGACCCTACTAGGCTTGGGAAGCTTGGTCTCCCTGCCGAGGTAAGGTCGAACATCCTGCCGAGCCTTACACTCGAACTCCGGCCAAGCCCCCTTGCCTTACTCTCCTACTAGACTTAGCTTCCTTGCCTTCCTGCCTTTCTCCTTACTTGGGTTATTGCCTGCTCTGACGGGGACATCCTGCCCTGCCTTCCAGGGCCATTCCCCTATCTGCTCTGACGGGTACCTCCATCCTTGCCTGCCATGGACGTCCTACCTGCCCTGTTATCCTGTCCTGCCTGCTGGGGACATGCCCTCTGCCTGGCGGGACTTGCTGCTCCTGCTTGCTAGGACATCCCGCCCTACATGCCCTGTTATCCTCTCCTGCCTGGCGGGGACATGCCCTCTGCCCGGTGGGGACATGACGCTCCTTTCTGCTTGGACATCCCACCTGCCCTGTTTTCCTGTCCTGCCTGGCAGGGACATGCCTTTTGCCTGTCGGGGACATGCTTTCTGTCTGCCAGGTACATGCCCTCTACCTGCCAGGTACATGTCACTCCTGCCTGCTAGGACACCCTGCCCTACCTGCCAGGGACATCCCACCTGCCGTCCTATCCCATCCTGCCGGCGCCGGGGACATGTCCTCTAGGACCTCCACATCCCACCTGCCCTGCTGGGGATATTCCCCTTGCCCTGATTGCCAGGGACTTACTTTGCCCATAGGGCACCTCCACACGCTCGGAGGAGGGCCTGCTTTACTTCTAAGGAGACGCCTCAGTCGCTCCTCTATTCCACTCGCTTCCCCCCGTTCCCGGCCGGCCCCTTCGCAGGAGTCCGGAAACGCGGTACTAGCGGGTCCCTCTCACTTCGGGGGTCCGAGCTGCCGGCCCCCGTCTCACTCACTCACTCATTCGCTCGTCTCCCGGTTTTTCTTACCCATCCGATGCTCCTCTGCGTTGCTCGTCTCACGCGGATCCTAGGGTCCGAAGGTAGCCAGCAACTCCCGAGGGTCCCTCGAAGCAGATGGTTGAGCTGTCCAGCTGTCCGGGGGTCCTCTTCGGGCGTGGCTATCCCGGACGAGCCCCCAAATTGAAATGAACAGGGCTAATGCCTTTATTAATGTTCAGCTCTTTATTAAAAAGATCAGCTGGGCAGGGGGCTCGACGCAGAGCTCGCCCCCGCGGTCGTAGCTTTCCCAGGCAGCCGAAAGGAAGGCGGCGTGCAGAGTCGGTCACTGGAGTCCCGAGCAGCAGCTGTCCTTTCTCCTTTCCTTGTGGCACACCGGTGGCCCGAGGATGAGGAGGCGTGGTGTGCAGAGTCTGTTGCTGAAGTCCAGAACAACAGCTGTCCCCGCTCCTTCCATGGTGGCAGCACCAGGGCTCTCTGTCTCTATCTCCCTGCTTCTCAGAGCCTAATATAGTCTGTTCTCTCTTAGGTGATGGCGACGGTTAAAAGCCAGTCAGGGGATGTGTTTCCCTCTTCCTCAGCTAGGGCATTTATCTAGACTCCTCTATTGTGTTCAGTTTTTGATTTATATTCATTTTTATCTCCTAAAAATACTCCCATGATCCTAAGGGGTTTTTATTTGCATGTTAGTCCCAGAATGGCAGCGTGGAGGGGTGGGAGGCCAGGTAGTTTAGAGAAAACAAACAGAGCAATTAGCTAATTAGCATTTCAATATCGGTACTTAGCTAGAGTTAGTTGTTTTCTTTTAGTGTTGCTATGGGAACTAGGAAAGCCCTGCCCGTGTCTCTGGGGAACACCTGGAAACTGTTCATAACATATGTAATGTAGATTCTTCATGTTAAGCTTTATTATAGTTCCTCGGATGAAAGTGAAAAACAGAGGCAGGGGGTGAATAGATAAAATCTTGAAAAATGGGACAGAAATCCAGTAAAGAGAATACAGGAAAGAAATCCAGGAGTAAGAAGTTATCAACTGAGATACCCCAAGATAGTCCCCTGGGAGTTATGTTAGCCAACTGGGAGAATAACCCTTGTACAAGAAAAAAGGACAAAGTAAAGATGATACAATTTTGTACGCTTGAATGGCCAACAAAGGAAATAAGATCGGACCACGTTTATTGGCCTAGATATGGTTCTTTTGAAAGCTGGATTTGTCAAGCTCTAAAAGTATTTGTAAACTCAAAGGAACCATCTAATCCAGAAGAAAGAGAATATGCCACATGTTGGACAGAGGATTTTAGGAAAATAAAAACCTTTAAGGTATCAGAAATCCCTGAAACAAAGCAAGAAAAGAAAAAAGGGAAGGAGAAGGGAGGGGAGCAAGAGGAAAAAAGAGGATGGGATCCTTTACAAGTTCTACCCCCGCCCTTCCCATTCGCGCCTGCACCACCTGCGGCCCCAGTGCCGGTTTCAAGTCCCAGCGAGCTGCTCCCTTCAGCTCCGCCGGCCCCGGTGTCGGTGCCTGTCCCGGTCCCAGCGCCTACCCCAGGTCCTGGCTTGCCCCGTGTTCATGCCCCAATTTCTGTCCCAGGCGCGAACTCGCTGCCCGCGGCGGCTCTTCAGGCTCCCGCCCTGCTGCCGGCAGCAGCCCCCCCGCTCTCTCTTTCGCCGCCCACCGCTTCGGTGCCGGCCCCCGCCTCGCTGCTCGTGGCTGCCCGACCGGCCCAAAGGGGCAGCAACTCGATGAAAAAGGCTTTTGAGGCACAGCAAGAGAAAGAAGAGACCCCAACCGAATGGTTAGAAAGACTTAGGAGAAATATAAAACAATATTCCGGAATAGATCCTGAAACTGATGTGGGAAAAGCTTTGTTAAGAATTAACTTTGTTACAAATACATGGCCAGATATTAGAATGGCAGTCACCATGAGAGAAAACAATTACAAGAAAAACCAAAACCACACAGGCACTACTCCTAAATATGACGGTCGTAGAGACAGGGGGAAAGAAAAGAATAAAACCTCAGTACAAACCAAACCTCAAGAGCATTCCAGGAATGTCTGTTTTTACTGTAAGGGCGAAGGACATTATAAGAGGGACTGTCCTAAATGGGCAAAAGATCTGAAAATCTTCAAAGTGATGAACACTACAGAAGAATAGGGGTGTCAAAGGCTCTATTTTTAGGGGACAAATACCATCTGGAGCCTGTGATTACTTTAAAAGTGGGTCCCCAAGAAGAAGAATTGGAATTTGTGGTAAACACAGGGGCAGAAAGAACCTGTCTGTTAAATATTCCAAAAAGTTATAGTATGAGCAAAAATACTGTAAAGTAACAAGAGCAAGAGAAGAGAGTTTCACAGTTCCTATCATTAAAAATGTAGCAATTAAGAGAAAAACTAAATTTGAAATAAGGGATATCTTATTAATCCCAGGGGAGGGTAGCAACTTATTAGGACAAGATTTACAAGTGAAATTAAGAATAGGGATTATCCTAAAAGATAGGAAGATGACAGCCAGAGTTTTAAAATTAGGCCAAGAAGATAAAGAAAAATTAACAAGGAAGTTTGGGCTGGGGAAGGAAACAGGGGAGGATGCTTCATACTGAGCAGATGCCTTCATTGAGCTGTTGATTCAGCTAATTCTTTTCCCTTTGTTGTGTACAAGTAGTTTAAACTATTTATTCCAATTTGCATTGTGATTTTTCATCTTCAAATACGTAACTTGCCGTACTCTAGGACTGAAAAACTAGTTTACAGCTGTGACATAGCAAAACCTAGTCTTAATTTATTTTAAGTCGAGGCCAGGTTATTCAGTCAAGTGGTTCTCAGTGTGTAAAGTTAAACTAAAAGTAGCACCAGCTGATTAGTAGGTCAATGAGAAACATTTTTCCTTCCAGCCATCCTTTTTCAGGTACCCAAAGGTGTTTTTGCTTTTTTAGTTTTTGTTTTGTTTGTTTGTTAGTTTTTCTAGAAGTACTAATTACTTGCAGTGCACCTGGAACAGCGGCTAGAGTTGTGCATGCATAGCCCTTCTGAAAAATAAGGCTCATTTTTTTCCCAGAATTGGAGGTGACTACATATATAAAAGGGAACCTACAAAGCTAGACGAAGAAAAGGTTTCAGTATCTTCTAATGTAAGCTGTTAATTTTTTACTTTCAGCATTACTGTGGGTGTGTGACACACACATTAAAAAAAAAAAAATAGTGGGGGGAGATCTCTGCTTGCTGTAGTTTTATTTCTTGAGTGAGTTAGAGAGCTGTGAAGAAGTTGTGGGTTCCTTGTGTGGTTTATCCAGGCCTGCACCGAGGGCTTGGCCATGATTCCCTCTGTGCTGCAGGTAGCCCTGCAGCGTGGCAGCAGTTGCTTGCCTCTGGTGAGTTTGCAGGCAAGGTGCTTCACCACTGCAATACTCAGGTGCTATTTCCTATTATGACATTAAGGTTTAAAGTCAAGAGTGCCTCTTCCCATCCAGTTATTGTTTGTACCACAGGAACCTCTTTGGACAGTGTTTCCTAGCAGTCAAAGCGAGGGTATTGCAGAGACAAATTCCGTACTTGCTGTCCCCCCACTGTACTCATATTTTGTCCATTCCCTCTTCAAAATATGGATTTGTAAAACTCATGCCCTGTGTCCTCAGATGCCCTTCCCAAATCAAACCTTAGCTTTATTACTCCACTCTATGCCTTATGGAGGGATGTTTTCAATCCATTGAATTTGGTGCCACAATACCTTTTTACCTCAGAGGACCTAGGATGTTAATACAAGGGTGTCATCAGAACTAATGTTTCTGCCCAGGGATGAGTTCATAGTGTCCTGAGCAATTGGTGATAGAAGAGGTGCTTGTTCTAATGTTTGACCATTTCTTTTGCCTGTTACTGATGGAGTTCCTTGAATTCCTCTGTTTCAGTTAAATGGAGGTAGTGAGGTATTTCTTGAGAGCTGTGACTAGAAATCTGTGAATGGAAAAACTCTGGTTGCAAATTGCATTGCACTAACTAGCATTGCCTCAAATTTTTTTGTGCAGGCAAGGTCATTTTGAAAGTAAGTTGTAGTTTACCTTGTTCCTGGCACCCTTTCAAGCTTGTGAATGAAAAAATTGTGATAGCAAAGCAAGTCATTAGTTTTGGCACTGTGTCAGCTGTGAGTGCCTGGTAGCCTTGGTGGAGGGTGCTGTGAATTGCATGCTTGCAGAACACACATAACAAAGGTAATTTAATTTGTAAAGAAGTTGAAGGGGGGGGGGGGAGGGGTGATTGTCAGACTCATCTCTCCAGGATGTTAAAATGTGGAGTAATGTTAGAATGTAGATGCTGGAATGTGGAGTGATGATGTCCTAGTGCTAGAAGAGGAAGTGTTTGGCTGCTCTCAGGGGCTGCGCCAGGAGCTGATTCATGGGGGTTACCCAGCGCAGCAATTCCCAGTGTTTGGCCCACCCGGTAGAAGTGGCACAGCACGAGGTGCCACTGGGGTTTTGGGCTGGCTGGGTTGTGCCAGGGTCCCAGAGATTGAGGAGTTGCCAGATGCGCTCGCCGGCCCAGTAGCGGGGCTGGGCGTGGGTTGTGCGGGTTTGCTGCCCAGGAGTGGGCTGGCTCAGTGGCGGAGCTGCCAGGGGCAGCTCCCAGCCTGCCAGGGTCCCGAGTCCAGGATAGAAGCTTCTGCCCCAGCACGTAAGTCAAGAAAGAGAGAGAAAGAAAGAGCAAAGGGGATAGTGAAATAAGCCCCCAAAGTCACCATGCCCGTGGCTGTCTTTAAGTTCTCCCCCGCTAGGTAGAGTGACAGCAGGGTAGGGGGAGAGGCCAAGAACAGAGTTAAACGTAAAGCTGTGAAAAAAGAAGAGATAAGGATTACAGCAAAAATAGTTAGCACTCCAAAACCTCACAAAGTAGGGGTTGTTTTGACAAGATTTTTTCTTTCTGTTTTTTTTTTTTTTGTTGTTGTTGTTAAGAAGAGGAGGCTTTTGTTCTAAAGAATGGGTCTGTAAGGCTAAAACAGTTAAATGTCACCCAAAAAGTAAAAAGCAAGAGATGTGATACATCTCGTGTTAGAATTGGCCTAGTGTTTAATTAGCCTCTGCAGCTATTAACACAGCTGGATACAAGAAGCAGCTGTAGAAAAACAGTTTTAGCTAAACCCAAGAAGTTTTGAAGAAAACTAATAGTAAAAGTTAATGCAGTATTGTCTTTCTTTTAACACTGTGTTATTAAGAAGTCATTTCCAGGTACACCTAAAGCAGCAATCTGAACCACAGAAAGAGGGTGAATTCATGCCAGCAAAATCAAAGGACTTGTGAAGAAACTTATGGAATGGACTATCACATCTAAACCAAGTGATACCAAATTAACTTTCAACTGCGACTGGGTGGTAACGGTTTGGGAAGACCCAAATGATCCAAGGAAAGTACAAAGAATAACACCTAACTGAGAAATAAGGCAAAGCTTATATCACTAGTTTTAAGCACTGCCTGAATAAGCCCTGAGATGCCTCCGACACCTCCTTGGGAGAGGAATACTGCCACTTCAAACAGGAAGATCAGGACTATTTTAATCAAAGAGTTCTTATATTCCAGCCTTAGCCTGGGACTTGTACAAGAAAGAAGAGAAATTGCGATATATTGTATACTTTATTTGATTCATCCCAATACTGGACACGCTACCTGGGTTATAAGTAAATGTTCAAATTATGGGAATAATTGGTATTAGAGCTCACAAAATCTATGTTCTCGTTGCAAGAAGTATTGAGTACTAAATCTATCCCCTATACAGATAAAACTCAAAACAATGGAAGTAATAACTTTGTTTTGTGGATGGGAATTATCCCTGTCTGTTGACTGAGAGAAACCTGAAGAACGGTGGGAAACCACAGTTAAGGAGTGTCAAAAAGGACTTGCCAAAAAAAAAAATTAAAAAAAAAAGGAGTGACAAGGGAAACAGAGGGCAAGCCTGGATTGACCAATGTACTCGCCACCGAGAAGATCACACATACCTGCTATGGGAAGCAACTCCATAGGCAGGGGAGGTGGGGGTATAAGCCATACCAGACCTCTGTTATTCCGGTTTCTGTCTCTCACGTGTTGTCTTTTACATAGAAAAAAACAAAGCTCCTTTTTGTTACACACACCCATGTCAATAGCCACTGTTATAACCCATCCAAATTAAGTACCTGCAAGCAAAATGGGGAAAAATACAAGATTACAAGGAACTTAGGAAAAAGCGGTAATAGATGGAGCATTGAATGTCCAAAAGGAGAGAGATGGATTTGTTTTACATTTGATCTCAGAGATATAATCCAAGATTCAGTAAAAAGGCAATTAGTAAACAAAAAGGTGATACCAGCACAGCAATCTAGCTCTATATTGACCCCAAATTATATACTGAATCGTATTATCGAACTCCAAGTAGTTATAAAGATGATAACAAACAAAGCCGCTCAGGCATTGGAATTAATATTGAGTCAGCAAAGCCAAACAAAAACTGTAATGTATCAGAATAAGTTAGCTTTAGACTATTTATTAGCTGTCGAAGGGGGTGTTTGTAGAAAGTTTAATATATCAGATCATTGAAAATAGATGACAATAGGGAGGTCATCCTGAGAAAAACGAAGGATATCATAAAAAATTATAACCCAGGTATCAGTCCAAAAATGGGAAAACAAAGTCAAAAACTAACTGGTGGGGTAATATATTGAGAATGGGATGGTGGATTAAGATTCTTCCTTTTATGTGTTACAACTGTTTTAATGTTTCTTCCTTGTTTAATTCCATGTTTTTTTTAATTACCAACAGAGTCCAAAAAATCCAAGTGGATAAGAAATATTGCTCAAGCCAAATGATTTATAAAGGATAAGAGGAGGGATTGCGAAAAATGCATATTTTATGATTGGCTTTACGCAATAGTTACAATGAATATTATATGTGTAATGTTAGAAAGTTATGCTGTATTAATTCTCTCAAGTAGTGTATTGAATGTATTTTAGGTTATAACACAATGTTAAAATAGAAACTATATAATGTAAGATACTTTTTAACTATCTCAAGAAAGAGATGAGATAATCAAGGAATTCTTCGCACAAGGATAACAATTACAGAAACCCCTAAATTTTCCAGAGGAGAGGAATTTATGGCTTTCCTTATCAACAGAAACAAACTTCTTCAAGCCTGACTTAGACTCAAAGGCGCCTGGGAATTAACAGAAACTTTTTGACAAGTACCAGACGAAGTTCTTGTTTTAAATAAAATATATGCATAATCATGAAGTGTTTTGTATATGCAACAGGCTATTGCTTTTAAGGTGATTCCTTTGTTCACAAGGCATGCTTGTCGTGTCTTAAGTGCCCAAGAGCATCCGGACGTCCGTAATTCTTTGCTTTTTTTTGTCTTGTAATTGTCCTAACTCTAAATTTTTATTACTCTAATTGTATTACTATTTTTATAACCATTTTACTATTATTAAAATTTAAAAATTTTAAAAACCAAGTGATTGGCGTTTTTCACAACAGCGATGGGCTTGCCTGCTCGCTATGATGGTCTGGACCTTCTTGAGTGTGGCTCTGGCCCCCTGGGTCAGGACTCTCAAGAAACTTAAACCCTCATCTCCCTCCCTTTCTGCTAATTACTCAAAAAGGGGGGATAGGTCCCTCATGGTGAGTCCCAGCCAGGGCCTGATCCAATTCAATGATCTGCACAAGCGCTGGATGTCATTCAGTGTCTTGGGGTTGTTACTTATCTGAATTTGTTGAGGCCTAATTGTTCGATTATTAATTTCCATGCCCAGGTACTTCCAGGGTGGTAGCAACTGTACCTTCTCTTTTTGCAACTCAAATCCGGCCACTGACAAGGCCCTAACAGTGTCCTCCAGAGCTGCTTGTAGGACCTCGCTGTCAGGGGCACAAATTAGCACGTCATCCATGTAGTGATAGAAAATTCAGGATGTCCACTTGGCACTCATTGGGCACAGAACCCTGGCGACATACCACTGGCATATAGTAGGGGAACATTTAAGTCCCTGAGGGAGTGCCGTCCAGTGGTAGCGCTTCATGGGAGCTTCTCTGTTGATGAAGGTTACAGAGAAGGCAAAACGGGGAGCATCATCCAGATGTAATGGGATTTGAAAGAAGCAATCCTTAATATCAATCACAGCCAAATTATAATTCTGGGATGGAGATGGCATACCTGGCTGGAGAGAGCCCATATCTTCTATAGCTTCATTAATTTTTCTTAAATCGTGGAGGAGTCACCACCTGTCCTTCCCCAGTTTTTTAATTACAAACACCAGAGAGTTCCAGGGGCTGTTTGTCTCTACTATGTGACCCTTCGCCAATTCTTCCTCCACTAATTTTGTGAGCGCCTGTAGTTTCTGTTTACTCAGCGGCCACTGCTCCACCCAGATGGGCTTATCTGTGAGCCATATTAGTTTCTGAGTGGGGCGCTCCTCAGTGGCCGCACCTAAAAATGTTGGGGGACCGGAAATTCCATTTTGGCCCCCCACTGAGCTGTGGTGTCTCTTCCCCATAATGTGAATTTGCAATCGATCACGAACGGATGTACTGAGGCCAGCAGCCCATTCGGACCCTTAATTTGGATAATATTCTTGGATTGTCTTGCAGGCTGTGGCCTGCCTAGTCCTAAGACTGGCGTGGCCACGCTCTGCAGCTCCCACTGTGACGGCCACTTGTGTGGTGGGATGACCGTCACATCTGCCCCTGTGTCCATCATCCCCTGCAGATGTATGGAACGCCCCTCGCACTTGAGTTTACACCACACAAGGGGTTTTTCCTCTCCCAATTTCCCAGTATAAAAGACTGAGAGTTCCAAGTCATTGCACAGAGCACGAGGAATAGGAATTGCCTGTGCAATAATTTGGTCCTTGGGCAGGAAGAGGGGGGGCGGACACAGCGTGCCACGAGATAGAAGAGCCTCGGAATAAGGGTGGAAATTACCGGAGGAACCTCTATCTCTAGTGGTGTGTGCTTTGTGTCTCCGACAATGAGATACCTGCAGTTCAAAAGGTCTTCCTTCCTCCTGGTTTCACAGCAGCAGATGTGCGATAGAAGCTCTGCATCTGCTATGAAGAACTTCCAGTCCTGGGAACGAAAGTGTACAGAATTAGTTAGTCAGAGCCGATAAGGCTCCCTGATGTCAGTGGTTGAGAGGCAGCCGCTTGCAGATGGAACTAGATGGTGAATCGCGGCACTGGGACTTGCCTCATTTTTATCAACACACGAGGCAAGTGTGCGTTCATTCCCTAGTTTTTTGAAATGGTGGGGTTTCCGTCCCACTTCACCCCTCCCATGGTCCCAGGCGGTGCAGTCTTTAGAAGTGGGCAGCGATCCTGAAAGTGTCCTTCCTGATGACAGTGGAAGCACCGGCGCGTAGATGGAAATCGCCTTGGAGCTGAGTTCCTTGGAGGAGCAGCAGCTGATGTGACCAGCTTGTCTCTTGGTCTCTTTGGGGCCTCCTCCTCCATCAGGTGTGCTTTCAGGGTGCACTCCTCTATGATCTGGTCGAGGGTTGGTGGTGGTGAGGCTGGCAGTGACAGGATGACTCTTTTGCACATTGCATTAGCGTTCATGTGCACCACTTCTAGGACCAGTCCGTCTCCGTGTTCAGGTCTCTCCACCCGTCTCTCAACCGCTGCCCGGGCTCTGTCTAGGAAATCTACAAAAGGCTCTGCAACACCTTGTTTAATTGCAGTGTAGGGCACCACTGGATCCTTGGTGGGCATGCCCAGGAATGCACGCTCTGCTGCACCCCTGGACATGTACAGCACGGCCGTTGGAATCCCCCAAGCCTGTAGTTGCCCTTCACTCCATTCTTCCTCACCCACAAAATGGTCTAGGGTGATTGGTTCTTCCACAAAATCCAGGCTGTAAGGCCCTTCTCGGATTACGGGAAGCAGGTCTGTTGCCAGTTTTTTCCACCTCCTCTCCCACAGGCTGTATTCCGATTGGGCAAGCAGGCAGCTAAACAGACACTTAAGGTCTGCTGGCACTACGGTTCTAGATGTTAAAGTCGCTTTTAGAGTGCCCTTAAAGAAAGGGCTTGCTCTGCCGAATTCACGCAATGCTTTGCAGACCTCTTTCACTGATTCATAGGAAAGGGGTGCCCATGTAGGGTTCTCCTCTCCCCTGGCGTAGGAGACTGGAGTACAGAGCGGCTGCTCGACTTCGTAGACTGGGCCCCGTCTCCTTCCCTCCCCGTTCTCCCCCCGCCCCCCCGGGGTATCAGAGGAGTAGGAGGACGTGGGGGTGGGGTATGAGGGACAGGGCGGACAGGGCGGGGAGAATCTTCTCCCTGGGACAATGGGGTGGAGGTGAGAGAGCCCTCCCTGTCGGGAGAGGGTGGGGCTGATGTTGCAGAAGGCAGGACATGCAAGGAGGGAATGCCCACCCGAGGGGGAACAGGGGGTGGGGTGGCAACCCGATGCCTTGAGTAGGCGGTGCCCACGCCCACAGGGAAGCAGGAGGGGGCGGGGTCAAAGGCAGGGACAAAGGGGACAAAGGAGAGGAAGGAGTTGTGGGAAGGAGGTGCTCCTCCACGTGGCTGCCCTCCATCTTGGGAAGACAAAGACCCTGACCATGTGGCCGCAGCCTCCTCAGGGGAACAAAGAAAAGGGTTCACAGGAACAGAACTGCACGGGGTAGCTCCAGAACTGGGATTCTTAGCTGGGAAAAAGGGATTGGGAAAGGGGTTTGGGGTCAGTTCCTCAGCGAAGTGGCTAGTTTCGCTAAGGTTGGGACGCCGGGGGGGCTTGGGGGAGCCAGGACCACAGCCCAAGGTAGTGAGGCAGCCCTCCGCATTAGAGCAGCGGAGCACTCCCCCCTGCCTACCTGGGTTAGGGGAAGAAGGGGTAGGAGAGGAGGATGGGAAAGTGGGTTCAGGGGAAGCAACAGTTCTTCTCGATGGCTCTTTTCTTTCCCGGCTTGCGTTCCACGCGGACTCTGTTTTTACAACCTCCGATATTAACAAATGGAGCTTGGGGAAGCAGTCTTTTACGCAGGGATCTCTGTCGATTCCCTCTGCTAGCCTGGCTCCTACACGCTTCCAGAACTCTGCCTTGTGGGCATCCTCCGTGGTTAAGCATGGGAAGGAGAAACACAGCCATCGTACAAACTGTTTTACCGAACTTTTGCGGTAGGGGCCTTTTACCGATAAAATCCCCTTAATTTGGGTATAGAATTCCCTTTGTTGGGTAGATAGCACGGTCCCCATGCTATTTCTACCCACAACCTCACCCCTGGTGCAGAAAAAGAGGGGAAAAAACAAAAGAAAACGCAAAAGACCCAGGCAGCCGCCGCTTCATGCTGCGCGCTGCGTGTCCGTACCCTCGGAAGCGTGGCAAAGCCCACTCAAGTGAAGGAGAGTATAGCCCGGGTACCCTCCCGCCGCTAAGTACTCACCAAACCGAAATCTTCACAAATAAAACTGCTATCAGGGTTATCTTTCCCGGGAAGCATCCATTCTTCAGCTTTCTGTGGCCGTGAATGGTTATGCTTCCAGTCCCACGCGGAAAACACGGCGTGTTTCCCTGTGGGTGGCGGAGATGTCACTGACTTACTTCGGGGGGCTCTTTTCCTATTTTCAGTCCGGCACGGAGCAGTTTTCCCGCAGACTGCGACCCTGTGGTGGCGGCGGGTTTCCGCGCGGACTGCACTCGCTTGTCTTGGCAGCGGCGCTCGCTGGTCGGCGGCGCTTTCTTCGCACGGCTCCTGGGTGCTCTGTGGTGAGTGTCTGTCTGCCTGCTCCATGACTCTGCGCTGGCTGTGGACCCACGTTGGGCGCCACTAGCAGCTGCGCGTTGCTTTTCCCGGACCCGGTCAGCACCCGAGCTCACGGCTTGGGCACCTCGACTTCTCATTGGGGTCGGTGCTTCTGTGGCTGCGCCCCAGGGTGGACTGGCCGCGCGTTGCCGTCAGCGCGAGGGAAGGAAACGAAGAGGCAGGAAATTCATCCAAATCCGTCCGCGTGGCGGCTGGATGCTTGTTTGGTCGCGGGAGCTGCGATGCAGAAGCCGCAGCCACTCCCAATGTCGCGTGGACGAATCTGGCCCCGAGGCTGGGGAGCTGCGGAAGGATATAGGGGTGGGATAGGGGAGGACGGGAGCTCTCTGCCCAATGAATACAGACACCATGGCGGTAACGTGTGCCACAACGGCCAATGGGAACACGACGGGGGCGGACACGGGGCTCCTGGGGCTGGACGGGGGAGTGGTCACAGGAGTGGCAGGGGGGAAACCCAATGGCAGGCAGCCTGGGGCTAACTTCTGTGGGGGGGAAAAGACGGGCGATGCACGAGGATACATGGAACCGGTAAGCTAACAAAGACCAGAACCCCAAATCTGAACCTAAAACCCAGGATGCAACAGGATTTGTCTCTGCAATACTTTCTCTTTGACTGCTACGAAGAGGCACTCTTGAATAACTCATTTAAGAAATAAGATTACAGCAAGCAGAGACCCCCCCACCCTCTTTTTCATGTGTATGTGTCACACACCCACAGTGATGCTGAAAGTAACAAATTAAGAGCTTACATTAGAAGATACTGAAAACTTTTCTTCATCTAGCTTTGTAGGTTCCCCTTTTTTTTTTTTTTTTTTTTATGTAGCCACCTCCAATTCTGGGTCAAAAAATGAGCCCTACTTTTGCAGAAGTGCTATGCATGTACAACTCTAGCTGTTGTTCTAGGTGCACTGCAAGTAGTCAGCGCTTCCAGAAGAACTAACAAACAAACAAAACAAAAAATAAGAAAGCAAAAAACACCTTTGGGTACATGAGAAAGGACTGGCTGGAAGGAAAAATGTTTCTCATTGACCTACTAATCAGCTAGTGTTACCTTTATTTTAATTTTACATACTGAGAACCACTTGATTGAATAGCCTTGCCTTGAATCAAAATAAATTAAAACCAGGTTTTGCTATGTCACAGCTGTAAACTAGTTTTTCAGTCCTAGAGTACGGCAAGTTACGTATTTGAAGATGAAAAATCACAAGGCAAATTGGAATAAATAGTTTAAACTACTTGTACACAACAAAGGGAAAAGAATTAGCTGAATCAACAGCTCAATGAAGACATCTGCTCAGTATGAAGCATCCTCCCCTATTTCCTTCCCCAGCCCAAACTTCCTTGTTAATTTTTCTTTATCTTCTTGGCCTAATTTTAAAACTCTAGCTGTCATCTTCCCATGTTTTGGGATAACCCCTATCCTTAATTTCACTTGTAAATCTCGTCCTAATAAGTTGCTACCCTCCCCTGGGACTAATAAGACATCCCTTATTTAAAATTTAGTTTCTCCCTCAGTTGCCACATTTTTAATGACAGGAACTGTGAAACTCTCTTCTTTTGCTCCTGTTACTTTACAGTATTTTTGCTCACACTATAACTTTTTGGAATATTTAACAGACAGGTTCTTTCTGCCCCTGTGTCTCCCACAACTAATTCTTCTCCTTGGGGACCCACTTTTAAAGTTATCACGGGCTCCAGATGGTATTTGTCCCCTAAAATATAGGGCTTATGACTTTTCTATTCCTCTTTTGTGCCCATCTCTTGGAAGATTTTCAGATCTGTTACTCTCTTAAGACAATCTCTCCTATAATGTCCTTTGCTCTTACAGTAAAAGCAGACATTCCTGGAATGCTCCTGAGACTTGGTTTGTATTGGGGTTTTATTCTTTCCTGTTCCCCTGCCTCTACAACCGTCATATCTAGGAGTAGTACTTGTGTGTTTTTGATTTTTTTTTTGTAATTGCTTTCTTGCATGGTGACTGCCACAATCCGTGCTTTTAGTTTGGCATTGGCCACAGACTTTCTGAGCCTCCTTTAATAAACCATCTAATGATTTATCATGCCAATCTTCATTTGGAGCCTCCTCTTTCCCCTGCTGTGCCTCAAAAGCCCCTTCAGCATTTTTCCCTCGAGATGCTGCCCCCCACCCCCCCACCCCCCATTCTCTTGATCATTAAATTCCTGTCCCCGCTCAGGAGGCGTTTCCTCTAGAGAGAGTTTCCCTGAACAGCTGTGTGATAAGTTAGAAAAGACTCTTAGTTCATCAGTGTTATGAACAGTTTCCAGGTATTCCCCAGAAACGTGGTCAGGGCTTTCCTAGTTCCCATGGCAACACTAAAAGACCGATATTGAAATGCTAATTAGCTAATTGCTCTGTTTGTTTTCTTTAAACTACCTGGGAACAACCGGCCCCCCACCCCTCCACGCTGCCACTCTGAGACTAACATGCAAATAGAAACCCCTTAGGATCATGGGAGTATTTTTAGGAGATAAAAATGAATATAAATCAAAAACTGAACACAATAGAGGAGTCTAGATAAATGCCCTAGCTGAGGAAGAGGGAAACACATCCCCTGACTGGCTTTTAACCATCGCCATCACCTAAGAGAGAACAGACTATATTAGGCTCTGAGAAGCAGGGAGATAGAGACAGAGAGCCCTGGTGCTGCCACCACGGAAGGAGCGGGGACAGCTGTTGTTCTGCACTTCAGCAACAGACTCTGCACACCACGCCTCCTCATCCTTGGGCCACTGGTGTGCCACGGAAGGAGAAAGGACAGCTGCTGCTGAGGACTCCAGTGACCGACTCTGCACGCCGCCTTCCTTCTGGCTGCCTGGAAAAGCTACGACTGTGGGGGCGAGCTCTGCGTCGAGCCCCCTGCCCAGCTGATCTTTTCAATAAAGAGCTGAACATTAATAAAGGCATTAGCCCTGTTCATTTCAATTTGGGGGCTCGTCCGGGATTGCCACGCCCGAAGAGGACCCCCGGACAGCTGGACAGCTCAACCATCTGCTTCGAGGGACCCTCGGGAGTTGCTGGCTACCTTCGGACCCTAGGATCCGCGTGAGACGAGCAACGCAGAGGAGCATTGGATGGGTAAGAAAAACCGGGAGACGAGCGAATGAGTGAGTGAGTGAGACGGGGGCCGGCAGCTCGGACCCCCGAAGTGAGAGGGACCCGCTAGTACCCGCGTTTCCGGACTCCTGCGAAGGGGCCGTCCGGGAACGGGGGGAAACGAGTGGAATAGAGGAGCGACTGAGGCGTCTCCTTAGAAGTAAAGCAGGCCCTCCTCCGAGCGTGTGGAGGTGCCCTATGGGCAAAGTAAGTCCCTGGCAATCAGGGCAAGGGGAATATCCCCAGCAGGGCAGGTGGGATGTGGAGGTCCTAGAGGACATGTCCCCGGCGCCGGCAGGATGGGATAGGACGGCAGGTGGGATGTCCCTGGCAGGTAGGGCAGGGTGTCCTAGCAGGCAGGAGTGACATGTACCTGGCAGGTAGAGGGCATGTACCTGGCAGACAGAAAGCATGTCCCCGACAGGCAAAAGGCATGTCCCTGCCAGGCAGGACAGGACAACAGGGCAGGTGGGATGTCCAAGCAGGCAGGAGCGTCATGTCCCCACCGGGCAGAGGGCATGTCCCCGCCAGGCAGGAGAGGATAACAGGGCATGTAGGGCGGGATGTCCTAGCAAGCAGGAGCAGCAAGTCCCGCCAGGCAGAGGGCATGTCCCCAGCAGGCAGGACAGGATAACAGGGCAGGTAGGATGTCCATGGCAGGCATGGATGGAGGTCCCCGTCAGAGCAGATAGGGGAATGGCCCTGGAAGGCAGGGCAGGATGTCCCCGTCAGAGCAGGCAATAACCCAAGTAAGCATAAAGGCAGGAAGGCAAGGAAGCTAAGTCTAGTAGGAGAGTAAGGCAAGGGGGCTTGGCCGGAGTTCAAGTGTAAGGCTCGGCAGGACGTTCGACCTTACCTCGGCAGGGAGACCAAGCTTCCCAAGCCTAGTAGGGTCAGGCAAGGGAGCTTGGCCGGAGTTCGAGTGTAAGGCTCGGCAGGACGTTCGACCTTACCTCGGCAGGGAGACCAAGCTTCCCAAGCCTAGTAGGAGAGTCAGGCAAGGGGGCTTGGCCGGAGTTCGAGTGTAAGGCTCGGCAGGACGTTCGACCTTACCTCGGCAGGGAGACCAAGCTTCCCAAGCCTAGTAGGAGAGTCAGGCAAGGGGGCTTGGCCGGAGTTCGAGTGTAAGGCTCGGCAGGACGTTCGACCTTACCTCGGCAGGGAGACCAAGCTTCCCAAGCCTAGTAGGAGAGTCAGGCAAGGGGGCTTGGCCGGAGTTCGAGTGTAAGGCTCGGCAGGACGTTCGACCTTACCTCGGCAGGGAGACCAAGCTTCCCAAGCCTAGTAGGAGAGTCAGGCAAGGGGGCTTGGCCGGAGTTCGAGTGTAAGGCTCGGCAGGACGTTCGACCTTACCTCGGCAGGGAGACCAAGCTTCCCAAGCCTAGTAGGGTCAGGCAAGGGGGCTTGGCCGGAGTTCGAGTGTAAGGCTTGGCAGGACATTCGACCTTACCTCGGCAGGGAGACCAAGCTTCCCAAGCCTAGTAGGAGAGTCAGGCAAGGGGGCTTGGCCGGAGTTCGAGTGTAAGGCTCGGCAGGACGTTCGACCTTACCTCGGCAGGGAGACCAAGCTTCCCAAGCCTAGTAAGGTCAGGCAAGGGGGCTTGGCCGGAGTTCGAGTGTAAGGCTCGGCAGGACGTTCGACCTTACCTCGGCAGGGAGACCAAGCTTCCCAAGCCTAGTAGGGTCAGGCAAGGGGGCTTGGCCGGAGTTCGAGTGTAAGGCTCGGCAGGACGTTCGACCTTACCTCGGCAGGGAGACCAAGCTTCCCAAGCCTAGTAGGGTCAGGCAAGGGGGCTTGGCCGGAGTTCGAGTGTAAGGCTCGGCAGGACGTTCGACCTTACCTCGGCAGGGAGACCAAGCTTCCCAAGCCTAGTAAGAAGGTGAGGCAAAAGGCCAAGTAAGAGTTTGGGCAGGACTTAGCAGGGGTACAAGCCTAGGAAGTCCAACAAGAATTCCAAAACTTAGGCCGAAGAGCAAGAGAACAGAGGACAATAGATGTGAATGTGACTATGATTTTCCTAACCAAGAAACAATGTAAAGTGTCCAGAAGGTAGTCGTGGTTTAGTTAAAAGAGACTAAATTCAGGCAAGGGATTCAAAATGCTAAGTTGTGGGAATGGAGCTGTAATGGCCTGTTAGTATATTCCACTTTACATAGATACACCATTTAAAGTAGTTTCTTTCCCTTTCTTTCTGAGGCCTGAAAATGGGAAGAGGTTATAGTAAAGGAGCAGATCCTTCCAAAGAAAAAGCCAAGAGGATTCCCCCTAACAGCCCCTTAGGGCAATTGTTAGACCAATGGGATTCTCTGGAAGCCACGAAGGGTCTAAACAAGAGTAAGATGATACATTACAGTATAGAAGTATGGCCGAAGTTAGAATTACAGGGAGAATGGCCATGGTATGGAACCCAAGATCAGTGGATGTGTAATCAGCTAAACCAACACCTAAAAACCCGAGAGGACCTTGATATAGAACAACTATCTTATGCAGCTTGCTGGCTGGAGAATTCTATAAATAATGAGACTGTGAGAATATGCAAGTTACAAAGAAATAGAGAAGAAGACAAAGAGAATGGAGAAGAAGAGACTAGAAAAAGAAAAAGATGGGACCCCCTTGATTACCTACCCCCTTCTGCTCCTGTTACCTCCCCAGCAGTTTCCCCAGTTAATCCTTTGGCCCCTCCTATTATTCCTTTCCCTGGGTTTCCCCCCTCTATTCCAACCACCTCCCCAGTTCCCTCCTCCCCTTCTCCAACGGGAGCACCCTTGCCTAGTGCGCTTGCCTCAACTACTACCTCCCTACATGGGGCCTTAGAAGGAGGGCCATATTGTAACACCCGATCCAAAGCACCACAGGTAAAAAGGCTCTTTCCCCTTAGGGAAGTCCCCATGGGTGGAGTAGCTGGAGGAGTTGGATTTGTAGATGCACCTCTGACAGCTTCCGAAGTCCGGGGATTTAAGAAAGAGCTAGGAAATTTAGTAGAAGACCCCGTTGGAATATCTAACCAGTTAGACCAATTTCTAGGGCCGAATATTTATACCTGGGGAGAGCTTAACTCTATTCTAAGCATTCTGTTCTCTCCAGAAGAGGTCCGGATAATCTGAACGGCAGGGGTGAAGATATGGGAAAGAGAAAATAGATTGGGGCCCCCAGGGGACAAAAAGATACCCTTAGTAGACCCCAACTGGAATCCCAACCAGGAAGAAGGAAGGCAAAACATGAGAGACTATAGGTCACTCATGATAAGAGGGATCAAAGAGTCCATCCCTAGGGGAAGCAACACGAAATTGGCCTTTGATAGTACGCAGGAGAAGGATGAGACGCCAGCAATGTGGCTTAACCGACTAAAACGAAATTTCCAGTTATATTCAAATATAGACCCAGATAGCCCAGAGGGTCAAGTCCTCTTGAAGGTCCAGTTTGTCACCAAATCCTGGCCCGATATTAGACGGAAGCTAGAAAAGATGGAGGACTGGCAAGAAAAGAATATGAATGAGCTGCTCAAAGAAGCCCTGAGAGTTTATCTAAGGAGGGAAGAGGAGAAGGCCAAAACTAAGGCTAGAATTATGGTTGCAGTTGCTCGAGAAAGTATAAGAGCAGACAGATCACCAGCACTGCCATCTAAGTCAAGTGAGAATAGACCAGGGCCATTACCAAAAATTAGAGACCAACCAACACCATCATATGGAACAAATAAGAACTTTAATGAGTTCAGGAAACCTGAGGCCTCACAAAGCAATAGGAGGTGCTATTACTGTGGTGAGATAGGACACCTTAAAAGGAATTGTAAGAAGTTTCAGTTTGATGAGGTAATGCATAGAGAACAAGAAGTCTTAGAAGAGATTTCAAGGGGAGATGACTAGGGGTGTCAGGGGCTCTATAAGTTAAGGGACCCAATGAACCATCAAGAAGAGCCCTTGGTAAACTTTGAGGTGGGTCCCCACTATGAAGAATTTGAGTTCTTAGTTGACACAGGGGCAGATAAGTCCAGTATAAACAAGTTACCAGTAGGAATCACCATTGGGAAGAAGGTCTGTGAGGTTTTAGGGGCAGAGGGAAGACCATTTAAAGCATCTATAGTTGAGAATATAGAAATCAAGGGGAATTCAAGACAATGCTTGGCAGACTTTATCTATCTGCCCAATTTAGGGAGTAACCTCTTGGGAAGAGACTTGCAAGTTCAACTGGGGGTAGGGATCATCCCGAGGGATGGGAGGATGGTAGTCCAGGTCATGAGGCTGACCCAGAGAGACATAGAGGAAATAGACCCCAGAGTATGGGCAGAAGAGAGTAAGTGTGGATACTTGAACATCACGCCAATAAAAATAGAAATGCAAAAAGATACACCCCCTATCCGAGTCAAGCAATACCCAATATCCCCCGAGGGCAGGAGAGGATTAGCCCCAGTGATCGAACGACTATTAGAGCAAGGTATTCTAGAATCCTGCATGTCCCCCCATAACACCCCTATACTAGCCGTAAGAAAAGCAGAGGGGAAATACAGGCTAGTTCAAGACTTAAGGGAAGTAAACAAGAAGACTATTACCAGACACCCTGTAGTATCCAACCCCTACACCCTTTTAAGCCAAATTCCAAGGGAACATGCCTGGTTCACAGTTATAGATTTGAAAGATGCCTTCTGGGCATGCCCGCTGGCAGAGGAATGTCGTGACTGGTTTGCATTTGAGTGGGAAGATCCTGACAGAAGGAGAAAGCAACAGCTAAGATGGACACGCCTCCCACAGGGGTTTACAGAATCCCCAAACCTCTTTGGGCAAGCACTAGAGGAACTACTAGGGCAGTTCACCCCTGAAGAAAACACTCAGATCTTACAGTATGTAGATGACTTATTAGTATCTGGAAATGAGCAAGACCGGGTAAAAACCACTAGTGTTCGACTCCTAAATTTCCTGGGAGAAAACGGTCTAAAAGTATCCCAAGAAAAACTACAATTTGTAGAATCTGAAGTGACTTACCTAGGTCACATAATTGGAGGAGGGTATAAGAAACTAAGTCCCGAGAGAATCTCAGGTATCCTGTCTATCCCAGCTCCCAAAACTAAGAGAGATGTAAGGAAGCTACTAGGCCTGGTTGGTTATTGTAAACTGTGGTTAGATCAATACACCAAAAGCGTGAAGTTCCTTTATGATAAATTAGTAGACTCTGAGCCTGTAAAGTGGACAGAAGAGGATGAGGAACAGCTACGAGGCTTGAAAGATAAACTATCCTCAGCACCCGTTCTAAGCCTGCCTGACCTTAAGAAAGAGTTTAATCTGTTTGTGAGTACAGAAGGGGGAATTGCATATGGGGTATTAACCCAGGAATGGGGAAGACAAAAAAAACCAATTGCCTACCTCTCAAAACTATTAGACCCAGTAGCCAGAGGATGGCCAACTTGCCTACAAGTAATTGCAGCTGCAGCTATCCTGATAGAAGAAGCCCAAAAATTGACTCTGCAAGGGAAAATTAAAGTCCACACCCCCCACGATCTCAAAACAGTGCTAAGCCAAAAAGCTCAGCAGTGGTTGACTGACTCCAGAATATTGAGGTATGAGATCATCTTAATGAACACAGGGGACTTAGAGTTAGTCACCTCCAAATGTCTAAACCCTGCACAATTTCTTACCGGAGAACCCCTAGCAGATCTAGAACATGATTGTGTTGAACTCATAAATCTACAGACCAAAGTGAGAGAGGATTTAGAAGATGTACCCTTGCCATACGGGAAATCCCTTTTTATAGATGGGTCCTCAAGAGTAGTAGAAGGGAAAAGAGCCTCAGGATATGCTGTCATAGATGGGGAAGACATGAAAGTCATGGAAAAAGGGAAACTGCCCTCGAACTGGTCAGCCCAGTGTTGTGAAGTCTATGCTTTGAAAAGAGGATTAGATCTGTTAAAGGGAGATCAAGGAACTATTTACACAGACTCGCAATATGCGTTTGGGATCATCCATACCTTTGGAAAAATTTGGGAGGAACGTGGCTACTTAAACTCCAAAGGGAAGAACCTAGTACATGAGAAACTGATAAAACTAGTATTAGAATCCTTACAAAAGCCCGCAGAGATAGCTGTGGTGCATATAAAGGGACATCAGAAAGGACACACACGTGAAGAAAAGGGAAACCGATTAGCAGATCAGATAGCTAAAGAAGCAGCCTTAGACCCAAGAAACCCAGTAAAAGCTTTTAAAATAGAAGTAGGACCAAGTAGAGAAAGAAAAAAGGAAGAGCCAAGGTTCAGTGAAAAAGAATTAAAAACAATAAAAGAACTAGAATTACATCAAGGGAAACAAGGAGAATGGTTAACTCCTGATGGGCGTAGGTTTCTAAATAAAGCCCTAGCTCAAAGAGTGCTAGTAGAGTTACACGAATTGACCCACTGGGGAATCCAAGGTTTGTGCGACCACTTCTTACGGGAAAATTTATGCCTTGGAGTTTATGATCTGGCGAAAGCAGTCACAAGAGGGTGTGCGATTTGCCTGAAAACTGACCAAAAGGTAATGAGAAAAATTGCGTATGGGGGAGGAAAAATTGCTTTGAGACCTTTTCAAAACATACAAGTAGATTTCACTGAAATGCCCTCTGTGCAGGGGTACAAACATTTACTAGTGATCGTAGATCATCTCACTCACTGGGTGGAGGCCTTCCCAACCAGAAAAGAAACTGCACAGGAAGTGGCAAGAATAATCCTAGAAAACATCATACCACGATACGGCCTGGTCAATAACATTGACTCGGACCGAGGCCCACATTTTGTCGCTCAAACTTTGCATCAAGTAACAAAAGCCCTGGGGATAAGGTGGAGATTACACACCCCATGGCATCCTCAGAGCTCTGGAAGAGTAGAAAGGATGAATAGAACCCTTAAAAATGTGTTAACTAAATTAATTGAAGAAACAAAAATGAATTGGCTCAGGTGTTTACCTCTCGCTCTCTTGCGCATCAGAACCAGACCTCGGTCCGACATGGGGGTCTCTCCATATGAAATGATGTTTGGACTCCCTTTTTTAATCACCCCTTTCAGTACAGCAGATTATCTGGAAGGGGAGGCAGCAACCCAGAAATATTTAGAGGTCATAGGAAAATCCCTAGAAGGCCTCCGAAAGAAGGGGTATCTTCCCCAAACTTCCCCTCTAGACACCAATGCGCACAACATCAGTCCTGGGGATTGGGTGTTGATAAAGTCCTGGAACACTACTACATTAACCCCCAAATTCGAGGGACCTTTCCAGGTACTACTCACCACACACACTGCAGTGCGGACCCAAGAAAAAGGCTGGACCCACGTCACCAGAGTCAAAGGACCAGTGCCACCCCCGGACGCCGGACCAGACCCAACAGTGCCACCCGCCTCCTCTTGTGCATGGACAATAATTAAGAAACCAGAGGACCTAAAATTAACTTTAAGGAAGACTTGCTAGAGACTGATATACAGTGAGGTGTTAAGAACTGTTTCTGAGTTAAAGTACCATAGAAAAGGTTTAAGTACTTGGTAATTGTTTAATAAGACTAAGTGTCCTTTAGCCAAAGGAGTTACAACTTGGTTCCTAAAGAACAATAGAATTACCCTCAGGCCTGAGTGAAAGCATACAAATGCCAAAAGAAGGTAGCCCTCAAAAGCCAAGGACTGTAAGTTGATGCGGGCTTAAGCCCGATCAAAGAAATAGAGGAGGGATTTGTTATGAACAGTTTCCAGGTATTCCCCAGAAACGTGGTCAGGGCTTTCCTAGTTCCCATGGCAACACTAAAAGACCGATATTGAAATGCTAATTAGCTAATTGCTCTGTTTGTTTTCTTTAAACTACCTGGGAACAACCGGCCCCCCACCCCTCCACGCTGCCACTCTGAGACTAACATGCAAATAGAAACCCCTTAGGATCATGGGAGTATTTTTAGGAGATAAAAATGAATATAAATCAAAAACTGAACACAATAGAGGAGTCTAGATAAATGCCCTAGCTGAGGAAGAGGGAAACACATCCCCTGACTGGCTTTTAACCATCGCCATCACCTAAGAGAGAACAGACTATATTAGGCTCTGAGAAGCAGGGAGATAGAGACAGAGAGCCCTGGTGCTGCCACCACGGAAGGAGCGGGGACAGCTGTTGTTCTGCACTTCAGCAACAGACTCTGCACACCACGCCTCCTCATCCTTGGGCCACTGGTGTGCCACGGAAGGAGAAAGGACAGCTGCTGCTGAGGACTCCAGTGACCGACTCTGCACGCCGCCTTCCTTCTGGCTGCCTGGAAAAGCTACGACTGCGGGGGCGAGCTCTGCGTCGAGCCCCCTGCCCAGCTGATCTTTTCAATAAAGAGCTGAACATTAATAAAGGCATTAGCCCTGTTCATTTCAATCAGGACAAAAAGGGGAAAGCCTTGTGTAAATAACAGGAAGCCAAAGGGGAAGCCTTGTGTAGGTAACAGGATTTGAGCTGAGATGCATATAACATATAACCTTATATGGAAAAGACCATTACAGGGTCGTGGACTTTCATCGAGGAAGAAGAGAGGAGCCTTCCTCCAGCGACCACCAGAGAGTAGAAGACGACCCCCTAGCAACAGAGGGCGCAAGCGCAGAGTACATCCAGAGATACCGCGGACACGGAAGGAAGAGAGTATAAAAAGACTCTGGGGAGGGGGAAACGGGGTGAGCCGGTGGCGGAGCGCTGACTCCCCGGCTGCACCCAGTGCTGTCTGCTTGCCATCGCTTGCTGTAACCAATAAATTTCTTATTGACCCTCGAAAGGCTGAACAAATTATTCGCCTCTATTTATAACAGCTGGAGTTGTGGTTACCGAGGGAACGGAACGCAGGGCAGGAGGGGGGTTTCTGGGAGGGATCCGCGCCGAGGCTTAGTCCTCTAAAGCGCAGGCGGGGCCCGCTTCCGGAACCGTGAAAGGGGGGTTTTCTGGTGGTGACTGAGCCACACATGGCTGATGGCGGCTGATTCGGCAGTTCCTGGCAGAGATAAAGCAGGCGGGGCGGCCCCGGCAGTAGCAGCGGCGCCCAGCGCAGCCGGCACGGGCAGGGCAGACGTGGATGGGACCGACGGGACTCCCCTGGCGCGGTCGATGGAGGACGACCTTAGAAGAACGGCGACCTCAGACCACGCGGCAGGACAGACCCTGGCACAGCCGGTGGAGCGGCCGCAGGCCAGGCGGCCAGGACCGGGGCAAATTCACCGGCGGGGCTGGAGACGGGATGGGGGCGGGGACCAGCGGTGCAGCCCCGAGCGGCGAGACCGGGGCTGGGACGGGTACCGGTGTGATAAATTGAGGCGAATAATTTGATTCAGCCTTTTTAAGGTCAATTAGCATTTTATTAATTACAGCAAGCAGTAGCAAGCAAAACAGCGCTGGGTGGGTAGGGGTCTCCAAACCGCCCCTCCTGCAGTGTCCCACACTGCAGTGCCCCACACCCCACTCCCTTATTCAGTTTCTTTTTATAGTTTCTTGGAGGTTTCTTCATTCGTGTCTTTCGCGATAGCGGTGTGCGTAGTTTGATCATCTCTCTGCGTCGTTTCTGCGTTGTGTCGAGGCAGGTGATCGCTGATTTCACAATCGGTTCCGGACAGGGATGGGCGTACCTGGAGCACTCCTACGTTGTCTAGTCCGGTAGCCGTTGCCTGGTGGTCGCTGATTTCATAATCAGCTCCGGCCATCCCCCGACATCCTTAGCCTGTGTCTGCAAAAAAGCTACAAAAAGCTCCCTATATGGTGATTAATCATACTTGTAATCTTGCGGTTTTGCAATATATCTATAGCCTTGCCGTTTTTAGCAGTTGCTACAAGCTAGTATAAGGCTAGTCCCTTATACTTTAATTTTTATTTTTCCTCCTTTAATATTCCAATTCTTTTGATGAACAAACGAGTTACCACAGTTTATCACAATCCCCCATTTTCCCTTTTACCATTTTGTTCATCAAATCGTTTTGCTGCTTCGTATGCTAGGAGTAAAGTGTCTTCTACCTCAGGACAGTTTTCTTTCAGCAGGATTCCATGAGTTCTAAAGAGTGAAGTCAAAGTAGCCACACGTTGCAACATCCTCCAATTCCATATGAGTGTCAAAATGGACATTATTAAACTTATAGCGACTAGAATTAGTAAAACTACAATGGGGTGACTTAAAGTGTTCATGATCCCAGTTGCAGTTGGTGACCATCCGAATAGTGCATCCCACCAGTTATGACTTGCATCCTTTTTTTACCCTTTGCAGGACTCTGTTTATTTCAGTTATATCATGATGGACAGTCACGAGAGTTTTCTGCCCATTCTTGTGAATTTCTTCTATAATTTTGATTAGATCTTGGTGTTTCATTAATTGTTTAACCAGGGTTGAATTCATTCCAATGGGTGTGGGTGGTAATTTGTTGTATGTTGTGTAGTTTGATTTTATTAATTGGTGGGATACAACTGGTGCTGAGTAGTTAAAGTCGCACCCAGTAACTTTGATAAAGTTGCAAATACAGAAATTGGAATGATTTCTAGTAAATAAGGAGACCTTGTTCTTATCAATTTCTATAACAGCACACACAGTCCTTAAACACACGCAGCCATTACCTATATACACCAATACAGTTCGTGGGTTGGGATCTGGGCGGATTTCAAAGTGGCAAATGCCTTGGTCAGTGTCAAGGCATACGTCTTGAGTGCTAATTAAATTAGTCTCACAGATAAATCCCTGCTGTTCCCAAGCAATGCAAGATTCTAGGTTAATGGTTTGCCATTTCCCTCGGTTTTTCCAGGCCCATACCCTATGTTCTAAGGGGTATAATACTGACTTTTCATGACTTATTCCTAAGGCAACAATAGGGTGTATAGTGTGAATTATGGCATTCCGTATAGTGAGCACAAAGGCAGTAGCAGTGTTAGTGGTGGGATTATAGGTAAAATTTACCAAGGTCCACCAAGATTGGGAATCCCTCTCAAAGTCTGTGGCATTGTCCCAGACGACCCTTCGTACTTCAGTTGGAAACACCCCCTCACTTCCTTCTCTTATGATTAAAGCTGCTGTTGATTGTATCCATAATTGTGCTTGTATACAACTAAGGGCTAAAGATATGTTCTCTTGTGCCACTTGTAACATGTCTACCAATAAGTCATGGTCATGATCCTCAATATCTCTCCATCTTGGCAGTACCTTTGAGACTTGCCACTGATTATCTCCTAGTGCCAGTAGAGAAGACTGTAAAGGCTGCTTTAATTTTGTCAGATCGTTAGTTGCTGCAGCTAATTTGTTCATTAATATCTCAGAGTCGATCCCATTCAAAACCCCCAATCCGGTTCCTAACATCCCGGTTAAATCCCTTCGCATTCTACCTCGGAGATGTACTTGTTTTTGTAGCCACTTTGTCCATCCTTCGAAGGATGACCTTAGGAAGGGAGAGCAGGCTGGCTGAACTGCCGAGATATTAGTTTGCATTAACAGTTCAACACGTTTAAGGGACCATTCCGGGTTAAAGAGCAGTTTTTGTTGACCCGTATTTCTTATGACATATGGGCCGATTTCATAAACCTTGGGTTCAAGATTGAATGGTATATTTTTGGTGTGTACTTGAATGCTGGAGTGGTTTGTAAAAGGCTTGGCCATGGCGTTTATTGTAAATTTGAAAGACAACCCAATGGTGTTGTGGGCCCAGAGGCAAACCACATCAACAGTTTGTCTTAATGTGAAGTTATACCAACAGTCTAATTCACTTGGATGATTGCAGACCTTCGAATGCTTGTGATTATCTACACTGATTTGGATAACTTTATTGTAGGTAGTCCTGTTAATCATTCGACACCCTATCTTAATTTCTTCTCCTATGGTTCCTTGAAGTGACCACCCCTCTTGTCTTTTCCACTCCTGCTTAGTATATATCTGGTTATCGTGCATGACTAGAGTTGTTAAATTTAAACCTTCTAAATCAGGCTGGCTTCCCATAGATCCAGTGTATTGGGTAAAGGCTTGGGACCACAGCCATTCAGCATTGTCTTGACCAGAAACACCATTAGGACAAAGCAATAGAAAGCTAATAATTTGCCAATAAGGGTGGAGTCCTAGCCTTGTTTTTGTTTCGTAACATCCTGCTTTCCCCTTTTGGGCTTGCTGCTCCCTTGGTGTTTCGGAGGCACTTAGACTGGTCCTTTGAGGGAGCCTAGTACTCGGCTGGCAATGGTTGGAGCATTTTAGCATTGTTCCACTTAGAGGGGGCTTGGCCTTTTCCTCTCTGCCTCGCTCGCCGACTCGGGTGCTTTGAGCCGCGAGGTAAACCATCTTCTCGGCAGCAGCAGTACTCGCCTGAGCGTCCCCTTTTCCGCTCCTGCCTAGCCTTGTACTGTTCCCAGTTCTTATCTTTGACCAGAAGTGGGTTGCAAGGAATCCCCTTCAGTTCCTTTTGACAACACCCTTTTATTATCTGAGCAGCAAATGGAGTGGGCTCGTTAGTAAACAAAAATACTCAGGGTATATTCCCTTGGTAAATATTTTCCACCACTCAGATCCAAAACTGACCCATCGATTTTCCAATTCTCCTATCCTTAGCACAGTTCCAATTAGTTTTCACTGAGTTTTTTTAGCACTCAGTACAAACCTCAATTGGTGGTCTTCCCCTCTGGCAATGGACCCACCACCGTTCTTGGCAAATTTTACAAAAGGATAACGATCTCCACAACCTTCCTTATTACAAATCACTATAGAGTCTAAAGCACACAAAAGAATAACAATCTCCACAACTTTCCTTATTACAAATCACTATAGAGTCTTCAGCTAGTTTGTAATTGTATCCCTTTTGCTCCCCCTTTTGGTTGATTTGGATAATGTCCACAGAGTTCATTAGTTTTTCTTAAGAGTCATTTTCAAGTTCCCAGGCTGGCTAGTCACTCTCCACTGGTTATTTGTGGCAACCGGGCCTTTCACTCGGCTGGCGTGAGTCCACCCCTTTTCGGCCGTCCTGACTGCCGTTTCTGTGGTAAGCAAAACAAGAAAGGGACCGTCCCAGCATGGGGTTAAGGAATCTTCCTTCCAAGACTTAATAAGTACTTGATCCCCTGGTTTTATCTTATGGATTGTTATATCCAGAGGTGGTCTCTGTGCCAACACTCCTTTCTTTCTCAATTCCTGCCTTCTGCTCATAATTTGGGTGATGTAAAATTTAATATGAGAATCTTTAAGGCAGGGGTGATCTGTGGGGGCTTCCATATCATAAGGCATTCCAAATAGCATTTCAAATGGGGAGATTCCCACATCAGTTCGGGGTTGAGTTCGAATGTTCAATAAGGCAAGAGGTAGGCACTTAACCCATGACATTTTTGTTTCCAGCATTAACTTTGTGAGTTGTTTTTTTATTTCTCCATTCATCCTTTCCACCCTCCCCGAGCTCTGTGGATGCCATGGGGTGTGATATTTCCATTGAGCTCCCAAAGCTGTCAGGACATCTTTTGCAATTTTAGAGGTGAAATGGGGTCCCCGGTCCGAGTCTAAACACTCAATTAATCCATACCGGGGGATAATTTGCTCTAATAATACTTTTACCACAGTGTTCAAAGTAGCTCGGGCTGTAGGATAAGCTTCCATGTAATGGGTTAAGTGGTCTACCAGTACCAATAAATATTTATACCTCCCCACTTTTGGTAATTCTGTAAAATCGATTTGTATATGTGAAAAGGGTCGTTGTGCCAGTTCCCTTCCGCCCATTGGTCTTTCTCTTAATTGTTGTTTATTTATTCTTTGACAGGTTAAACATTGTTGGGTTACCTGTTTTGCAAGGTTATAGACCCCTATGCACATATATTTAATTGCAAATTGGTCAACCAGGGCTTGTGTCCCCCAGTGGGTTTTCTCATTAATTGCTTGCAGGACCCTCATTGCCATTCCTTTTGGGAGTACCTCTCGCCCATCCCGTAGTATCCACTTGCCTCCCTCTTTTTCCTTCACCCCCATTTGGTTTAATTTTTGTTTTTCCTGTACCGTGAAGGCTAACACATGGTTAATAGGTCCATGGAACCGGCAATGTTTGTCTTGGGGGTTATCACAGGCACACTGTATTGAATCAATCCCGTATGCATCCCAACAAGCCCAACATGGTTCTTCCTCTAAGTCAGCTCCACAAGTGGAGCAATCTTCCCTTTGTGTGACCCCCCCCTTATATGGTTTTAAATTCATTAGAGCTGCCTTTCTCGCCTCCTGGTCGGCTAAGTTATTTCCCCGTACTGAGCTTCCCATCCCCACTTGATGTCCTTTTACATGAACAATAGCTATTCTTTCCGGACCTCTCAAGGCCTGGAGCACTTTCCGAATTAATTCCCCATGTATCAACCCCCTTCCCTGTGAATTGATAAGACCCCTTTCTTCCCAGATTTTACCAAATGTATGAACCACCCCATAAGCATATTTTGAATCAGTATAAATGGTCCCAACTTTTCCTTTTAGTAGTTCTAAAGCTCTGAGTACTGCATACAATTCACATGCTTGTGCTGACCAGCTGGGGCTAAGAGGACCAGATTCTATTTTCTTAAAAATCTTCCCATCCACAATAGCATACCCAGATTTCCTTTTCCCTTCAAGGACCCGAGAGGACCCATCTACATAATATCGATATCCTTCCTCTAATTCCTCCTCTTCGAGGTCTGGTCTTATTTTTGTTTGTTCCTCTATTTGCAAAAGACAATCAT
Organism: Vidua macroura; assembly: GCF_024509145.1. Lineage (NCBI taxonomy): Eukaryota > Metazoa > Chordata > Aves > Passeriformes > Viduidae > Vidua > Vidua macroura. The sequence goes on along the minus strand of NW_026530535.1, from coordinate 159,555 downwards.
GAGTTAATCCCACAACTGGCTCCCCGTATAGAAACTGGGCTGGATTTTGTAAGCTTGTGGTTTCAATACTTAACCTAGGAGAAGAAATTAGGATGCCTTCATACTTTAGGAGTCTGGCATCTGTTATCCATTTATCCGCTTTTTGTTGTAGTACTCCACGGATGTTATGAGGAGATAAAACCTTCAGTTCACTCCCAAAAGTTATCTTTCCTGCTTCTTCTACCAAAAGGGCAGCAGCCACTATCGATTGCAGACAGGCAGGCCACCCTCGACTAACAGGGTCGAGAAGCTTTGAAAGATATGCCACTGGTTTCTTTCCTCCAGCCCCTTCCTGGGCTAACACCCCGTACGCCACCCCTTCATTGACATTAATGAATAAAAAGAATGGTCTTTTTAGATCCGGGAGGCTGAGAACCGGGGCACTGACCAATTCAGTTTTTAATGATTTTAACCGGGTCTCATCCTCGGAGCTCCATTTTAATAGCCCGTCTGTTGTTAATTTTTCATACAGAAATTTAACTTTCCCACTAAAATTTTCAATCCATTGTCTGCAATACCCAAAAAGTCCCAGTAACTGCCGAACCTGCCTTTTAGTTTTTGGGGCTTCCAGGGAAAGTATTCCTTGGACTCTATCAGTATCCAATTTCTTAGTCCCCTGAGTCAGCCAGTGTCCGAGGTATTTAACTTCCTCTTCCACGAATTGTAATTTCGACTTTGAAACTTTGAGTCCCTTAAGGCTTAAATAATTTAGGAGTTTTATAGTTTCTTCCCTTACTCTTTCTTCTTCTTTCCCTGCAATTAATAAATCATCTACATATTGTAGAAGCACAATCCCCTCCCCCTGTGAATATTCTGCCAATATTTGTTCCAGAGCTTGCCCAAACAAATTTGGGGATTCGCTAAACCCCTGGGGAAGGACTGTCCACCTCAATTGTTGTTTTCTATGTGTATCCGGGTCTTCCCATTCAAAAGCAAAATAATCTCTAGAGGTTTCCTTAAGGGGACAGGCCCAAAAAGCATCTTTAAGATCTATTACACTATACCACTGGTTTTCTGGGCCAAGTTGGCTTAAAATAGTATGTGGATTGGCTACGACCGGGAATCTTTCAACTGTTCTTTTATTAATTTCCCGCAAGCCATGCACCAATCTGTAACTGCCATTCGGTTTCTTTACCGGCAGGATGGGGGTATTGAAAGGGGACATACAGGGTTCTAAAAGTCCCTTTTCCAAAAGTCTCTTTATTTCTGTTTTTAGTCCTTCCCTCCCCTCTTTGGGTATGGGATATTGCCGAATCCTGACAGGGATTTCTGGGTTTCTGATAGTTACCTCAAAGGGTTCAATATTTAATTTCCCCACACTGTCGGGGGTATACCAAACTTCTGAGTTAATTTTTTTTTCGTCTTCAGCCCGGAGAGGATATAGTTTTACTGTTAGTTCTCCCTTTTTTGCCTCTATCCCTATCCCCAACTCAATCATCAAATCTCTCCCTAATAGATTATAATCTGCTTCTGGAACTAGTAAAAATGACCCAATTCCCAATTTAGAATCACTTTCTAAGAGTACATTCTTAATTACAGGTACTCCAAAGGGTTCCCCTTTGGCCCCAATCACCTGTATTATCTCAGGTGAAATCTTACACCCTTGGGGAAGGGTCTGGACGGTTGATCTCTCCGCCCCTGAGTCCACAAGGAACTCATATTCTTGTTGCTGGGGACCTATCTTTAATTTTACCAGGGGCTCTGTTCTTTCCCTTGTCCCCAGCAGATAGAGCCCCCGACCCCCCTAATCTTCTTTGAACTGTTCCTCATCAGCAATCTTCTGCCGACACTCTTTCCTTATGTGTCCCTTCTTCCCACAATAGAAACAGACAATGCTCTCTCCACCTCTCGACTTCCCCTCAAACCGACTTCTCTGGACATCAGTCTGACCTCTAGACTGACCTCCAGTTCTTCTTTGGGGATTCCGTTGTCCCTCCCTTACTGCTGCCAACATGATTTTAGACTGCTTTTTAAAACTCTCATCTTCTCTCCTAACATACACCTTTTGAGCCTCTCGCAACAACTCATCCAATCCTTTCGCTTGCCATCCTTCTAATTTCTCCAACTTCTTCCGAATGTCTACCCAAGAATTGACTACAAAATGCACCTTCAAAAGTGTCTCCCCTTCTGGGGTATTGGGGTCCACCCCTGAATACAACTGGAAAGCTTTCTTCAATCTCTCCAACAATTCTGTTGGATCTTCATCTTTTTTCTGGTGCTCTTTAAATGCCTTTTGTACATTCTGCCCACGAGGAACAGCCCTCCTTATTCCCTGTAATATTATATTCCGCAAATCGCTCATGTGTATGCGATGTACCGGGTCTTGGTTATTCCACTGAGGATTCTGGAGGGGCCATTTGGTGTCTGCTAATGGTCCTTGCTGGTGTTCATCGTCCCAGATCCTCATACCCGTCTCCCTAATCATTCTCCTTTCCTCCACAGAAAATAGGATTCCCAAGATGGATTGCAGCTCCTCCCAAGTGTAAATGTTAGGTCCTAAAAATTGGTCTAATCGCTCCGCCACCCCCAGGGGGTCTTCCAACAGATGTCCCATTTCCTTTTTAAAATCCCGGACATCTCCCGGACTTAGTGGGACAGATATATATCCCACTCCCAAAATTTGGGCTGGCTGCCCTGGTTGTGCTGCATTTGGGTTGGGTACCATTCCCATCCCATGTTCTCTAAGAGGAAATATGCCCAGTTCTTGTTTCTCCCTTTGTCGGGTTTGACTCCTAGTGACTCTCCGGGACATCCTGGGGGTATTCCCCTCCGACCCCCTAACCTCTGATCCCTCGTCATCAGATAATTCTTGAACGGGGGCTGAGGGGTCAGGGTATTGTAGCAGGGGTGGAGGTACTGGAGGAGGTGGTGGTATATAGGGAGGAGGAATAACTGGGGGTATTTCCTCCTCCTGCATGCTTTTCTTTTTCCTTTTACTATTGAGAGCAAATAGCTTTGTTCTTGTCTCCCCCACTATCCAAAGAGCTGCATATTCGCTCTCCTCTTGGTTAAAGGGCTCTTTGGAGTTAACATATATATTTAGAGCTTGACAGATCCAATCCTCAAACGACCCAAATACGGGCCAATATAGTTGGTCTCCCCTTATTTGTTTACCTCCCCAAATTTCCATACAATAATGGATCATTTTAACCCTATCTTTTCCTTTTCTAGAAGGAAAGGCATCCCAATACTTTTCCATTAAGCCTAGTGGACTCTCCTCTGGGATCTGAGGAAGTTTTACCAAGATTCTCCCACCCATGGGTTCAGCAGATTTACTTTTTCTCTGACCCATCTTCTAGAGTGCCTTCTCACACTCAACACAAACAATACGACAGTCGCTTCCCCCAATTCGTGGCCCACTCCGTCGCTGGATATGGGAAACGCACTACTATGGGGTCCACACTCACTTGGGGAATCTGAGCTGCCAGCTCCCCTCTCACACACACGTTCGCATTCACTACACTCCAGGACTCCCACCCCTGACCGAGCGACCGAGCGGACCGGACTACTCACGTCTTTCCGGCGCCTCCGTTTCTAGACCGGGGCTTCGCCCTGTGTGTCTTCTTTACTCACCTCAATCACCCCGGGACTACACACCCCTAAACGACTCTTAAAGACCCCGTTTCCGGGGTCGAGGCTTTGTCCCTTTCACATGCATTCCGGAGCCCGCTTGTACGGGGCCCACTGAACACATACACTTATACTAAATTAGTAAGCCGAAACTTGGGGAAGTTTCTCCGGGGATCCCCTGCCCCAGGAACTTTGACGCAGTCCACCTCCACGTCTGGGTTAGGCCCGCTTGCTCTCCTCCTAACCCAGGAGCCTCCCGACCGAGGGTAACTCGACGCCGAGGGGGGTGCAGCTCTCCCCCTCCTACGTCACCCAACCCTGGAAAAAAGAGGCCCACCACCCACCGGGAAAAAAAGGCCCACCGGGGGCTACTTACGCTTCCTGCGTGTTCACTCTTCCGCGGTTCTTCGTGCACAAAGATTAACGGGGGTACCTTTGCTTGCTACTGAGTTTTAGGTTCGTCGGTAAAGGCCCAAGGAGGAAGCCCCCCCCTTAGGGCCACCGCAAAAGGCGGTGAGGCGCCTCACCCTAGTGGGGCCTCCCTCCCGGATTTCCTTTATCCGAGTCACGGCACCAAATTGTGATAAATTGAGGCGAATAATTTGATTCAGCCTTTTTAAGGTCAATTAGCATTTTATTAATTACAGCAAGCAGTAGCAAGCAAAACAGCGCTGGGTGGGTAGGGGTCTCCAAACCGCCCCTCCTGCAGTGTCCCACACTGCAGTGCCCCACACCCCACTCCCTTATTCAGTTTCTTTTTATAGTTTCTTGGAGGTTTCTTCATTCGTGTCTTTCGCGATAGCGGTGTGCGTAGTTTGATCATCTCTCTGCGTCGTTTCTGCGTTGTGTCGAGGCAGGTGATCGCTGATTTCACAATCGGCTTCGGACAGTGATGGGCGTACCTGGAGCACTCCTACGTTGTCTAGTCCGGTAGCCGTTGCCTGGTGGTCGCTGATTTCATAATCAGCTCCGGCCATCCCCCGACATCCTTAGCCTGTGTCTGCAAAAAAGCTACAAAAAGCTCCCTATATGGTGATTAATCATACTTGTAATCTTGCGGTTTTGCAATATATCTATAGCTTTGCGGTTTTTAGCAGTTGCTACAAGCTAGTATAAGGCTAGTCCCTTATACTTTAATTTTTATTTTTCCTCCTTTAATATTCAAATTCTTTTGATGAACAAACGAGTTACCACAGTTTATCACACTGGGACTGGCGGGGCAGCTGCGGGTGGTGGGGCGGGGCCGAGTGGGAATGGAGGAGACAACACTTGCAAAGGATCCCACTCTTTCTTTCCTCCCTTCCTCCTGTTCCCAGCCCTTTTTCTTCCCCCCCCCCCTTTTTTCCTCTCTTGTGTTGTCTCTGATGGTGGTTTCTGATACTTTAAAGATTTTTATTCTTCCAAAATCTCCCATCCAGCATATGGCATATTCTTTCTTCTGGATTGAACGGTTCTTTTGAATTTATAAACAAATTTTAGAGCCTAACAAATCTAAACTTCTACTTGGATGCTTTGAAATGATTGGAGAGCTAACTCACGGCCTCCTGATGTTGTTTTTCTCATCACCTTTTTATTTATCCTTTGGCAAGTTATATAACTTTCAGTCACTTGCCTTGCTACTCCAAAAAAATCCCAATGCATCCATAGCTCCTTTCTTGTGTGTTACATACTCCAGTGCTCTTTTTAGAGCATATAATTCACAAGTTTAAGTTTACCAGTTTAAGGTTAATTTCCCTTTTTCAATAGTTTGCATGTTTTTCCTCATCAACTACTGCATACCCTATATCTCTTGGTACAGGGATTTATATATCTGTTAGCTAACATAACCCCCGCCAAGGGCTACCTTGAGGAATCTCGCCTGGTACCCTTGTACTCCCTTTTTTTTTTCCTTCTTTTTTTTTTTTTTTTTTACTGGTTTTCTTTCCCATTTTTCAAGATCTTATCTATTTATCTCATGCCTCTATTTCCCACTTTCTCTTAACAACTTGAATATCACTTTCTTTCAACTACCCACGTGTGATAAGTTGGAAAGGACTCTTTGTTCATCATTAAGGAAACTCAAATAAAGGAGAAGACTTGTGTAGATAACAGGAAACCGCAAGACAGAAAGGAGAAGACTTGTGTAGATAACAGAAAACCGCAAGAGAGAAACTAGATAGTGTGTTGATTACTTAAGCTGATTGTGCAACTAGAACTTAGGCGCATATAACATATAACCTTATATGGAAAAGATCATTACAGGGCCGTGAACTTTCACCGAGGAGGAAGAGAGGAGCCTTCCTCAAACGACCACTAGAGAGTAGAAGAAGACCCCCTAGCAACAGAGGGCGCAAGCGCAGAGTACACCCAGAAATACCACGGACACGGAAGAAGAAAGAGTATAAAAGACTGTGGGAAGGGGGAAACGGTGTGAGCCATTGGCGGAGCGCTGACTCCCCAGCTGCACCCAGCGCTGTTTGCTTGCCACTGCTTGCTGTAACCAATAAATTTCTGATTGACTCTCGAAAGGCTGAACAAATTATTCGCCTCAATTTATAACTCACACAAAAATCCTTTCTCTCACAGTACCATTCGACACAATACACCTCCCTCCAAGGAAATAAAGTAAAGCTCAAAATAAACAATCTACATTACATGTCTTCCACTCATTTCCATTTACTAACCTTTATTTTCCACTCACTCTGGCACACACATTCACACCCCCAGGCCTGTTCATTCACACTTCTACATTTCCCTTTATTTTATTGCACAGAAGAAAGAAACGTTAGCAAACCTCTTAGACTTACACGAAGGGATTTCTGTTACCAGAGAATCGCGGATCATGTAAGCCCCACCCTGACCCCTTCCACCTCCCCAAGGTTTGGCTATCCCTCTTCCCTAGAGATAGCCTCAGAGTCAGGGGTTCGGACCTCCGTACTTTGCCCGATCTGGACTCCCCACCCCCCCTCCCCCGGGGGAATGGGTCACACGACTACTTTGCGCAGCCACGGTGCTAAAAGGTTCTACGATACTGAGCCATCCTTGCTTTGGGGGCAGCCTCTCTGGGTTTCAGTACCACTAGGCCTCTGGGAAGTGCCCTGAGTTTGGTTGCCTCTGGTGCCAATTCACCTTTGAGTCTGGCTGCATGCGACTCACACTTGGTGCGAGTCACAGCTTCCCCCTCACGCCCAGGGGAACAAGGCTAGGTTTGCTGGTTTTGCCTCAGCTCCCACACGTAGGGACTTGTTGGTCCAGGACCCACCCTCGCATACACAACAAGAAGGTACCTTTTAATTCACCTCATTACACTTTTAGGTGTTACTGGCCAGTGCTGGTATTCTAGGATATCCCTCAAACTAGCTGTGTTGTCCTAAGCAGAATTTTTAGGGGCCCCTCGCACACTGTTTACCTTTTAATTTTTTTTTTTTTTTAATTGATTATGCCAGGAAAAGCCTCTTTTTACCTTTTTTTTTTCTCCAATTAATTACCTTTTATTTCCCCCCCACCAAGGGGTCCCACTCTTTCCCTGAGACCCAGTCCTGGTTTCCCCGGGGGGGGGTTCTCTCACTCTTTTTATCACTCGCTTTGTCTCTTTACTGGCCGCTTTTCTCGCGAAAAAGACGGAAACGCAGCATGGGAGACTACCGCTCTCGCTTAGCAGGTCTGGGGTAACCAGCCTGCCTCTCATTCACACACATTCATTCCCCCATTATCCACCCCGTCCCAACAAATACTTACCTATCCTTTGTCCTTGGGTCTTTGTTCTTCGTGTACACTTTAGTCTTAGGGGCTAATTACCGCAGGTTTAGGGAATCCCTTCCCTTTTCTTTGTTTTATTGCACCCTTTTGTCCATGGGATCGTAACCTGCATCTGTCGGTAACATCAGGGGAGCACAGTGAGGCTGCCTAATCAGGGCAGGACGCGTCTCCCTCACTCTGACTCTCCTAAGGCACTGGCAGAGAGGTGTTAGAAACCATTCTCTGCTACCATAATTGTGAAAAATGCCAATCACTTGGTTTTTAAAATTTTAAAAGTTTAATAATAATAAAATAGTTATAAAAATACTAATACAATTAGAGTAATAAAAATTTAGAGTTAGGACAATTACAAGACAATAAAAAGCAAAGAATTACGGACATCCGGATGCTCTCGGGCACTTAAGCCCGATAAGCATGCCTTGTGAACAAAGGAATAACCTTAAAAGCAATAGCCTGTTGCATATTCATACATCCCATACATGATGCATAAATTCCTTGCAAATTAAGAGCTTTTCTGGTTTTTGTCAACTTCTTCTCCTTAATCCTGGTGGTTCCATAAAGACGGAGAGAAGGTGTAAGAATGTTTGTCTTTTCCGATAAGGAGGCCATAACTCTTTATGGGCCCCATCACTGCCATCTCTGTGTGAAGAATTTCTTGATTATCTCATCTCTTTCTTGAGCTAGTTAAAAAGTATCTTACATAGTATAGTTTCTATTTTAACATTGTGTTATAACCTAAAAATACATTTAACACACTACTTGAGAGAATTAATACAGCATAACTTTCCAACATTACACATATAATATTCATTGTAACATTTGCGAAAAGCCAATCATAAAATATGCATTTTTCACAGAGAGAATATGCTGGAGGACTTTTAGAGCAGCCTGCTCCTCTTTTGAGAGCGCCTTCCCCATCTTCCAGCCCCCAGTCGTTCGCCTGTCCTGGTGTAACAGCTGCAGCTTAAATGAATTTTTTTCAGAGTAGTTTTCCTGGTTCCATTGGAGTCATCCTCCGACTCCCCCCCGCGGTCCAGCCATGGCAGTCTTCGACCAGGGCCCCTGCCTTTTCACTCAGCAGAATCACTTTCAGAGTCCCAAGGGTCTAAGAACTCCCCTTTTAGAGTCCAAAATTTTCGATCTACTTCATTAACACATTCACTATCACGTTGTGCGTCACCAATATATTGCGGGCAATCCGGGATTCCTGAACAACCGACCAATATGATCAAGCAGAAGCTGTTTATTGTTTACATTACACACACTTTTATAGATTCTACAAACTACTAAGATCACACTTCTTGATTGGTGCCTTTGTCTTGTTCCCTTGTTCTCTGCCTTCATTTCTCAGCGTCCCTGATTGGTTACTGTGCAGGTGTTCTACAGTCCTCTGTTCTTTCAATCCTGGTATGCGGTTTCTTAGCTTCTTCATTCTTATTTTAGCACAGTTTATGTCTTAGTAACCTTGATGAATTCCACAGTGCCCTGAGAAAATTCTGATAAGAACAGTTTCAGATGGTATGGCTTGTGCACACTGAGGCCTAAGTTGTTCAAATACATTGCTACATCACAGTGTCCTCAAGAGGAGTGTCCTTTAGATCCAGGAGACTGGAGTAGATAGCTTCAATCGTCTCCAAGCAATCATGGATCACTGATTCTCCTGTATTGTCGCCGTTGAGGCAGGATGGGAATAAGAAGATTCCAAGTCAGAAGGCGAGAAGAGAACTGATTTATTTCAAATACACCGCTCTTTTTTATAGAGAACATTGTGAAGACCAATTTCATTGGTCTTAAAGTAAAAACATCTCACACCATTGGTGCACTGTGAATGACACACGGTGGCAGAACATATCTATAAACAATATGAACAGAGAGAGAGATAATAATTGTTTACATTCCTTTCGGACTCTTTCCCGGGCTTAGCCTGGTAGAAATCTCTCTCCTTTTCTCTCTGACTGAACTGAGAATATCCATACTGTATTCCCACTGAGAAAGGAAGCTGTGTTCACAAGGTTAGTGACCAGAATATCAACATCATCTTGCTCTACCATTATAGCTTGGCATTTCAGGAACCTCTGTGGGGAGACCCAATGTCCCCCCTTTACTTCCAGTACAGCAGACACTGTGTAGGATACCAGCACAGTCATCTTCTGGCCCAGGGTGTTCAGCACCACTGCTTCATTGGCTCTGAGACACCCTGGCCATCCTTTAGCTACCGCATCTAGTTGTTTGGAAAAATAAGCAACTGCCTTCTGATATGGGCCCAAGTCCTGTGCTAACATTCCCAGGGCGATCCCCTGCTTCTCATGAGAGAATAGGAAAAATAGTTTACTCACAACTGGAAGTCCCAGAGCTGGGGCTGACATGAGGACCTTCTTCAGCTGGTCGAAGGCTCGCGTGGCTTCTTCTGTCCATTGAAGATCTCTGTTCCCTTCTGTGATTAGGGCATACAGGGGGTTTAACCAACAGTCCGTAACTGTGAACCCACAATTGGCACCAATACATCATCCCTAAAAGGTCCTCAGTTCCTTTATTGTCTGAGGTTTTGGGGTCTGGCATATTGCTTCTTTGCGGTCTTGCCCAAGAGTCCTTGCCCAGCACTGACCTCATAGTCCAGGAAGATAACTGTTTGCTTTACTACCTGAGCCTTTTTCTGAGATACTCTGTACCCTTTTAAACCCAAAAAGTTCAGGAGGCTTACCGTCCAGTCTATGCATGGCTCTTGGGTTCGGGTAGCTATCTGGAGGTTGTCTACATACTGCAGCAGCTGCCCTTCCTCTGATGGAGCTTCCCAGGATTCCAGATCTCTTGCAAGTTTTTTTCCGAATATCACGGGGATGTTTTTTTGGTTTGGTTTGGTTTTGGTTTTTTTTTTTGGGGGGGGGGGGTTTGAATCTTCCTATTTGAAGGCTGATACTTCATCTCTTCAAGCCAGGTCTCATAAGCTCTCAGAGAAAAGTACCACACCTGAGATAGCTCAGCTACCTCAGATGGCATAAAAGTAGCAGGATGGCTTCTGTGACAGTGTTGGGAACAGAAAAGTTTTAATAAAAGGCAAAATAACAAAACTCTTTACAGAGAAAACCCGAGCCAGGGCAAGAGATTTTTGCTCCTGCTAAAACAACTTCACAAAAGCAATTACTTCCTTTGTTCTCTTCTTTTTCTAGTGAATTGCTTAGGCGGGACTTTTTGGCTTCTGTCCAATTGGCTATCCTTAAGTTTGAGGTGAAGTCTCCAAGGTCCTATGAGGTGTCTTTTAACCAAATTGAGGAGACAAACTTCTGGGCTTTTTTCCTTTTTAAGGAGACAAAGGGTAATTTGTTCACTCCATCAACAGGGAGCACATTCCTACAGAAGGCAAAAATTTTCTGGCTGACTTCATAGAGAGGGAGGCAAAAGAAGGCATCCTTCAAATCTAAAATGGCAAATCAGGTTAGTTCAGGTGTCAAACATGTCACCAGGGTGTATGGGTTTGCCACCACCGGGTGCAGATCCTCAGTAATCTTGTTAACAGCTCTTAGGTCCTGTACTACTCAGTATGATCCATCAGGCTTTTTATCAGGTAAAATGGGAGTATTAAAATCAGATAGACACTCTGTTAATAGGCCCAACTGCAAAAAGTTCTCAATTACCGGCCTAATCCCTTCTCTATCTTCCTTTTTCAAAGGGTACTGCCTGACCCTAACTGGTTGTTTTCCTTCTGTAAGCTTAACTTGCACAGGAGGTGCATTCTTTGCCCTCCCTGGTATGTTAGAGGCCCATACCCCAGGAAACACCTGATCCATTATTTTCTTGTTCATTTAATTATCACTAAGCTTTGTATGTCTACATATTGTTGATCTTTTACCTCCAAAACAATCTCCCCATCTTTTGCTTTTAACTGCTACACAAACCTATAAATCCCCATCTGTTTTCCAAGTTTATATTTTGATGGTTTGCAAAAATATGTCTTTTCAGATTGGCCAGTTGCTCCCCTTACCATAACATGATCATCTGTTATAAACATCAAGGCTTTATTTAACACTGAGTAGGTTGCCCCCGTGTCTACTAAAAATTCCATTTTCTTAGTTTCCATTTTTTTACTTTATTCCAACTCTTTGCCTTACTTTGAAAGTCTTGGGATATAAAAATAGGCTGAGCACACCCAGCTCTAATTATTTCTGCTGGCTTTTTCAAATTATCTTAAACTCCCTTTTCCAATAATTCAAACAACTTGTTATTTCCTTGCTCCTCGCAACCAGTTGCTACTAAAATCCTTATAGCTCTCTGAGTAGTCTTTGTTTTGTTAAAATGACAAAGTGCCTGTCTCGGCCTTCTCTACCGAAATGTCTGTCTATACCACAACTTTTTACATTGAATACAGTGAAAACAAACCTCTGGTTCAAAATCAGCTCAATTAAAGCATTGTTTCCACTGACACAGGGCATACTCATTTTGCTGCCTTGCAGAATAACAATAATATCATCTTGCACAAATTCCCAAAGATCAAGTCCAAACTACTAAGGTAATGGGACCCCTTTAATCTGTATAGCCACAGTTCATACAAAAGGCTGTCCCTGTTACAGCAAAAACTCTGATATGCCCAGAAACACAAAACCCCTGTATCTCAAATTCAATTACTTTGTCCATAATGCTAGCAGTCTTGTCTGTCCCTGCAATGAGTCGACAGGGAGTGGAGGTCTCTCCAGGAATATCTTAGTGGCACCTAGAGGCGTCCACAGCCTGGTCTGGTCTCACAGAGAGACAGAGAAGTCCTGCCATGGTCGCTAAAATGAAGCACGGACAGACGACTCTTCAACTAATTTAGTTGAAAAGAGGATATATTTATTACAGTACTGGACACGTGGGGAGAAATCTCCCAAAGACATGTGTAAAAAAGTCACAAATTCCTGCTAACTATTTATCCAAAAAGGGTTTACATATTCAAATGGTTTCCAGGTCGGTTTCTACAATGCTTATTGCATAAACATTAGCTCTTGCCTAGTATTATATTTAGCTGAATATCCATTACAGCTGCACAATTGTCCTCTTTAATTGGGTCGGTGGGCTTCTGGGGAGGACATAAGATGTTTTCCTCATGGTAAACCCTTCACCCGTATCAAGTTGGCAGGGCTCCTTGACTTGCTGGTCGCAGTCCAAACCTCCTCTCATTCTTAGAAGTCAGTGGTATTTATGGCTCCTGCACTCTTACAATGCTTCATATATCACTTGTCATTCCCAACCTTGTTTCAGTTATCCCCACCAGGTATCAATTAATTTCCTTGTTCTTTGCTAACTACATTTCTAACTTAATCCCTTGACTCACCCCTACCACACCACTCAAATGGAAAACTGGTGAACCAGTGTAGATTGATCAGTGGCCCCTCTCAGAAGTAAAGGCACTCAAATCCCTAGTACAGGAGCAGGTCTCCAAGGGCTGCATATTACCATTCACTAGCCCTTTCCAATTTGTCATCTTGGGTAAGTCACCCAAGTTTCATGGGCTTATTTTCCAGTGGGACCCCACTCTGAGAGACCAGCTTTTAATCATAGAGTGGGTGTTCCAATCGCACCAACCACATAAGACTATTATCACACTGTTGGAATGCAAGCCTCTCTGAGTTCCTCAGAGAGAGAAATGAATGCAGGGGTTGAATTAAAGCCTTTAAAGAAATTAAGATATATTAAGCCACAAAGATATGAAGTAGAATGCGTAGGTTTAAGTTTTAAGTAAGTGGGAATGTAAGTTATAATTTTAAGTAAGTAGAAACACATTTTAAGTGCTTTAAGAAACTGTGTTATCTAGTAAAGGCCCTAAGGCTTAGTTTAAAGTTCAGTAACTTAGTTCCAGACATAACAAAAACATAACAGAACTTTGCTTAAATCTCTAGAACAGATAGAACTATATGTGTAAATAGATAAACTTATATACGTAAATTTTAAGTAAGAAAACAGATAGTATACTTGTGTAAATAGGTATTATATACATAGTTTTTAGGTAAGAACTGACACTACTTTCGTACTACTTTTGCACATTACAATCATGTTTAGATTGGTTTAGAAAGAATGTTTTAGAATCGTGCTTTTAGCTGATTGTCTGTTTTTTTGTATAAAAATCCCCCTGTATTAGAAGGAACAAGAAGAAGAAGAAGAAAAGAAGAAAAAAGAAGAAAAGGCTGTGGTTCCTGCTGCTTCTGCTCGAAACATTGGACTCTATGTCAGGGAACAACTGTTGCTGCTGCTGCTGCTGCTGCTGCCGCTGCTGTTCCTGCACAGAACCTTGGACTCTATACCAGAGAGCAGTTGCTGTAGCTGCAGCTTTTGCTTGTGACTCTATGCCAGAAGATTTTTAGCACAGATTTCAATACTTTAGCACGGACTTTAATACCTTACACTCTTTGCCTCTGAGAATGATGTATTCATGCAATAAACAACTTTATGGCAACCAACAACTGCTCTTGCCTTTTTGAAGACCCGAGGCCCAACACAAGCTCGATACCACACTCCAGGAGCTGATGACTCAGCTTATTATAAAAGACAGAGCATGCCTCAAGACCCTAGCAGGGTGTGAGTGCACATGCATTTACCTTCCATTGACATCAGGTAATCTGGAAACTTTGCTCCAGACTAATGAACACCTCCAGTTCGCTCTTGACAGCTACCCAGGTCAAATCTCTATCCATTTGCAGAAACATAAACTATTTAATGCGTGTTTTAATTTAGTCACAAAATCATTAAAGAGTCGAACTCCTTTAAAGATGCTGACTGTTTTTACTGATGGCTCCAGAAGATCCCACAAGTCAGTTATGACTTGGAAAAATCCTGACACTCAGGAATGGGAGTCGGATGTTCCAATTGTTCAGGGATCCCCACAAATTGCAGAATTAGCAGCCATTGTCAGAATCTTTGAGAAGTTAAAACAAGAATCTTTGAGAAGTTAAAACATCCCTTGAATCTGGTTACTGATTTGGCCTATGTTGCTGGAATAGTTGAAAGAGCAGAACATTCTTTATTAAAAGAAGTGTCAAATCCAAAATTATATAGCTTGCTCTATAAGCTAGTCTATCTTCGCTCCCACAGAGAGCAACCATATCACATTATGCATGTGAGGTCACACACCGACCTCCCAGGACCAGTTGCAGAGGGCAACCAGAGGGCAGATGCTTTGGCCATGGCAGTGCAGACCACCCTGCCAGACATCTTCAATCAAGCAAAGTTGAGCCACCAGTTTTTCCGCCAGAATGTTCCGACCCTTGTTTGTATGTTCAAAATCACAAGGGAACAGGCGAGAGCAATTGTAGGCTTCTGCCCCAATTGCCAGGACTTTGCTATGCCATCTATAGGGACCAGGGTTAATCCCTGGGGCCTCAAGAGTCTGCAACTATGGTAAACAGATGCTACCCATTATGCTCCCGTCAGGACACTTAAATACATCCATGTGTCTATAGATGCATTCTCTAGAGCTGTATTTGCATCAGCCCACACAGGAGAAAAGGCCAAAGATGTTACCAAGCATTTTCTCCTAGCGTTTTCCACCCTGGGCATTCCCCAAGCTATAAAAATGGACAATGGTCCTGCTTACACCTCCCAAAAATTCAAGCAGTTCTTAAATCAATGGGGGGTTGTCGGGATCTGTGATATTTAAATGTTCCCGAGATTGTAGAAAGTCCCTGTCTTTCAGCCCCGCTGCCAAAGAAGGAGTCGTAATTCATCTGCGCTGGTTTTCAAGGTTGTTTATTTCTTCTTGTGGCTTTTCTCTCTCCGACTTCCTTGTTTTCGCCCGGCTCCTTTTTCCCGGGGCACTGGCCAGGCGCTTCCAGGAGCAGCCGGAGAGAAGCGACAAACACCTTTGTGGTTCGTTTGATACAAGCAGAGCTATTTAGAGAGCGCGATCATGACCGGGATAAAGAGACTCAAGAGATTGGACACTTGTTGTGCAGTCCAAAGTAGGTTGTATTTGCTCAAACGCCGCACGTACAAGTGACGCCAGTCTGGGTTTGAGTTACAGGTTTTATAGGGGAAAATAAGAGATAAGGTGAAACCAATAGAACAATGCCCAGTATGAATACATTATAGGTAAAATCCAATGGGAATAGCTTCAGGGGGAAGGATGAATACATGTAAAAATACAGAATAGAAACTCCAGCTTTAGGTTTAGGAAACAGAAACTCCCATTTCAAATTCACAAAGCTTTTTGCTCCATCTGCGTAGCTGTACACTACAACACTTCTTATCTAAAATATTTTCTCTCTGACCTGCAGCAGGTCTGTCTTGCAAGACAGCGTGCAGGGCTCTGCCCCTCAGTGGGACGTTACAAATATTATATACTAGAAACTACATGTGCTATATTTACAATAACGTGCCAATATCTATCACCCATGTTGAACAGTGTGTCCCCAGCCTAAACCAATAGAAAAATGCCAACACCACAGTGAAACATGGAGGGCATGAAGAAGAAGAAAAAGGACAAAGCATGCCCAATTTCCTCCAACTTGCCCCCTTTGAACCCCTTATCTAGAATCCTAAAATTTTACTTTTGCACCCGTGCCATATGGGTATTCTCAGTTCAGTCAGAGAAAAAGAGAGGTTTTCTAACCAGGCAAGAGCCTGGGAAACAGTTGGGAAGGAATGCAAATAATTCACTATCTCTCTCTCTTGTTGTTCACATTGTTTACAAGATAGGTTCTGCTACCATGCGTCATTCAATGCACACCAATGGTGTGAGATGTTTTTACTTTAAGACCAATGAAATTAGACCTCACGATGTTCTCTATATATAGAGCGGTGCATTTGAAATAAATCAGTTCATTTCTTGCCTTCTGAATTGGAGTAATTCTGTTCCAGTCCTGCCTCAACGGCGACATCTGGTGACCCCCCGTGGAATTGCAGCCTCGGCTGAAAACCCGAGCCCCAGCGTCTTGTTGGGGGGTCTCTGCGGCCGCGGCTCCATGCCGGTAGCCTGGAGTCTTTGGCTGGACACCTTTGCCCTCTTGAAGAGGTAACGCTGAAACCGCATGCCTTCTGGAGAAGTCTTGGTCCTGTCTGGACTGCGGGTCAGCTCTTAGAAGCCGAGAACTGAGTGGGATGGGTTTTCCCTGAAGTAGTGGACTGTCTGTCTCTTGAAGTGGACGTCTGCTAAGGGAGGGTTTCCTAACAATGGGGAACCAGCCATCTACGGCTGAACGGTTGGTCTTGACCACTTGGCAAAGCTGTGCCCCTCAGCTGGGGGCCCAGGTCTCCGATGATGAGCTCATCCGGCTCCTGGGTTGGGCTCGGGACAATGGATTTTCTGTGGACCCTGAATGCGCCTTTGATCGTAGAGTCTGGCGCGATTTGGGTCGCTGCCTCGTGAAGCAGGCGGACAAGGGGGACGCTACAGCGTCCGCTCTGTTCACAGTCTGGGGGTGCATCTACACAGCCCTGCGTGCCAAGACCCTGAGTGTAATGAACAGTTTCCAGGTGTTCCCCAGAGATGCGGGCAGGGCCTTCTTAGTTCCCATGGCAACACAAAAAAAACCGACTAACTCTAGCTAAGTACTGATATTGAAATGTTAATTAGCTAATTGCTCTGTTTATTTTCCCTAAACTACCTGGAGATAACTGGCCTCCCACCCCTCCACGCTGCCATTCTGGGACTAACATGCAAATAAAAAAACCCTTAGGATCATGGGAGTATTTTTAGGAGATAAAAAGGACCATAAATCAAAAACTGAACACAGTAGAGGAGTCTAGACAAATGCCCTAGCTGAGGAAGAGGGAAACACATCCCCTGACTGACTTTTACCTGTCGCGATTGTTATAAATAGAGGCGAATAATTTGTTCAGCCTTTCAAGGGTCAATAAGAAATTTATTGATTACAGCAAGCGATGGCAAGCAGACAGCACTGGGTGCAGCCGGGGAGTCAGTGCTCCGCCAACGGCTCACCCCGTTTCCCCCTCCCCAGAGTCTTTTTATACTCTCTTCCTTCTGTGTCCGCGGTATCTCTGGATGTACTCTGCGCTTGCGCCCTCTGTTGCTAGGGGGTCGTCTTCTACTCTCTGGTGGTTGCTGGAGGAAGGCTCCTCTCTTCTTCCTCGATGAAAGTCCACGACCCTGTAATGGTCTTTTCCATATAAGGTTATATGTTATATGCATCTCAGCTCAAATCCTGTTACCTACACAAGGCTTCCCCTTTGGTTTCCTCTTATTTACACAAGGCTTTCCCCTTTTTGTCCTGATGAACAAAGAGTCTTTTCTAACTTATCACAATCCCCCCTTTTCTTTTTCTTTATTTTGTTCATCAAACCTTTTTAATTCTTGTAAGCTGAGGGCTAAGGTTTCATTAGTCTCAGGGTCCTCCGGTATGGGTTCATATTTGGCCCTTATCAACATGAGGTGAGCAGCCTCCAATCTCCCCTTTACTATGTCTATGACCTTATTAAAAATACACGGGCCAAAGGTTAGTCCCAAAATCAGTAAAATTAGGGGCCCTGCCATTGTGGACAATAGGGTAGTCAGCCACGGGGAACTGTTGAACCAGGTTTCATACCAACTCTGTTGGGCTTCTCTTTCCCTTTTTCGTTTCTCTAATCCTTCCCTTAGTTTTGTCATTGTATCCCTGACTACCCCTGTGTGATCTGCATAGATACAGCACTCCTCTCTGAGCGCTGCACATAGCCCCCCTTGCTGTAGGAGCAGGAGGTCCAATCCTCTCCTATTTTGCAAAACCACTTCAGATAGGGATCTCACCGATTTCTCTAAGGCTGATATCGATTGCTCTATTCGCTCTAAGTCCTCATCCACTGCTACCCTTAGAGAGTGAAATTCTTTCGTTTGTTTTACTAAAGAGGCCACTCCCGTGCTTACACCCGCTCCCCCCATGAGCATTAAAGCAGCTACTGTAAGTGTAGTAAAAGGTTCTCGTTTTTGTAGATGGTGTGCTGGGGTAGTTTGTAGGTTATATACATAGTCTTGGGGGTGATATATAATTTTAGGGATTATGACAACTTGTATGCAGTAATCTGAGGTCTCATCGAAAATTTCCAGGGAGATGCAGGGTGTGAGTCCTCCTTTTGCACAGATCCACTTTGTGTTCTTAGCAGGGAGTAACCACTTGGCTGGCTTGTCCTCTCGTTTTGCTGTAGTTATTATTTCGCACAGGAATTCCATGTGCTGGGGCACTTGGCCAATGCATCTCCCCTTCCCTGTTACTGAGGCCAATGTGATTCCTTGCCCCCGCGAATCTTTCCAATTACATGAAGGGGGGTTACTGCCATTTGCACGTCTTGCCTTTTCTGATATTCCAATAGCTTCATAAAATAGGGGTTTAACATCAAAACAAAGCCAACAATTCTCTGTAAGCCGGGGGTTAGTTACATTCAAGACCCGGTACGCTCTTTCTACCAGCTTCCAAAGGGTGTTAAATCGAGAATCCTCGCTAGGGGGTGCTATTGTCTGGGTAACAACCGTTGAGTTTTCTATTCCTGCGTTCCTCTGATTACTGATTATTTCAACATAACTTGGCTCTCTATCTTTAGCTATTACCGGGTTAGGGCCTACTGGTCGGGTATCTGGTGAGATCGGCTCTTTCTTTATGGTGAACATGTTGCCTCTGTCCTTACCGGGTTCCACGTACCGAAAACCCCACGTCCGTCCCACTGTCCATCCTGGATCTGATGGTTTAGTTACATTCAGATAAACAAATTGACAATTCCCCTGACTGACTATGCCGCCCGACCAGTCCTTCTGTGGAGCTTTACAGCCGTAGGGTCCCCAAGAAACAGTAAACCATTGATCTCCTTCTACTGACCAATCTGGTGCTATTGTTTCACAGCCCCAATGCCCACAGAAGTATTCCCCGGGATAATTGCAATATCCCTTTCCTGGATTTGATGCTGGACACATATAGAAACATATTTTATTTAGACATGGTTCGATGGGGGCAAACGTGCATAGTGACGATGTAAAACTAGGAGATCCGGATGATATCCGAGTTTCAATTTCCTTCCCATCTACTCGGGTTAGTATCCATTTAAAGGGTTGATGTGAAAATTGAGTCATCATGGCTCTTCCAGCGTCACCTCCACCTACGCTGGATCAGCTCATCGAGGAGTGCACAAGAAAAGCCACACTGATAGCAGAGGACTTAGTGAAAAGGCCTCGAGAGAAGGTGGTTGCTCCAACATTGGCAACCCCAAAAACTCTACCATCGAGACCTCCTCCACCCAAACGCAGGTGTTTTTACTGTAATCAGGAAGGCCACTTCATCAGCCAATGCCCTTTTCGGGGGAAAGCGCCTCCCTGGCGGGGGGGGGGGGGGGGGGTGGGAGGGGGAGAAGTCTCCAACCAGAAAAAAAACTAATTGGGGAGCGCGGATCCACCCCGCGCGATGACACAAATGGGGTGGGTCAAAGTGTTTGTGCTAAGAAGCCCCTCGTGTGGTGTGGCATTAAGAGCGAGGGGCATTCCATCCAACTTCAGGGGATGATGGACACGGGGGCAGATGTAACAGTCATTCCCTCACACAAATGGCCTCAACAATGGGAGCTTGAAAGTGTGGGCAACCCAGTTTTAGGTGTGGGAGGTCCACAATTAGCACAGCAGTCTCGGAACACAGTCCAAATTGAGGGGCCGAATGGGCAGTTAGCATCTCTGCGCCCGTTCGTTTGGGATTCAAAGTTTACTCTCTGGGGAAGGGGTGCTCTGACTCAATGGGGGGCAAAATTAGAACTGCCAACCCCCCAGGGTTTTCAGGTGCGGCCACTGAAGAGCGCCCTACCCAAAAACTCAAGTGGCTCACAGATACGCCCGTTTGGGTAGAGCAGTGGCCGTTGCACACAGAAAAGTTAAGAGCGCTCACTCAGATTGTGAAGGATGAATTAGTGAAAGGACATATAGTGGAAACCAACAGCCGTTGGAATTCGCCGGTTTTTGTGATTAAGAAACCGGGGACAGACAAGTGGTGACTCCTCCACGATCTCAGAAAAATTAATAATGTAATTGAAGATTTGGGAGCTCTTCAACCAGGGATGCCTTCTCCATCTATGCTCCCCCAAGATTGGAAATTGGCAGTGATGGACATCAAAGATTGCTTCTTTCAAATTCCCCTGCACCCAGACGATGCACCATGCTTCGCCTTCTCTGTACCTTCCATAAACAGAGAGGCTCCCATGAAACGCTACCACTGGAAAGTCCTACCTCAGGGCCTCAAATGCTCTCCTACCATTTGCCAGTGGTACGTTGACAAAGTTCTATCCCCAGTGCATGCCAAGTGGGAAGACTGCATTCTTTATCATTACATGGATGATGTCCTTGTCTGTGCTAACAGTGACAATGTACTTGCAGAGGTGTTGGAGGACACTATCACAGCCTTGTCAGAGGTTGGATTTGAGTTGCAGAAGGAAAAGGTGCAACACCTGCCGCCTTGGAAATATCTGGGCCTTGACATTAGCAACAGGACCATCACGCCCCAAAGGCCAATGATAAATGACAACCCAAAGACACTACGGGACCTCCACCAGTTGTGTGGGTCTTTGAACTGGGTCAGACCCTGGTTGGGGCTCACCACGGGAGATTTATCCCCCATTTTCAATTTATTGAAAGGGGGAGAAGAGTTAGACTCCCCGAGAGCTCTGACCCAAGAGGCCAGGGCTGCCTTGGAGAGAATTCAGTCCACCCTGGCAGACAGACAGGCCCACAGATGCCGCGAGGGCCTGCCCTTTCGATTTATCATCCTTGGTAAGTTGCCACACCTGCATGGGTTGATTTTCCAGTGGGACACAGACCAAAAGGATCCTCTCTTAATCATAGAGTGGGTGTTCCTGGGTCATCAGTTGTCCAAAAGTATCACCAAGCCACAAGAGTTGATGGCCCAGCTGATCATGAGGGCCAGGGCTCGCCTGCAGGTGTTGGCAGGGTGTGATTTCATGTGCATTCATCTCCCTATTAGAATATCTACGGGGAGACTCTCAAAGGAAACACTTGAGTATCTGCTCCAGATAAATGAAAACTTACAGTTTTCCTTAGACAGCTATACCGGACAGATTTCCATTAACCATCCCGGTCACAGACTGTTTGAAATACAGTTTGAATTGATTCCAAAAAGTATTCAGAGCAGTGAACCACTGAAGGCATTGACCATTTTTACCGACGCGTCAGGAGGGTCCCACAAGTCGGTGATCACATGGAAGGACCCACAAACTCAGCAGTGGGAAGCTGATGTAAAGGTTGTAGAAGGTTCCCCACAAGTTGCTGAGCTGGACGCTGTAGTCAGGGCCTTTGAGAGGTTTTCAGAACCAATTAACATAGTTACAGATTCAGCATATGTAGCAGGTGTTGTGTCCAGAGCAGAACATGCAGTGCTCAAGGAAGTTTCCAATCCAGCAATATTTAGTTTACTCTCGAAATTGATCCATCTAGTTTCCTACCGAGAGCAGCCTTTTTTCATAATGCACGTGCGATCACACACTGACCTCCCAGGTTTTATCGCAGAAGGCAACCGCAGGGCAGATGCTTTGGCCGCTCCTGTACAGCTGGCTGGCCAGCCAAACATTTTAGAACAGGCCAAACTAAGCCATCAATTGTTCCATCAGAATGCACCAGGTCTGGTCCGCCAATTCAACCTGCGGCGTGACCAAACCAAGGCAATTGTGGCTGCTTGCCCCGAGTGTCAGGAGTCCACTCTACCAGCCCTGAGTTCGGGAGTGAACCCAAGGGGACTCCGCAGTTGTGAATTGTGGCAAACTGACATTACTCACATTCCAGAATTCGGGAGATTTCAACATGTCCATGTTTCAGTAGACACCTTCTCCGGAGCAGTTTTTGCCTCGGCCCACGGAGGACAAAAGGCTGCAGATGCAAAAAAACACCTCATGCAAGCATTCGCGACCTTGGGGGTCCCCACCACTATCAAAACTGATAATGGCCCAGCTTATATTTCAAAGGCGTTCCGTGAGTTTTTACAGGAATGGGGGGTGAATCATCGGACTGGAATTCCACACTCCCCCACAGGCCAGGCTGTGATAGAAAGAACACATCAGACCTTGAAAAAGGTCCTCCTTCGCCAGCGGGGAGATATCCAAGTGGTCTCTCCACAACTCAGGCTCTGTAAAGCTCTTTTTACTATTAACTTTTTAAATTGTTCTTTTGATAGTCCTGAGCCGCCAGTCCTGCGACATTTTAAACAACATCAACAGCTCAAGCCTGACGAGAGACCTCCAGTGATAATTAGGGATCCAGACTCTGGAGAAATCCAGGGTCCACACCAGCTCATCACTTGGGGATGGGGGTATGCGTGCGTGTCCACACCCTCCGGTCTCAGGTGGATTCCTAAGAAATGGGTCAAACCCTATACTCCTGGACGGGGAGGGAGTCCAACACAGAGTAACCCCCCCGATGCTTCAGAAGACCCCACAGATGACGCCGTTGCGTCAAACAGGAAACGCCGCAAGGGAGGAAGAGAACCCTAATTCCTGTTTTTCCTTTATACTGGCAGAATTTTTATAGTTAGTTTACCTTGTTATATGGTTTCATTTTTCTTTCAGACTAGCAGGATGTCAATTTCTACGTTCCTGCTCCTCGTTTGGCTCCAGACAATGACCTTCTACCTGTCCACAGGGGACGCATGGATCGTCCCTCAGCCACGAAAAAATGTGTGGGTCACCCTTGCCCAAGCTTTGAAACAAGAACACCTGTGTTTAGCCACTGCCTCAGCAGAAAATCCAATGTCCACATGCCTGGTAGGGATTCCAAGCAAGGGGCAAGAATTTCCACAGTCTTTGATCCATTTGCAAACTGAGTTGAATGAGAACAATCCCCCAAATATCTGGGCAGAGTTCTACAAGCACAAAGATGTTGTAGAACGTGTTAAAATACCTGTTCAGAATCCCCTGCTCCTGTGGCCAAGGTTTGTTCTAGACTTACCTGCTGCTGATGGAGAGCCCCAAGAATTAGAACTTCTGGGCTCCACAAAAGCTGAATTTTGCGTTCAATTTAATTTTTTTCCAGATAAAGAAATAAAACAGTATGCACAGGTCAGACAATACAAGGTGGAATTCAGAGCAAGCCAATGGTGCACAGCTGTTGCTGTTTTAGAGGTCCCTAGCACCACGGATTTCTATCCCCGCAAGCTGGAAAAGGGAATGTTTTTCATCTGTGGGGATAGAGCATATCCAGGAATCCCTTCTCGTCTGGTTGGAGGTCCATGCACTATGGGGCGTCTTTCCCTTGCTTCCCCCAACATGACTCAAATTCCAATTGGGCAAACGAAAGGTGAAACAAAAATGAATAAACGGAGTGCAGGTCAATTTGACGAACATTGTGATGCCGAAATTTACCATTGGGCAAAATCGAAAAGGGTTGCTGTCTCTGTGTTCCTACCATGGGTAGCGGCAGCCAAAGCATTGAGTGAATTAGGCAATTTGGAATGCTGGGTGACGAAGCAGGCAAGTTTAACATCGGCAGCCTTGAGTGACCTGCTTGCAGACGAGGAAATTACCAGGAAAGCCACCCTGCAAAACAGGGCAGCTATCGATTTCCTGCTGTTGGCACATGGGCATGGATGCAAAGAATTTGAGGGATTGTGTTGCTTGAAATTGTCATCAAAAGGCCAAAGTGTTCAATCATCCATCCAGGAGATGAGAAACCTCATTGGCAACATGAAGCAGGAGAATGAGGACTGGTTCAAGGGCATGTTTAAAGGCTGGGAACTTTCTGGGTGGGTGTTGTCCCTTCTAAAGGACATTTGTTATTTTGTAGTTGCAATCTTTTTAGTTTTGCTATCATTTGGGATTCTCAAGCAAATCATTTTTAGTATTGCTTCCTCCAAGTTTGCAGCCTCCGCACCTGTTGTAGTTGCTGCTGCTACCACGGGAGGAGAATGGTGGGAAGATGGAAAACAAAACAACACTGCAGTTTGATAGCCGCAGTTTCTCCTTCCCCCAAAGCTCCGTTCATTTTATTAAACAAAAAAGAGGGAGATGTTGCAGTGTGCAGCTACGCAAACGGAGCAAAAGGGCTTTGTGAATTTGAGATGGGAGTTTCTATTTCCTAAACCTAAAGCTGGAGTTTCTATTCTGTATTTTTACGTGTATTCATCCTTCCCCCTGGAGTTATTCCCATTGGATTTTACCTATAATGTATTCACACTGGGCATTGTTCTATTGGTTTCACCTTATCTCTTATTTTCCCCTATAAAACCTTTGTCTGGACCCCAGATCGGGGTCACTTGTACGTGCGGCGATCGGGCAAAGACAACCTACTTTGGACTGCACAACAAGTGTCCAATCTCTTGAGTCTTTTTATCCCGGTCTTGCTCGCGCTCTCTAAACAGCTCTGTCCGTATCAAACGAACCCACAAAGGTGTTTGTTGCCTCTCTCTCTCTCCGGCTGCTCCCGGAAGCGCCTGGCCAGCGCCCCGGGAAAGCGGACCGGGCGAAAACAAGGAAGTCGGAGAGAGAAGAAAAGGACGAAAAGCAACAGGGACCCACCGTCTTTACTGACGGTTCCAGAACAACAGGGAAAGTCATTGTTACTTGGAAGGATGAATCTGGATGGCAAATGTTGGAGGGCCATGAGTCAGGCTCGGCCCAACAGGTTGAGAAAGGCTGTTGCCATGGCATTCCAGAAATTTTCTCAGGTGCTTCTGAACTTGGTCACTGATTCTGCCTATGTTGCAGACATAACCAAGGGTTTGGATTGTTCACTTCTAAAGTCAATAATGCAGTTTTGTTTCAGTTATTGAATGCCTTATGGAGTGCAATTCAGACCCGAGTTTATTTGCATTACATCTTACAGATTTGGAGTCACACCAATTTACCAGGTTTCATAACAGAAGGTAATGCCAGGGCTGACAGGTTAGCTAACCCTGTGTGGGTAGCGCCTCAGCCTGACAAAATTGTGCAAGCCAAAGCATCGCATGATTTTTTTCAGCAAAGTGCACATACCCTGCAGAAACAATTTCACTTGACATCAACTGAGGCTTGTGACATTGTCAGTTCTTGCTCTGTCATGGACTTGCTGCACCTTTACCAGCGGGGGTGAATCCCAGAGGCCTAAGGGCCTTGCAGCTTTGGGAAACAGATGTTACTCACATCACTGAATTTGGTTGACTTAAGTATGTGCACGTGTCTATTGACACCTTCTCCTCTGCCATATGGGCATCTGCTCACATTGGAGAAAAGGGTTGCAACGTGATTGCCCATTGGAGGATGTCTTTTGTAATTTTGGGAACACCTTCTTCTGTGAAAACTGATAATGGCCCTGCCTATGTCTCGCAGAAGACGCGGCAGTTTTTGCACTTATGGGGAGTCTCACACCAACTTGGTATCCCGCACTCTCCAACGGGCCAGGCCATTGTTGAACGCGCTCATGGTACTTTAAAGCATGTTCTGGATAAACAAAAAAGGGGAGTGCCTGGAGAAAGCCCGCACAGTCGATTGGAAAAAGCTCTATATACAATCAATCATCTTACAGTGCCACAGAATTCAGAGAATCTTGTCATTCGAAATAATTTTCTCTCATTGCATTCTTCAGGTGGGACGCACCTGCCTCAAGCGAAAGTCTGGATATGGGACATAGCCACTAAAAAGTGGGAGGGCCCGTGCAACCTTATCACTTGGGGCCGCGGGTATGCGTGTGTTTCCACAGACACTGGGGTATGGTGGATACCTGCGAGGTGTGTTTGCCCTGACTTGCGATACCAAAAACAGAATGTGGCCAACAGGCAAACTCCAAATGATGATCAAGATGATGACCATCAATCAGATGGCCCCTCTGCGAGTGGGGAATGAACATTCTATCCTTTCCTTGTTTCTGAAAAGGGTTGTTGACAAGTTAGATTGCCAGTTCTTTGAACAGACTAACGATGGGTTGTTACTATATTAAAATTAGTATTGATATTGTATTAAATAGGCAACTGGTTTTAAGATTAATAGTGCATTTCTTGTAAGAGGGAAATGCAAGATTTGATCTCTCTGACCATTTTAAATCAGTGTCCAATTGAGGTTTTGATTGGTAACTAGCAACTACTCTAGGAACCTCTGGAGCTGTGTTTGTTCTCCTTTCTGCAAGGGGCCCCACAGAGGATTACAAACACTGCCTCCTCCTTTAAACAAAAAGGGGTACCTGGGGACCTGACAGCCTGGTCAGAGAGCAAGAAAGCTAGATAAGTTTTCCCAGAATCAGCCTGGGAGACTTTAGGGAGCTGGAGATAAACAATGATAGCCAATTGATGGGTTTCTCTTCAAGCCAGGTCTTATGAGCTCTCAGAGAACCTATCACACCCAAGATAGCTCAGCTACCTCAAATGGTGTAAGATTAGCAGGGTGGCTTCTGAGGTAGTGTTGGAAACAGAAAAAGTTTTAATAAAAGGCAAAATAGCAAAGCTCTTACGGAGAAAAACTGAACTAGAGGCAAGATGTTCTTGCTCGTGCCAAAAACACCCCACAAAAGTGTTTCTTTCCTTTGTTCTCTTCTTTTTCTAGTGAATTATGTTGGTGGGACTTTTTGGCCTCTGTCCAATTGGGTAGCCCTAGGTTTGAGGTGAAGTCCCAAAGGTCCTATGAGGTGTCTTTTTACCAAATTGAGGAGAGAAACTTCTGGGCTTTTTGCCTTTTTAAGGAGACAAAGGATAATTTGGTCACTATGTCAACAGGGGCACATTCCTACATCTCACCCTTTCTATATATATAAAAAGGAAAGAGGAGAAAGGAAGATGATCTGAAAAAGTCTCACTCTTGTTGACAATTTGTAGTTATGCTAATGATTTTTAAATTTGGTTATAATTTTTATTGCTTGTAAACTATTCTTCTATCTTACTTTGGTGAAGTGTTTTCGAAGGCAAGCCTCAAGTTTCTGGCTATATATGATTTGAATGTATAGAACTTCAAAGCATTTTTAACATATGATTCAGAGGTAGGTTAATAACTTTTTAGCACAACAGCAATAACTTACAGAACCTTTTCAGTGCAAAACTATTTTTTAAACAATTTTTACTAGTGCAAACTTAGAAAACACAGTCTCTGCTTCCAGCTGTTGCTAATTTATTTGCGTTTTCTTCTTCTGGTGTCTTCTGCTGCTCTTGGATCTGCTGTACCTGTGGTTTGACATTTTTTGCAGGGACCCATCAAAGACCTGCATTTGTAGAAATCCATGCAAACCCCCTCCTCCATGTCACAAGAGGATAGGGCCCTGAAATTTGTCCTGTCTCTGGATCCTTTATGAAGACTGGCGGCCTTTCCTTGAGCTTCGCTTGGCTGGTATTGCTGAAATGTCTGAAAATCGGTTGTACCTGCTCCATAAAAGAATTATTTAAGAAATGAAAAACATATATAGCTTTATTCAGCCTCTCTATGGTAGACAACACTTCTGTCCTTCCCTTTTGTCTTTTAAGGATCATTTTCAGGGATCTGTGTGCTCTTTCTACAATAGATTGGCCTGTGAAGGAATGTGGAATACGTGTGGTGTGTTTGATACCCCAGATTTTGAAAAACTCCTGCAGTTTGTTAGAAACGTAGGCTGGTCCATTGTCCATTTTAACTTCTTGAGGAATGCCTAGGGATGCAAATGCCTGTAAGAAATGTTTAATTACATCTCTACTCTTTTCTCCTTGATGTGCAGAAGCAAAAATTGCCCCTGAGAACGTGTCTATTGATAAGCGTCTATGTTTAAACCACGCAAATGACTGATATTGAGTTATGCCAGTTTGCCATATCTGCAGGCTATTTAAGCCTTGAGGGTTAACCCCTGTTGCTATTCCTGGTATGGCATTATATTTTTGGCAATCTAGACATGATTGAACAATCACTTTTGCCTGATTCTGAGAGATGTTAAACATTCTTACTAAGGCAGGTGAATTTTGATGATAGAAGGTATGGCTCATTCTGGCTTGCTCGATAACATTGGGAAGTGTATTTTGTATTGGCATGGCTAAAAAATCAGCCATGGCATTGCCTTCTGCTAGTAAACCTGGGAGACCAGAATGTGAACGAATATGTATTACAAAGTAAGGTTCCTGTCGAATAGAAAGAAGGAAGATTAATTTCTTGAGTTAACTGTATAGCCGATCATTGGAAACCTCTTTTAGCAGAGACCTTTCTGCTCTCTCTACTACACCTGCAACACAGAATGAATCCATTACTAAATTAAAAGGAAACGTGAATTTTGAAAAGACCCATGTGACTGCCATTAACTCTATTATTTGTGAAGAACCATCTATTCTTCAGTATCTGATTCCCATTTTTTGGTCTCTGGATTTTGTCAAGTAATCACAGTTTTTTTTTTACTTCCCTGAACGTTTCCTTTTTAATTACAAAAACTGGAGTGTTCCAGGGACTGGTAGTTGGAGTTAGGTGACCTTTATTTA
The DNA here is from genome assembly GCF_024509145.1 of Vidua macroura. Classification (NCBI taxonomy): domain Eukaryota; kingdom Metazoa; phylum Chordata; class Aves; order Passeriformes; family Viduidae; genus Vidua; species Vidua macroura. Next base: position 130,888 of record NW_026530535.1, on the reverse strand, counting down.
ACTGTTCCTGTACCAACTGCTCTAATACAACAAGTTTCTCTTCTGGTAAGGGCCATTGGCTGACCCAGACAGGTGTATTGGATGTCCGTGTAAGTTTTAGAGTGTTATGTCCTCAACAGCCCTTGTTAAAAATCGGTTTCTATTCTCAGACCCCATTGAGAGAGAATGTCTTTTCCCCAAAGAACTATATCAGCTCCTATTATGAATGGTTTTGTGGTGGCAACACGACCTTCAGGTCCCTCAAATGTGACAGAGTGCAAGCTACAAAAGCTTTCACAGTGACCACCAATACATGCGAGTTGGTCCAGCGTGGGTACGATGGTCCGGTCCTGCGGCCATTTAGATTTTGATATCAGAGTGACGTCAGCTCCGGTATCTATCAGGCCAACGAGGGTGATGGTTTTCCTGAGATTCTTCAGAACACAGGTGAGTTGAGGCCGCCCGCGGCTGATGTGCCTGGTCCAAGTGATGAGGGATGTATTGCTCCGTGACTCTGGTAGGAGAAAGGCTTGCGCTATGATTAGTCCTTTAGGTAGAAAACATGGAGGGTCTGGGCATAAAGCTAATACAGTGATTTCCTGTGAACAGGTGACAGATAACACAGTTGGAATGATATAGAAACCTTCTGCACGAGATTTGTTCACTACCACTATTAAGAACTGATGTGGTTGTGTTTCAGGTCCCAGCTGTCCTGTGGACATTGTGTGAGCAATGGCATTTGTTAGCATTACTGGCTGGGTTGTAGACAGCTCCAATCTGGTACCTGGGGACATTGTGCTCGGTAGTCCTGCAAGTTTCCTGGAAAATGTCATGGACAACCCTGTGCTGTGTGAAAACTGTTAGTATTTGGCAGACCTCTGTATCCACTGCTTTTTGGAGGTGGCCTCCTTCGTAGTTTAGGACATTCCCTTTTAAAATACCCTCTTTGAGTGCAGGAATAACATGTATCATTTGGAATCTGTTGATTTTCAATTGCCCCTTTAAATGCTGTGAGAGCCTCTGCTAGGGTTTGTGTTTGAATGTGGGAAAGACATTTCTATGCTGTTCTTGTGAGCCAGGGAAGGCTTCTTGAAGATAAGGAAAGCTTCCTATCTCTCTCAAGGAATTTACCAAGGCTATCACCATGACAACGTGAAGAAAGAGAGAGGAAAAAAGTATAAGCAAAAAGATCTGGACTTTGGTTGGCTTACACAGTGGCGTGCCTCCTTTCACCTGTTGAAAGCTTTGGTTCTTCTTTATGACCAATGGGCAGTGTATGCGTTCGTTAAGTAAATGTAAACATCTTGTAAAACTATAAAAGCAGTATGTTGCCTCAATAAAGAGGTCTAAACAGCCTTCTGAGTGAGTCCTGGTGCTTTGCGCCGTGTGGGGCTCAATAGCGACATCTGGTGACCATCCTCCGTGATTACAACTGGGCTGTAAAAAAGGAAAAAAAAAATAAGAGAAAAAAAAGTTGAATGTGCCCTAATGAATGAAGGCAGCAAGGAGGCTGTGGCGGTCTGGACCTAATTCAGACGTCTGATTCGAGGTGAGTGATTGGGAAAAATAATGGGAAATAATTTATCAAATGAGGAAAAGACTGTTTTGTCCACGTGGAAAGCCTTATTGAAAAGGAAAAATGTTCAAGCTTCTGATTATGCCCTTCATAGCTTACTGATATGGTGTAAATCACAGGACTTTAAAGATGATGCCAACACTGCCTTCAGTGTCAGGGCATGGAAAAATTTTGGGAAGAGACTATGGGAAGTGATCTCTAAGGGGGATAAGACGGTTGTCGATATGGCTCCTACCTTGATACTGTTGTATGGGGCGTTGAAAAAATGGAAAGCAGAACAAGATAGAGGGGAGGAATTGGAGGAAGAGGAATTACAGCAAGAAACTGAAGTAGAGGAACAGGAGGAAGATGAGGCTGAGCTTGTCGACGTATCTTCCCCTGAGGAGTCTGCTGCAGTTGCTGTGGAGGCTCCCCCAGGGTTTGCTATCGTAAGAATCAAATGGCAGGCTGAGACTGCTCCTTGGTATTCATCCCCAAAAGACTGTCGCACTACGAGACGAAATAACTCACGCACTCACTCTAAGATCCAAAAGAAGAAAAAGAGGAAGTTTTATTTCTGACCTCGCAATATATAGAATTCCAAAAGTGACAGTGGATTGGAAGATGAAATTGCCACCTCTCCAACCACACTGGTCAAACCAACAGTCCATCAATTCTCTCCTCTCACAAAGAAGAATGCAAAACAATCATTATTTAGATGAACAGTGCGTAAGAACTCCAGTAGAAATATGTAAACATCAGAAGGCATGGAAAACTTTTAAAAGAACTTTAAAACTTTTAAAAGAACAGGGTGACAAAAGACTATATTAAAGCTGTGTATACTTTGCCTGCTCAGCAGTTAAACTGAGTACTAAATCAAAGTACCTTATGCCTGCACAGCAATTATCTGTGACAATTAATGTGAGAATGAAAGCAGCTGAAGTGGGGGATTGGAATTTGTTGGAGAAAATAGGTCCACCTAAAAGGATGGAGATGGCTGCTGCTGCTTCTGGTGGGCCTGTGGCTTTTCCTGTTTTCAAAGCTGCTCCTAATTTGGGACAACGAGATAGCCATCAGGTTTTTGCATGGAGAGTTGTGCAGGATCTCCAGGCAAAAGTAGATCAGTATGGTGTTAATTCTTTGCAGGTGATGCAATTGATTCATGTTTTAAATGCTGATGTACTTGCTTCTTATGATATTGTTCACCTTGCTACGATTCTGTTTCAGCCAGTGCAGTATGGTGTGTTTCAAGCTACCTGGAAACAAATGGTTGAAAGAGTAGTGTTGGACAATATGCAGTTACCTCAGCACAATCCAGGTCATGCTGTGGGAGTTGATGCCTTGCTAGGCAATGGACCGTTCTCTAACCTGGATTTGCAGGCAAGATGGGACCCTCTGGTTCTGGCACAGGCTCAGCAGCTGGGTATGAGTGCTTTACTTAAAACAATGGAAATGGCAGCTCCTAAACCAAAGTATATTACCATCCAGCAAGGGGTAAAAGAATCTTTTCTGTAGTTTGTGGAAAGGGTTGCTGCAGCCCTTGAGAAGCAAGTAGAAGATGATAAGTTGAGGCAAATTTTATGCAGACAGCCCGGGACCATGCGAATGAGGATTGCAGGAGAATTATTGATTCTTTACCGGGACATCCCTCGCTGTCTGATATTGTAGTTGCGTGCTCAAAGGTTGGTTCAATTGAGCATAAAATGGCTGCTCTGGCAACAGTCTTGAAGTCTCCACCCAGATGTTCTGCTTGTGAAGAATCAGGGCATGTGAAGGCACAATGCCTTCAAACTACTGGACGATTTGTACACTCTAGGGTAATTTGGACCAATAAAGTGATTTGTTATCATTGTGGTAACTTTGGCCATATTGCTAAATTTTATAAGTCACAATCTTTTTCAGGTGGTCGACAAGTGCAGGGAAATTGGAAGAAGAACGTGAAGGGGCGCATGGAGACACAAATACCCCAACGACAATCACGAGCCCTGCCAGCACTGCAAAGCTCTCCATTTGTGAGCGATACACAGGGGCCACGAGAGGCTCCACAGGGATTGATATACCAACAGCTGACACAGTAACTATTTTGACAAGAGGTATATGTAAAGTGGCTCTTGATGTCCATGGTCCTATAGGCCAAGGTTTGAGTGGCTGTCTAATAGGAAGATCTAGTAGCACTGTTCAAGGTATTAATGTGCATTTAGGTCTTATTGATTCTGATTATATGGGACAAATTCATGCTATGGTGTCTGTTAGTGAACTTCCTGTTGTTATTCAAAAAGGCACTTTTATTGCTCAACTTGTTCCTTTTATGAGTTCTGTTCCAACTGTAGTGGACCGGAGTCATGGCACTGGAGGTTTTGGATCTACAGGACCGCCTCAGGTTTTTTGGACTCAAAAGGTGACAGATGAGCGTCCAGAAATACAATGTTTGGTCACTACTAAGGGATGTCATCCAGAAACCACAACAATATCAGGTTTACTTGACACTGGAGCAGATGTAACTATAATTTCACAGTTTGTTTGGCCTCCAACATGGCCCATCATTTAATCAGCCTTTGGAGTTGTTGGGTTAGGTGGGTCAACTGTTGGTGCTTTATCTGCTATTGCGATCACTGTAACACATCCTGAAGGCCAACAAGCTAACATCAGACCTTATGGTACTAATGCTTAATCTAACTTATGGGGACATGATTGCTTAACCCAATGGGGTGTTAAAATTACTACGGATCTTTAGTGGGGGCCACTGGGATGCAGAGTCTTAAACGTCCAGTTGTATCTTTGACATGGCTGACAGATAAGCCTGTCTGGATTGATCAGTGGCCCCTGTCTACTGAAAAGCTTCTTGCCCTGCGAGGCTTAGTAGCAGAACAATTGCAAGCTGGACATATTGAAAAATCATTTAGCCCATGGAATACTCCTGTGTTTGTAATAAAAGAGAAATCAGGTAAATGGAGACTTTTGCACAATTTGCGGCAGATAAATGCTGTGATGGCCACAATGGGTGCTTTATAATCAGGTCTTCCAACACCCACAATGATTCCACAAGGATGGGAAATAATTATCATTGATTTCAAAGACTGCTTTTTTACAATTCCATTGACTAATTAGGATAAGGAAAAATTCACCTTTACAGTGCCTTCTTTAAATCACGATGAACCGGGCCAAAGATATCAGTGGACAGTTCTGCTTCAAGGAATGAAAAATTCTCCAACTATTTGACAGTGGTTTCTGGCACAGGCCTTATCTAAGGTCCGAGAGCAATTTAGCAATTGTTATTGCTATCATTATATGGATGATATCTTGTTGGCATCTGTAAGAGACGGTCGGAAGTTTCCCTCATTTGCCTCATGACCGTCACAAGGACAGAGACTAAGACCCTGAAGACCCCGACAGGAGTTCTGGCCTGGTTGAGGTGGATGCTTGCCAAGTGATTGTTTGCAGGTGTGCTTGCTGTGCAGCCACGGTACACTGCTTCGAGCAGGGACTGTCCAGTAGCGGCTTGCTCTGTGCACTTACACCTGCTTCACGGAGCAACGGGTCTCATCACAATAGCCTATTAATTTCCCCACCTCTTAGACAGATGCCACTCGCTTTAGAGAAAGACTATAAAATAAAGTAACTTTCTGAGATAACTTAGGTGATCCCCCACGGAATGAAGACGAATCTATTGGCTGGACCACGAGGATTTCATCTCTCCATTGGTAGATATACCCCCCCACACACACACACACACTCTCTCCTTGACTTTGTTTTCTTTATCTCTCTCTCTCTCCCCTCTGTCCCATAATTGTTGTTGTTGGCAATCAATAAAAGTGCACTGCTGTTATTAAACTGAAAGTCCCCCTTGCTGTGTGTCTTTTGCACTCTGAGATCGGTAAAACGAACCATCACAATCCCTGCTTGTACTAGTGGATTGTGACAGCGTCTGAAAATAAACAATTATCGGCTCTTGAACCATGTGCTGTGACAAATTTAGAAGCCTTTGGTTTGGTTATAGCCCCGGAGAAAGCTCAGAAACAGATGCCTTGGAAATATTTGGGGTTGATAATCACCAATACGCAAATTGTGCCTCAACCTGTAAAGTTGGACATTGAAGTTAAAACTGTTGCTGATGTACAGAAATCGGTTGGTGCAATAAGTTGATTTAGGCCATACTTGGGGATAACTAATCATCAACTGCAACCTTTGTTTGACTTACTATCAGGGATTACTTCCTCTACCGATGAGTTGTTTGACCGCTGCAACAAAAAAGGCTGTAGAAGAAGTTGAATTGGCCTTGACATCTAAATTTGTTACCAGGATAGATGTTTCTGTTGATGTGCAATTATTTATTTTGAGAGATGATGAAATACCATGCGGATTGTTGTGTCAATGGAATGATAAATGGGAAGACAAATTGCGTATTTTGGAATTATTATTTCTATCTTTCAGGTCCCGAAAAACAGGTCCAGGTCTTTATGAGCTTTTTGCAGACATCATTATCAAAAGTCACAGATGCTGCCATGAAATTTTAGGCCATGATCCTGTAACTATTGTCATACCTGTACAACAATGGTATTTTGATTGGTGTTTTCAAAACAATCAGGAGTTGCAATCTGCCTTATCTTCTTTTACAGGTCAAATAGCATATCATTTACCTTCTCATCCTATTTTAAATTTCACTAAGGAGATTCCCTTTCAGGGGAAACAACTTTGTTCTTCTGTTCCAGTGGAAGGTGCAACAGTTTTTACAGATGGATCGGGGAAAACTGGAAAAGCTGCTGTACCCTGGAAGAAGGATGACCACTGGGAATATGAAGCAATGGTTCAACAAGGGTCTCCTCAATTAATTGAACTTTGAGACGTACTTTTGGCCCTTACCTTGTTTCCTAGTTCTGTAAATATATTTACAGATTCTGTTTATGTTGCTAATTTAGTAAAACAGTTGGATCAAGCTGTGTTTTATAATGTAAAGGAGAAACCATTATTTGTTATGTTGTTGAAATTGTGGACTGTTATTCATAATCGAAAGCATTCCTATTTTATTATGCATATCCATAGCCATACATCGCTACTTGGATTTTTTGTTGAAGGTAATGCCTACATGGATTCCCTTGTGGCTGCCTCAGCCTTAAAAATGGTGCCTAATGTGTTACAGCAAGCTGTTCTATCTCATCAATTTTTTCATCAAGGTGCTCAGGCACTACGGCAGAAATTTAAATTATCACATAGTGAAGAAAAGTCAATTATTTCTTCTTGTCCTGATTGTCATATGTCTCATGTTTCGCAATATTACAGTACTAATCCTAGAGGCTTACTCCCTTTGCAAGAATGGCAAACAGATGTTACAAAAATGCCTGAATTTGGCCATCTAAAGTATGTTCATGTGAAAATTGACACTTTTTCTTATGCCATGGTTGCCTCAGCGTTGGAAGGTGTAACAGCTCGGGATGTTTCAAAGAAATTGCAGGTATTTTTTCATGCCTGGGGTGTTGATCATTCCACTGGTATTCCTCATGCCTTGACAGGCCAAGCAATTATTGAACGTGCTCATGGTGTGTTGAAGCATCAGGTACAAAAACAAAAAGGGGGAATGCAGAGGGAGTCGCCTCAAGCAAGATTAGATAAAGCTGTTTATGTGTTAAACTTTTTGCGTCCTTTACCCGACTTGCAATTGTCTCCTATATTCTACCATTTTTCATCTTTGAATTCGAAACAGCCAAACTTTCAGAAAGGTATTAAGATATGGGCAAAAGATTTTATCACGGAAAGGTGGACTGGCCCAGTGGAATTAGTAACATGGGGAAGAGGATATGCATGTGTTTTAACAGAGAACGGCCCTGGTTGGGTGTCTGCCCATTGCGTTAAAACTTATTTGGAGCACACAGGAAAGGACAGAATGGGTGGTTCCACAGCTGAAGCAAAACGCGTAGGTAATTGCATTGGTTATTAGGTAGATGGAAGCATGGACCCTCAAAGAATGTGTGGTAAAGATGGTAATTCAAGGCAGAGTAAAGGGAGTTATTGACTTACGCTGAAAATCTAAATTTAAGTTAGTGGATGTTACTTTTGCTTCTGTTCTTTGAATTCTCTTGCAGAGAGGTTGGTAGTACTGAGAAATGTGTCTTGTACCATTTCCTTTTGCAGGTCACAGACAGTCCCAAAATAGGGGAATTTGATGTACCTAAGGGAGAAGTGTTGCCTTTGCACAGGGATTGAATTAGTAGCTAAAGTCCACACTTTGAGCAACTAGGTTGGTTGCCCATTATGATAGCAGCAACCAGTTGTAAAGTTAAGTGGATGCTACTTTGTTCTAAGTGGTGACTAGGCAGATGACTTGGTCTCTGACTTTGTGCGGTAGAAATTTATTTGACCAGAGGTGAAGGTGTCATTCTGCTATAAATGTGTCATCCGGAAATTGCAAGGTCTGTAACAGTATTTGAAGATCCATTTTCTATGTGCCTTGTTTGTATATGAATGTTAAGATTGTGAGGGTGTGTTTTGTGGATTTGGTAGAAGTCGGTTATTTGTACATGAATGAAGAATGGACCCTCTGTCTGCTTGGATTTTTACAAGGGCCCAGCAGAAGTCCTTAGCAGTTGTGTTTGCGGGTCAAATACAAAAAGGGGGATTGTGGGAAAGACATTTCTGTGCTTTTCTTGTGAGCCAGTGAAGGCTTCTTGAAGATAAGGAAAGCCTCATATCTCTCTCAAGGAATTTACCAAGGCTATCACCATGACAACGTGAAGAAAGAGAGAGGAAAAAAGTATAAGCAAAAAGATCTGGACTTTGGTTGGCTTACAGAGTGGAGTGGCTTCTTTCACCTGTTGAAAGCTTTGTTTCTTCTTTATGACAAATGGGCAGTGTATGTGTTCATTGAGTAAATGTAAACATCTTGTAAAACTATAAAAGCAACATGTTGCTTCAATAAAGAGGTCTAAACAGCCTTCTGAGTCCTGGTGCTTTGCGCCATTTGAATTTCTACAGCTTTTTCCTGCTGCTTTAGGGTGTTTTCCTGTGCAGTTGTGATGACATTAGCTAGCACCTCTGCCTGCATGGCTGCTGTGTGTTCAGGGGTACCCAGGAAGTTGCAAGTGTCCACTAGCTGTGTTAGGGTGGGCTCAGGGTCTTGTGGCAATGTACATAATATTTTTCTACAACTTGGATTTGCATTAGAAATTGCAAGCTGTTTTAATAACTCTTGTCTGGCACGATCTATGGGAATTTGTTTATCCAATGCCAATTTCAAATGGTCCAAAAACTTAATGTATGGCTCATCCATTCCTTGTTTTATTTCTGTGAAGTCTAATTCTGGTTTATTCCCATCAGGCACCTGGAGCAGGGCAGTCCTTGCTGCTTCCTTAATATCCTGAAGGATTTATCTCTTAAGAGCCCTTCCCTGTCCTTGTGGATCTATGTAGGCTCCTTCCCCAGCAAGCTGATCTAGAGTTATATTAGCAGTAGCTGGAGTTCTTGTATAACCTCTTAAAAGGTCATTTAGTAAATGCTTCCATGCCAGCTCCCACAGAGAATACTCTGTCGGAGACAGCAAAGATGTACAAAGCTACCTTAGGTCGTGAGGAGTAAATACATTGGCTGAAAAGGTGGCTTGTAATAGACCTTGGAAATATGCTGACTCTCTTCCATATGACCTGTCCGCTTTGCAAATCTCTTTTATTTCTGCAAAGCTTATTTGTTCCCATTGTGGTGTCCCCCCCCATCCCCCCCCCCCCCGCCCCAACATTATACTGGATGGGAAACACTGATATCTTAGAGGCAATGTCCCATTCTCCGTCCTGGACTGCGTTCCTTCTTATCCTCTGCCAGGTATCTGTGCATCCTGATGTACAAAACGCATCCTCAGATTTAGGGGGGCTAGTGCCCTGGGCGGAGTGTAAATATCTCTTGTTCGAAATAAGGGTTCCTCCTGATATGGACGCCGCCTTTTGTGGGGGGGGGTTACTTCTGGGAGGTCACATTCGGTTCCCATGGTGGGCAGGGTGAGGGCCAGCCGTCCTGGGGTGTGGGCGGGGAGTAGGGGCAGGGAGACAAACTGGGCTCGGCCCACAAAAGGGGAGTGTCCCGTGTCTGATGGGCAGGAGTTTAGTGACGAATCGGAAGGGGAATTCTGTGAGTCAGAGGATGGAACACGCCCACGAAGGGCAAAGCTCAGCAGCTCTGAAACATGGCGCTGGCCACGTGAGCTATTGTACTCAAAGAGCATGGATTCAGCTTGTCTTTTTTCAATTTCACTGCCAAAGTTCACCAATTTAGTGCCTCTGAGGTTACTTTTGAGAGGAAACCGAGGGGAATTCACCAGGTTAGGTGGGTTAGGAGAGATGGGTTGCAGACTGGTCTGGCCAGGACAAGTCTGTTTCCCTCACAGCGGGGGGGGGGGGGGGGGGGGGCGCTGGATGGGGAGCATCTGGCCATGCTGTCTCCCACCCGCCCGCCCTCCTGGGGTCGGTGTGCTTCAGGGTGAGTTGGGGACAGGGTTGGGGTCTCAGAATCTCTGCCCACCCTCCTTTCTTTCTGCTGCAGCCTGTGGTCAGCTCTCTCTCTGCTCTGAGGTGTTTTGTGGCTGTCTCTAGCTTGCTTTTCACTCTCCAGTGTTACAAATTGTAATACCGTCCTAAATATTGGACATAGTTTTAAGCTGGACTTCTTATTCTTTTCCAAACTGTACAATCTTAGTCCCACAGCATCCCAGAACTTTTAGAGTAAGCATCTCAGATGTATTTATTTTCAGGAATTCTGTGAAAACCCATCTAATGAGTTTTTTAAGCTGTTTCTTCTCAAATTTTACATCTTTAATTTCTAATTTGTAGTTCAAATAAAAATAAGGATCTTGCTGTGCTACAGATAGCTTGTTCCCCATATTCTTACTCACCAAAAGATGGTTTTCAGAGCAGCTATCGTCCTTGGTCTGAACTCCCCGGGTCTGGAAACGCAGTGGCATCCGGCAGTCTTGGCTCAGCCAATAGCAGCTCCCTCCAAGGAGGTAACACGTCCTTAAGAATTTCGCTGTGTGTTCTCCAACCCGTCCCGGTTTTCAGCCTCTTTTCACCGGCATGAGGCTTCGATCTGTGTGGCCCCCTCTAACGGCCTTAGATCCTCCATAACCTGTTTTTTTTTTTTTCTCTGGCGCCACAAAAGCCCAGTCGCAGGCCTGCACTCCCCAAAACTCAAGACCAAGGAAAAAAATGTCCTATTTTGATCGAAGGCCGATCAAAAATTCCTGAACTATGTCTCTCAATATGAGAAATCACCAGTTTGGGCACCAAGTGATGGGTTTCTCTTTGAGCCAGGTCTTATGAGCTCTCAGAGAACCTATCACACCCAAGATAGCTCAGCTACCTCAAATGGCATAAAATTAGCAGGATGGCTTCTGAGGTGGTGTTGGAAACAGAAAAAGTTTTAATAAAAGGTGTTATGAACAGTTTCCAGGTGTTCCCCAGAGACACGGGCAGGGCTTTCCTAGTTCCCATAGCAACACTAAAAGAAAACAACTAACTCTAGCTAAGTACCGATATTGAAATGCTAATTAGCTAATTGCTCTGTTTGTTTTCTCTAAACTACCTGGCCTCCCACCCCTCCACGCTGCCATTCTGGGACTAACATGCAAATAAAAACCCCTTAGGATCATGGGAGTATTTTTAGGAGATAAAAATGAATATAAATCAAAAACTGAACACAATAGAGGAGTCTAGATAAATGCCCTAGCTGAGGAAGAGGGAAACACATCCCCTGACTGGCTTTTAACCGTCGCCATCACCTAAGAGAGAACAGACTATATTAGGCTCTGAGAAGCAGGGAGATAGAGACAGAGAGCCCTGGTGCTGCCACCACGGAAGGAGCGGGGACAGCTGTTGTTCTGGACTTCAGCAACAGACTCTGCACACCACGCCTCCTCATCCTCGGGCCACCGGTGTGCCACAAGGAAAGGAGAAAGGACAGCTGCTGCTCGGGACTCCAGTGACCGACTCTGCACGCCGCCTTCCTTTCGGCTGCCTGGGAAAGCTACGACCGCGGGGGCGAGCTCTGCGTCGAGCCCCCTGCCCAGCTGATCTTTTTAATAAAGAGCTGAACATTAATAAAGGCATTAGCCCTGTTCATTTCAAAAGGCAAAATAGCAAAGCTCTTACAGAGAAAAACCGAACTAGGGGCAAGATGTTCTTGCTCCTGCTAAAAACACCCCACAAAAGCGATTCTTTCCTTTGTTCTCTTCTTTTTCTAGTGAATTACCTAGGCGGGACTTTTTGGCCTCTGTCCAATTGGGTAGCCCTAGGTTTGAGGTGAAGTCCCAAAGGTCCTATGAGGTGTCTTTTTACCAAATTGAGGAGAGAAACTTCTGGGCTTTTTGCCTTTTTAAGGAGACAAAGGATAATTTGGGCACTCTGTCAACAGGGGGCACATTCCTACAGCCAATTATTAAAAACAACCTGCAGGTATTGTTTTTCCTACTGTGTGTTTTCTTGTTATTCTCATAAGTTTGTTTATAAAAGGGCATCTTGTTAATTAGCCAATCAGGTGAAATGTATTAACTAAATGACCAATCAAGTCCATCTGTATTGGATCAGAGTATAAAAAGATGCGGTTTGGAGTAAACACTTGAGTTATGCCACTCAGCCTTCTGATGACTCTGTGTCATTTCTTACTAAACAGTGACAATCCCCCAGACAGTGGGAGAAGATACACCTCACGAGGTGAGCTGTGGTTCTTCCTGTGTGATTGTGGGGAAAACATGAGGAGGTGGAATGGAAAATCCACTGTTGCTTTGGCTCAACAGGTGCATGAATTGAAGGAGAGCAAAGCTCAGAGGAAAAGTTCCACCAGAAAAGAAACACCTCCAGTTGACTGTAACTGAATTGCCAATTATTATTATGACATGTCCAATACCCTTGAAAAAAACCTCTAAAACATATGCCCAGGAAAGGATGGATAACCTTGACTAGAGGGGCTCTGCCTCTAGCCAGGTAGAGGCTAGGGAAAACCATGTCTTTTGGACTGTGTGAATTTGTTAACCTGGCACATCAGAACCGCAAAAATATGAAGCCTTGGTTGACACTGGTATGCAGTGAACATTAATCCCATTGAAGCATGAGGGGGCAGAATCTGTTTCTATTGCTGACATAACAGGAAGATCACAGGATTTGACTTTAGTGAAAATGGATGTAAGCCTAACTAAAAATAAGTGGAAAAAACATCCTATTGTAACTGGCCCAAAAGCCCCATGCATTTTGAGCATAGACTTCCTCCAAAGAGCGTATTTCAAAGACCCAAAGAGACTCAGGTGGGCGTTTCAGATTGCTGTAGAGACAGAGGGTGTTAAGCAATTGAACACCTTGCCTGGACCCATCTGCAGTAGGACTTCTGAAGGGGGAAAGAGCGATGAATACCAATTGCCATTTCGACAGTGCACCACTGACAGTATAGAAAAACTGGAGATGCTGTGATTCTCATCCAACAAATGATCTGTGAGCTAGAGAACCAAATAGTGGTCAACAAAACCCACTTCCCCTTCAACAGTCCTATTAGGCTGATGCATAAATCTGAAGGAGAATAAAAATTGCCTGTGGACTATTGGGCCTTGAATTATGTGACTCCACCGTTGAGCGCTGCTGTGTGAGATATATTGGAGCTCCAATACAAGCTGGAGTCCTAGGCAAGGAAGTGATATGCCACTACTGATATTGCCAATGCATTTTTCTCCATTTCTCTGGCAGCAGAATGCAGGCTTCCATTTGCCTTCACTTGGAGGGGCGTGCAGTACACCTGGAAGCAATTGTCCCAGGGATAGAAGTGCAGTCCTGATACCATGATGTTCGTATGTCTGAGACTTAACACACGACAGACCCCCGTGCTTCATCAGCCGAACAGCTTTTATAGGCAATTCAAAAACTCCCGGTGCTACACATTCATTGGTCTGGTCTCTACATCCACTAGACTCTGAACCAGTCAAATGCTTGTATTTTAGGAGAGTTGTTATTGGTTGAAACCTCTATCAGTCAGCCCAGAGGCTGGTTTATGGAGCTGGGCTGGATTTCTTATTTATAACTGAATTAATGGTAACTACAGGTCAGCTTGTACTGCAACACAGCCCTGCCATCTGCCATGGACTGATCCAGACTGCACTAGAAAAGGGTGAAGCTCCAGAACACATGCAGTATATCAATGACATCATTGTGTGGGAGAACACGGCAGCAAAAGTGTTTGATGAAAGAGAGAAAATAATCCAAATTCTCCTAAAAGCTGGTTTCGCCATCAAAAAGAGCAAAGTTAAGGGACCTGCCTGAGAGATCCAGTTCCTGGAAACAAAGTAGCAAGATTCCCACCAATGTCATCAATAAGATCACAGCAATGTCTCCAGCAACCAACAAGAAGGAAACACAAACTTTCCAAGGTGCAATAGGCTTTTGAAGAATGCATATTCCTGAGTACAGCCAGATTGTGAGCCCTCTCTACCTAGTTACCCGCAAAAAGAACAATTTCCAGTGGGGCCCTGAAAAGCAACAGGCCTTTGCCCAGATCAAGCAAGAGATTGCTCATGCGATAGCCCTTGGCCCAGTCAGGACAGGACCAAATGTGAAGAGCGTGCCCTACTCTGAAGCTGGGAGCCATGGTCTGTCCTGGAGCCTTTGGCAGAAGGTGCTTAATGAATCTCAAGACCTACCACTAAGATTCTGAAACCAAAGCTACAAAAAGTCTGAAGCTAACTACACTCCCAACAGAGAAATAAATTTGGGCACCCTATGAAGGAGTCTAAGCTGCCTCAGAAGTAATTGGCACCGAAGCACAACTCCTCCTGGCACCCCAACAACCGGTGCTGGGGTGGATGTTCAAAGCAAAGGTTCCCTCTACCCACCACACCACCAATGCCACATGGGCCAAATGGATTGCTCTCATCATACAGCGTGCCCATATTGGAAAATTGAATTGCCCTGGGATTTTGGAGATAATTACAAACTGTCCTGAAGGTGAAAACTTTGGTCTCACTGACAAAGAGGGATGAACTATTAAAAACCACCTTGAAAGCATTTAATAGAAAATCTTTCAAAAACTGGAAGCAGCATCTAGCAAAGGCCACACCCAGTTGGTTAGTTAACACCCAAGGCTCCACCAGTCAAGCAGGCCCTGCCCAATCTGAGACCCTGCATACAGTAAATGAAGATAAAGTCTCAATATTGCATGTCAGAATTTTGTTAGGGAAGACTGTTTTGATCAATTCTGCCTCAAGTACAGACAAACCCATCCATGGGGTTGTCTTTGCTGAGGGATCGAGTTGCACTTGGTGAGTAATGCAGAAAAATGGAACAACACAATGTGTACCTTAGGGAGATCTGATTGTGATTGTTGGGTGAGAACCATGTCTAAATACCACCATTTGCTGAATGTCACTGCCACTATCTATATATAGCGAGATATATGTATGTATGTATCACCTGACCTGCTGTGTGCTCAGAAATTAGTCCTGTACCTTTAAGCTAGGCCCAGAGAGAGAAGGGTGGGGGGGGGGGGGGGGGGGAGGTCGGTGGAATTTTTCATGGTTCACATTCAAAACACAGGGAGATAAAGAGTTCAAGCTCTCTGAATTCTCTGCTGCTGGGTCAGGTGTCTGGTCAGCCCCTCTGGACATCTCAGCCCTGATTCTAGAGTAGCTGCAAACCATATAGAGTAAACCTACAAGATAAAACACCGAGAAGGTGGTCTCTAACATTCAGGGGAAACTGAACATTCTCAAAATGTGATGTACCAGATTTAAAAGGAAAGAAGGAGACGAAAGGCTGGGAAACCTCATCTCCTGCTCCTCCTCTAACAAATTGAGTGCAATTACTTATAAAACCCCAAAACAGTCTACTGAGACTAAGACAGAGACTAGGATGGAGAAAAAACAGACCATACGCATTTTGAACAACTCCCCGTACCTCCGATAGCCTTCTATAAATCATTATCACCGAACACATCAAAATAGCGAGTCTGATTCATGCCCCTGTTCTGTAAAAGGTACATGTCAGGCACAATACTGGCACTATCTGTGGATAGGCAAACAGGCCTAGGGACCAGAAAGACATTAGTACTTCAAACCAGAGAGACATTATTGCCTCAAACAACATGGTGACTACTGACTGCTTTACCCCAATACAAAGTAATTAAAACCAAAATGTAATTAGTGCAGGTTTTTTTCACTTTCTCCAGCCGTGCACTGGGTGCCAAATTATTTGTCCCAGTTTGAGACAAATTTAGGAGGAAGCATCCCGAAAGGGTGTCTCCTCTAATAGAAGGCAGGTTTCAGCAAACCCTCCTCCAGAGGTTCAGAAATAATTCCCTTGCAGAAAGTGAAAAAAACCCTGTTAATTTAACAAGCAGAGTGCTCACAGGCATGAAAATAAATGAATAATGTTAAATAATAAAACCTCTCACTGTGGAGAAGAGATGGTAGATTCAGAATCCTTTCTGTAGATGTGGCTCAGCTTCCTCCCAGTCCGGAGCTGGCCTCCAGGCCTCCGCAGTATGGGGGGGGCCCTGGGCGATGTTCTGGTATTTCGGACTGGAGAAAAGCTGAACAGTTCCAGAAGAAGAAGCCACAGTCCCAGGAAAAATTTCTTGCCTCAGCTAACTAGAAAATAACTAGTTAAAAGCAAAGGAAAGAAAAACACCATCTCTCTCTCTCTGGAGAAAGAAAAGCTGTGAGCTGGGGAAAAAGCGAGAAGCTTATCTGTGTTTTTGAACACAGGCACCGAAAGAATTCCACCGCCTTCCCTCCCCTGTCGCTGTTGAGGCAGGACGGGAATAATGAAGACTCCAAGTCCGAAGGCAAGAAGAGAACTGATTTATTTCAAATACACCGCTCCTTTTATAGAGCACATCGTGCAGACCAATTTCATTGGTCTTAAAGTAAAAACATCTCACACCATTGGTGCGCTGTGAGTAGCTCACAGTGGCAGAACATATCTATAAACAATGTGAACAGCAAGAGAGATAATGAATTGTTTACATTCCTTTCAAACTCTTTCCCAGGCTCAGCCTGGTAGAAATCTCTCCTTTTCTCTCTGACTGAACTGAGAATATCCACAGTTCCCCCTTTTTGTTTAAAGAAGGAGGCGGTGTTTGTCGCCCTCCTGCGGGGTCCCTTGCAGGAAAGAGGACAAACACGACTCCGAGGTTTATCAACTGACAATCAAAACCCCCATCAGACATTGGCTCAGAACGGTCAAAGAGATTTCAACTTATACTATAAATTCTCTATAAACTTAACTATTAATTCTAAGAAATCCGTCACCAACCCCAAAACATTGTTAGTCTGCTTGTAACACAGGCAGCCTAACTCATCAACAGTCTGTTTCTGGAAACAAAATAAAACAAATGTTTATTCCCCACTCGTGGAGGGGCCAGCTGGCTGATGGTCAGTGTCTTGATCATTGTCTGAAGACTGTGATGGATGGTCGGCACCATGGTCACCGTTTGAAGGTCATCTGCTGGCCACATTCTGTTTCTGCTGTCACAAGTCAGGGCGAACACACCTCGCAGGTATCCATCGTACCCCGGTACCTGTGGAGACACATGTATACCCGCAGCCCCAAGTGATGAGGTCGCACAGGCCTTCCCATTTATTGGTGGCAAGGTCCCGCACCCAGACCTTCGCTCGAGGCAGGTGCGTCTCACCTGCTGGATGCAATGAAGGAAAATGATTCAAAATAACAGGAAACTCTGAGTTTTGCGGCACTGTTAAATGGTTGATTGTATATAAAGCTTTCTCCAACCGACTATGTGGGGTCTCTCCTGGCATTCCCCCTTTTTGTTTTTCCAGAACACGCTTTAAAGTGCCATGAGCGCATTCAACAATGGCTTGACCTGTTGGTGAATGCGGGATACCAAATTTGTGTGAAACTCCCCACAAGCATAAAACCTGACGTGTCTTCTGTGAGACATAGGCAGGGCCATTGTCAGTTTTCACACTCAAAGATATTCCCAAAACTGCAAAAGCCATCCTCCAATGGGCAATCACGTCGCGACCCTTCTCCCCTGTGTGAGCAGATGCCCACATGGTGGAGGAGAAGGTGTCAATAGACACATGCACATACTTGAGTCGACCAAACTTGGCAATATGAGTAACATCTGTTTCCCAGAGCTGCAAGGCCTTTAGGCTTCTGGGGTTCACCCCCGCTGGTAAAGGCGCAGCAAGTCCATGACAGTCAGCACAAGAGCTGACAATGTCACGAGCTTCAGTTGACGTCAGATCGAATTGCTTCTGCAAAGTATGTACACTTTGGTGAAAAAAGTCGTGCGACGCTTTGGCTTGTGCATTCCCATCAGGCTGAGGCGCCACCCATGCAGGGTTAGCCAACCTGTCAGCCTTGGCGTTACCTTCTGTTATGAAACCTGGTAAAGTGGTGTCCTAGGTTGACTGTATGATGCTTTTATCCCCAATAGTCTGTTCTGTTTATACTGAATAATAAGTTTTGCGCCTTTAAGACTTGTTCCAGGAGTGAAGGGGGGGAAAAGAAGTGCGGAGTTTGTTTTCAGAAACAGCACTCACTCCTCCACATTCCTGCTCCTGGACTGTGTTGTCTGTGGACAGACAGACAGACAGCAAGACAGAGCTCTCCTTTGCTTTTTAGTTAGTTTTAGCTAGCTGAGGCAAAGAAGTTCCCTGGACTGTGGCTTTTCCTTTTCTTTGGACCTGCTCAAACCTGCTCAGGACTGAACAACAAGAAGAGCACCGGCAGCTTGCACCTGTGGCCCACTGGGCCAGGCCTGGGCCGCGGCATTTCCAGTGCCGGAGGGACCGATAAGAGACTGAGTGAGCCGAGCTGCAGCCCCGGGGGGGGGATTTTTCTGAGTTTGTCTCTCTTTTGGAGCAGCAAGAAATTTCATTGTTTAATATTGTTTAGGTTTTCTTTTTAAATAAACAGTTTTTTTCACTTTTCTCCAAGGAAGTATTTTTTCCCGAACCGGTTGGGGGGAGGGGCCAATTGAATCTGCCTTCTAGAGGAACCCCTTTGGGGGTTCTCTCCCAAATTTGCCCTGAACCAGGACAAGTGGTGTGACTCCGAATGTACAGGATGTAGTACGGATGAACCCAGGTTTGAATTGCGCACCACAAGGCTCTCAGCAACTGAAACAAAGCTGCATTGTTGACCTCCTTCAGCAGTGAGCAATCCAACCGCCTGGCTACGTCTGTGACATAAGCAGAGTCAGTGACCAAATTCAAAGGCACCTGAGAGAATTTCTGAAATGCCATAGCAACAGCTTTCAGCTCAACCAATTGGGCTGAGCCGGACACGTGGCCTTCCAGCACTTGCCATCCAGACTCATCCTTTCAGATCACAATGGCCTTTCCCGTTTTTCCCGAACCGTCAGTGGAGACGGTGGGTCCCTGCACTGTCACTAGACTGCATTTCAGTCGTAAGGACAGACTGGTCATTTTTGCCAGTTGCAGCAATTTGTGACTGGGCAGATGATAAAAAATTTGACCTAAGAAGTTTTGCAGCGCACTTTGCAAAGGAACGCTGTTAATGAAACACCATTCAAAAGTGTCCCACTCCATTGGAAGAACAATCCTTGCGGGATCAGCTGCCATCAATTGCAAACACCGATAACGGCATTTGATTATCATCTGGGCAACCAAATCAAGCAGCAAGGATGCTGTCTTTTTGGGTTGCTGGGACAGAAAGACCCACTCCAAGATGTGCAAAGGATCAGGCCATTTGTCATTCCATTGGCCAATGGCACCTGTGGGATGATTGTCTGGACAGGTAATAAAAACAGTGATATCAGTGGAAATATCTATTCGATAAACCTGACGAGCAGACAGAGCCTGTTGGACCTCCTCTAGTTCTTGTCGCGCTTCAGGAGTCAATTTCCGAGGTGAATTCAGATCCGGGTCCCCCTTTAAAAGGTTGAACAGCGGGGACATCCATGCTGTGGTCAGTCCGAGATAGGGAGGTAACCAATTGACAACCCCAAGCAATTTCTAGGCATCATTCAGGGTCGCAATAGACTTTGCGAATTGCACCTCTTGATGTTGAATAGTTTGCTCAAGAATCTTGATGCCCAAATATTTCCAAGGAGGATGGCTTTGAACCTTTTCCGGAGCCACTTGCAGTCCATAAGAATGCAAGGTGGCGAACAACTGAGGCCATATCCTCAGCAATTCCTCCCGAGTGGGTGCTGCCACCAGGATGTCATCCATATAATGATAACAATACACATCAGAGAACTGCTCGCGGACTCTGGACAAGGCCTGAGCCACATACCATTGACAAATAGTCGGACTGTTCTTACAGTCCTGTGGCCAAACTTTCCATTGATATCTCTGCACAGATTCAGCATTGTTGATGGCAGGCACGGTAAAGGCAAACTTTGGCTTGTCATCAGGATGCAAAGGGATCATAAAAAACAATCCTTTAAATCAATGATCAAGATTTCCCATCCCGCGGGGAGCATGGTAGGTGAGGGCATACCAGGCTGCAATGCCCTGATACTCTCCATGACTGCATTAACTTTCCGGAGGTCCTGTAACAGCCTCCACTTCCCCAACTTTTTCTTGATCACAAAAACAGGAGTGTTCCAGGGACTGGTAGAAGGTTCAATGTGTCCCTGGTGAAGCTGATCCTGAACTAAATCACGAAGGGCAACTAACTTCTCATGTGGTAGGGGCCACTGGTTCTCCCAGACAGGTCTGGTCACTAGCCACCGTAAAGGCAGCGTAGGGTATTCTGCGCCCTTCAGCGCAGTGACCGCTATCAAAAATCCATCCCAATCCATACTCCCCAGGCCACCAGCACATCCTGTCCCCAGAGAGTGATCGGAGTTGCAGTAACATAGGGCGAAACCTTAGCTGTCTGCCCTTCTGTGGTTTTGATCAACACAGCCTGCCGGCTCATAAAGGTCTGCACTGCGCTCCCCAACCCTTCAATGGCTGCTCCCATAGAGTCCAGAGGCCACTTAGGAGGCCACACAGAGGAGGAGATGACTGTCATGTCAGCTCCGGTGTCGATCAAACCTTGCAGCTGAATCTGAGGTGGGCTGGCACCTGGTAAAATCACAGAGCACATAATCTGCGGACAATCTGCAGAAATGACTGCAGACCAGAAGACTTGTGGCAGTCCCGTGGATCCGAAACCACCATCTCCATGCATCCGTTGGTCTGCCCTGGGAACACGTGACTGGAAAGGCACAAGTTGAGCAATGCGGGTACCTGCCGGAATAACAATGGGGGGGAGGGTGTGGAAACCATGGCACAAATTTGGCCTGTAAATTCAGAGTCAATGACACCCAGGTGCACAAAGATTCCCAAAAGGGTAGTACTAGATCGTCCTACCAACAATGCACTCAATCCATGGCCTAAAGGCCCAAATGCATTCAGAGGAACCTTATGCACCTTAGTAGAATCTAAGATGACTGCTGCTGCGGTGTGTACATCCGCCCCAGCAGAGCCACGGGTGCTTGCGCTAAGCTGGCTGAAGCACCCTGTGCTGGTGCTGTGCCCTGGGGGACCACTTGTGTTGGCACGCAGTTCCCCTGTGCGCTCTTTCCCCCATTTCCCGAACCTGTCAAACGTTTACCGTTGGCATGATAGGTAGATTTGCATTTGTTTGCAAAATGACCTGGCTTACCACACCTGGAGCATAAGAAATTAGAATCTGCCCCTTTTCTTATTTTCTTCCCCTGTACCTGCTTGCCTTTCTTTTTCCCCTTCTTGCGCCGACCAGTTCCTGAGGATGGCAGGCCCACCTGCAAGGTTGCTGCCAGAACAGACATTTTATGGTCCACCGTACCAACCTTGGAACAAGCTTCGACCATGTCTGTCAACGATGGGCCACCTGGGTTATGATTCTTCTGCAGTCCTCATTTGCGTTGTTCCTTGCTAAAGTTTTGCATAAAACCTGCCTCAAGTTGTCATCCTCAATCTGCTTTTCTAAAGCAAATGCAAGCCTTTCAACAAATGGCAAAAACAATTCTTTGGCTCCCTGTGTTATCTTCACATATCATGGCCTGGGAGCAGCTGTCTCCATGGTTTTCAGCAATGCCGCAAAGCCTACCTTCTGGCCCTGCTCAAGTATGAGAGGGTCCCAGGTAGCCTGAACATCAGGATTAGAAAACGCATTTTGTCCCATGAGCACATCCACCCCCACATAGGCGCTGGGATCCGTCTGAGGGTAATGTACGTTTTCAGCCGCGACCCTTTCGGCCAGCCTCCTCCAATTGTTCATAAAAATATCAAACTGCACAGGCTGGAACAACACAGAGGCCAGACGTTTGATATCATAGGGAGCAAGCAAGGTCAGTGTTTATCACTCTAAGGACCTGCATCAGTGGAGCAGAGCCCAGCCCATATTTCACTACTTTATCTTGCAAATCCTGTACAACCCGCCAGGCCATAATATCGTGCCTGTCCTGCTGCCCCGAATTCGGGGCTGCTTTGTGCACGGGAAAGGCCTGAAGCATACGTTGCGGTGAAGCATCGTCACCCCGATCCCCCTGTGCCACTTCCAGAGAAGCCAGAAGGACCAACTGACCGCTAACTACGGTCTCCTCTTTCTGGATCGGTGGGTTCAAGACCGCACCACCAGGCTTGCCCACCCGCTCTATCAAATCCCAACCACAAGGTTTCAAAGCCCGGTCCCTGACCACTTCCCAAAAGCGGCGGGGATTTATCGGCTGCACAGAAACCCGACAGGAAGGCAGCGTCCACAGATCCCTCTGAGACGCCAGCCACCCCCGTCGGTGCTGGCGTTTCGACATTCAGTCACGGCCCCCTCGCGGAGTCGAGCAGGGCAGATCATCGCTGTCACTGCCTGCCTCCTGGGATGAGGGCGAGCGGGACAGTCTGCGATCTGCAGGGGAAGGTGGGCTGGTGGGAGGCACTGAGGCAGAAGAAGCTGCTGTTGATCGTGAAACAGAAGAATCAGGCACAGCCTCCAAGCCCACAGCTCCCGGGATGGAGGGGGCAGTCACTGGTGATGGGGCGGAGACCGGATCCGTGACCAGCGGCTTGGTGGATCCTCCCATCGCAGGCAGCAGCACAAAGGGATCAGCCGGAGCCTGCGACACAGCGGGTGGAGCGTGCGCCGAAGCTGCAGTCATCAGAGGTGCAAACAGTGCGGGCTGCTGAAACACAGCAGGCAGTATGGGCACCGAAGCCACAGAGGGTGGAGCGAGAGGCAGAGCTGCTGCAGGTGCCGCTGGAGCAGCAGGTGGAGCGGCGGGCGGGGTGCCGAACCCCGCTGTCGGCAGGGGTGGTGCCATGGCAGGCGGGGCAAGGAAGGCAGCCACCGCCCCTGGCGGGGGAGCCAGTCCCACAGAGGGCAGGGCGGAAAATGACATGGAGGTCCTGCCCAAGACGTGCTGCTGCACAGCTGGCGCCGGCACTGCAAAGGATATCAAATCAGCCAGTGCACACGGCGCGCAGGGGGGCGGACCGGGAGGCAGTTGCGCCTGTCCCGTTGACAAAGCTGGAGCCCCCGTGGGTGGCGGGGGGCGTGCCAAGGGATGGATCAAAGGCTCCATTGCCGGTCCCAGCAGTACATGGGGGCGGGACCTGTACATCTGCACAGGCTCCATAGTTGATAGCGAAGGAGCCGGGGGGGGGGGGGCAGCAGTCCCCACTGTGTCACGTGCCACGGCTGCGTCGCCCCTCCCCCCAAGTGCAGTCCGGAGAGGGGGGCAAGCAACGGCTGAATCAGCGGAGCCGTCTGCTCAACAAACGGGCGGGCTTCGGGTTGCCACAGCGGAGACGGGAAAGCCCCCGGCAGGCCCCACAGTGTTGGGTGTGCTGAAGCTGATTGTTGCGACAAAGGCACCCCCGCTGCCGCCTGAAAGGCAGATGACGTCACCGGCACCACGCTCAAGGCAGGGTGGGTCTGCCTGGCCAATTGCGGTGCGGGCTGCTGGGCGACCAGCGGCCGATCAGTCGGCAAAGGATATTTCGGCTGAACGTAGTCACGAGGATGGGGATACTTGGGCTTAACATAAGTTCCCGGTGACAGATAAAGTCCGCGGGGTGTCCCAGTGTCTTTTGCAGCCCCGCACTGTGCCAGGGTGGGGCTGGGCACCGCCCTGCCCGCCTGCCTCCCACTGAATCCCGAGATGCTGCTGCATATCGAGACAGCATCTTCACTTCCCGAGAGCTCCCAGTCGGAGTCACTGCCCCTCGGGGTCTCGCCCCGCAGGGCCATGTAGATGCACCCCCAGACTATGAACAGTGCGGACACTGTTGCGTCCCCCTTCTTCAACTGCTTCAAGAGGCACCGACCCAAATTGCACCAGACTCTATGATCAAAGGAGCGTCTAACATTCACAGAAAATCCACGGTCCCGAGCCCAACACAGGAGTCTGTCGGGGAGAGTCTCAAAGTCTCAGTTAAATTAGGGGTCTTTTATAGTCCTCCGCCGAGGGGGGGGAACAGGTAAAAGACAATGGAAAAATGAGTCTATTGAAAAACGGGTACAGACAATCCATGTTCCAAAGCAGGGCAAGTCAATTTCAGCAGTGAGCGAGACACATTGTTTTCTTGGTCCAGTGAACACACGTGCAGGCAACACTTGGCAAACATCCCACTTCAGTCAGGCCAGCACCCCTATGTTAGGATTATAGGGGTCTCAGTCCTTGGGAGGGAGCTTCAATCTCTGTCTGTCATGGTGGTCATGAGGCAGATGAGGGATCTTCCGTGGGAGATTGCCAAAGTTACCCCAGAAAGTTCATTTGGCCAAGAGGTGGGAAAATTCATGGGTTATTGTGATGAGTGGGTATCGTGAAGCAGGTGTAATCATATAGAGCAAGCCACTCCTTGCCAGGCCCTGCTCGAAGCAGTGTAGTGTGGCGACACAGCAAACACACCTGCAAACAATCACTTGGCGAGCATCCACCTCAACCAGGCCAGAACTCTAATCGGGGTCTTCGGGATCTTAGTCTCTGCCATTGTGATGATCATGATGCAAAAATGAGGGGAACTTCAGACTGTCTCTTACACTCAGTGCCACTCTGAGTGGCAAAATGGATGGTAGCAAGAGCCTTGGAGTGGCGGCTGGAACAGCAGAGGTGAGTGGACCCTCGGGGGTGGTGAATCAAAGTGTAGCACTAAACCCAAAGCGGTGGCAGAAGCAGAAGCAGTGGGGGGGTGCTGGAGGATGCAGGGTGTTGGGCTAAAATGCAGTAAAAACTGAAGCAGTAGCAGAAAAGAGCAGGGGCTGGGCAGGGGATTGGTCCTTTGCACAGCTCACCCGCAATTGTTGCATCCTGACACCAGAACGCCGCAGGCGATGGCTGCTCCTGAGGTCGGGCCACTGTGCAGAGGCAACGGCCTGGCACGGGGAGGGTGTGCTCCTGGCGCATGGGTCCCTGCACAGCACGCACTGGCTCTGGGCTCCCAAGCAGCAGAGGAGCAGAGAAGTAAGCTGAAGAGCCCTAGCCACAGTGCTGAAGGGAAAAAAAACAAGAGGGTGTTGTAGATGTCAGTGAACCCAATGGGAAGAATGATGATGTCTAACTCCAGTTCAGAAGGCTGAAGGATTTCTTTATTATAATTATGCTAATAATACATTAATATACTATATAAAAGAGGATACTAAAAACTACATGCTACTTTCTCTATCATATCTAACTAACAACTCGTGACCCTGTTCTCCAGAGTCCAGACACAGGTGGATCCGATTGGCCATCAGGCCCAAACAATCCACCATGATACAACCAAGTGCTCACTCTGGGTAAACAATTCTCCAAACACATTCCACAAGAGAAAAACAAGGAGCAGAAATAGAAATTGTTTTCTCTTTCATTTCTCTCTGTGCACCTTTATAAAAATCCTGAGAGAGAGAGAAATGTGCTTGCCACATATCACCATTTTAGTATAAATTAAAAAAAAATAAAATAAAAAACCTGCATCTGCAATTCTTCTGCAGGGCCCTGCAAAAGAGAGCAAACACATCTCAAGAGGTCCCCTTATCAATTTGCTAGTTATCAATCAAAAGCCAAATCAGATGCTGATGTGGAATGTTCAAAGAGATCCTTTACCTGCAAACCATCTATCAAATCTCTAAAACAAAACTTACAACATAAAAACCCAAACAACAATTAAAAGAATGCTCAAATTTCAAAGTCCAAACAGCTGATTCTCAGGAGAAGGTGTCCATTGATTGGAAACTTTGATCTTGACATCCTCAAAAGTCCTTCTCAATGCTGAAGCAGAGAACTGCTGAATCCTGAAACAAAACAGCTGAAGAAAGTCCAAACAACAATTAAAAACCCATAAAAAAAACCCAAACAAATGTGACATCATATAATTATCTAACACCAAAACACTGAATGTCATCCCAGAGACTGCAACAACTGATAAAACCAACTCTGGGCTGATCATCAACCATGCAAACATACCTTTCTTGTGCAAAAAACCATCACCAAATTAAAAAAGAAAAAAGGAAAAAATCTCTGAAATGCCATGGCCAAAACTCTTAAATCAACCACTTTTTACCTTGTTTTTTGTCTTTTCAATCACTGCGGCTTTGCTTTGTTTTCCCCAGTCCCGGGCAGCTCTGAAGAGCTCGGCAAAGGCTCTGCTTCTCAGCAGGACCGGGGTGCCACCTGTCCCGGGCGCTGCTGCGTTCCGCGCACCGGCGTGGGGCTGACTGCGTTCTGCTGCCGGCGCGAGGGGTGAGACAATAAGGGAAGGAATATCCACTCTCTCCGCGTGGCTAGCTGGAGAGCTTTTACTGTTGCGTGGAGCTGCAACGGAAAGGCACGACTCGCTCCCTAGCGCTGCGTGGACAAAATGGCGCTGGGACTGGGGGCGCGCGGGATTTTATATAGGGTGGGCCGAGGAGGGCAGAAGCCCTACCGCCCAATGGGGACGGGCACCGTGGCGGTGACGTGGACCATGGCGACCAACGGGAACGCGACGGGGGCAGACACAGGGCTCTGGGATGAACGGGGATGCGGGGATGGGGTAATTGACAAGGAAGTTTCAGGAAACAACAGGGGGTGGTTACTGGAGTGACGTGGGGAAGCTCCAATGGCAGGCAGCCTGGAGCGAACCATTGTGGGGGGAACAGGGGTGTACAGAGGGGTACATAGAACCGGTTAACTTAACATTATAAAACCCCTAATCTGAATGCAACCCGGGATGCAACATCTCCCCTCTCTTTAAAATATAGAAAAGACAGTTGCTTTGACTATTTTGTCTCTTGCGCGGTGGCCTCTTCTCCCAGCTTCTTCTGCTGCTGTGACTGCAGTGACTGCCTTGCAGACGGAGAGGGCCTGGAGATGATGCCGGAGCTGGTTCTTCTTTGGGTGTCTGGGGGATGGGGGAACTGGGAAAACAACTTTATTGCAAACATATGAACTGGGGGCATAACTGGACTGAGGTAGCTGGAAAGAAAAAATGTTTTTTAGGGAGATGTACAGTCCCTTCCCTCCTTGTGTCACTTACTATTGGATGCAACCCCTTGGTTGGTGGGATCACTGGTTACATCCACAGGCACTTTATTGTTCCGACTCACTAGCTGCCCTGGTGTATAAGGTTTAACATGCCTCCTGGGGACCCACTTGACTCCTGAGGGCGTGGATACGCAGGCATATCCCCACCCCCAAGTCAAAAGTGGGAATGAACCCTGGATTTCTTTAGAGTCCAGGTCCCTCACTAACACTGGAGGCCGTTCCTCTGTCTGGAGCTCCTGATGTAGCTTGAAATGCCTCAGGGCTGGCGGTTCTGGTCTGTCAAAGGAACAGTTCAGAAAACTGATGGTAAATAACACTTTGCAAAGCCTCTCGTGCGGTGACAGCACTCACACATTTTCCCGCTGTTTCCGGAGGACCTGCTTCAGCATCTGATGAGTCCTCTCTATTATGGCCTGGCCGGTGGGGGAGTGAGGAATCCCGGTCTTATGTTGGACCCCCCATTCCTGCAGGAACTTGCTGAACACTTTGGAAGTATATGCTGGACCATTGTCAGTTTTAATTGTGGCTGGGACCCCCAAGGTGGCAAAAACATGTATAAGGTGTTTTCTCACGTCTGTGGCCAATTCCCCTATGTGGGCTGAGGCAAAAACTGCTCCCGAGAAGGCGCTCATGGTTACATGGACATTACGGAGCTTCCCGAACTCAGGGACCTTGGTGACATCCATTTGTCATACCTCACAACTGCGGAGGCCTCTGGGATTCACACCTGCTCCCAGTGTTGGTAAAGCTGCCTCCTGACAGTTGGGGCATGAGACCACAATTTCCCTGGCTTGGTCACACCGCAGATTGAACTGGCGTACCAGACCTGGGGCATTTTGATGGAACTGCTGATGGCTGAGCTTGGCCTGCTTGACTATGTTCGGCTGGCCTCCTAGCTGTACTGGGGCTCCCAAGGCATCTGCTCTGTGGTTCCCCTCGGCAATAAAGCCTGGGAGATCCGTGTGTGATCTCACATGCACCACATGGATGCTCACGGTTAGAAAACAGGTGTACTAATTTTGCGAGCAACCCGAAGATGACCTGATTTGAGACCTCCTTTATAACTGCATGTTCAGCTCTTGACACTGCTCCTGGTACATATGCCGAATCTGTTACCAGATTAAAAGGTTGGTCAAATTTCTCAAAAGCCCTCACTACAGCATCCAACTCAGCCACCTGTGGGGAACCTTCCACTATCTTAACATCAGATTCCCACAACTGAGTCTCTGGGTCCTTCCAAGTCACCACCGACTTGTGGGACTTCCCAGACCCATCTGTGAACACTGTCAAGGCTCTGAGTGGTATCTTACTTTGCATTTCTTTTGGTAACAATTTGAATTCGGTGTTGAACAAATGATGACCAGGATGTCCGATCTGAATTTGGCCTGAGAAGCTGTCCAGAGCGAACTGCAAATTTTCATTTTGCCTCAAAAAGTGTTCAAAAGTCTCTTTGATCATCTTCCCCATGGATGTTTTGATGGGGAGGTGGATACATGTGAAGTCACAGCCTGCTGGTACCTGCAGACGAGCCCTGGCCCACATTATGAGCTGCGCCATCAGGTCTTGTGGCCTGGTGATACTTCTGGACTGTCTGTGGCCAAGGAACACCCACTCTATTAATAAGAGGGGGTCCCGTTGGCCCTTGTCCCACTGGAATATCATTCCATACAAATGGGGTAACTCACCTAGGACGATGAAGCGGAAAGGCAGCCCTGGTTGACAACGATGGGCCTGCCTGCTCTCAATGGTGGTCTGCACCTTCTCGAGTGCTGCTCTGGCCTCCCGGGTCAGGGTTCTCGGGGAACCTCAACCTTCATCGCCCTCCCTTTCTGTTAACAAGTCAAAAAGAGGGGGGATAGTTCCCTCGTGGTGAGCCCCAGCCATGGCCTGATCCAATTTAATGAACTGCACAGGCGCTGGAGGTCATTCAGCATCTTAGGGTTGTCATTTATCTGAATTTGTTGGGGCCTAACTGTCCTGTTGTTAATTTCTAGGCCCAGATACTTCCAGGGTGGCAGCAACTGTACCATTTCCTTCTGCAACTCAAATCCTGCCACCGACAAAGCCTTAATAGTGTCCTCCAGAGCTACTTGTAGGACCTCGCTGTCAGGGGCACAAATCAACATGTCATCCATGTAATGATAGAAAATACAGGATGTCCACTTGGCATGCACTGGGGACAGGACCCCAGCGACATAACACTGGCATATAGTAGGGGAACATTTGAGACCCTGGGGTAGTACCGTCCAGTGGTAGCGCTTCATTGGGGCTTCTCTGTTGATGGAGGGTCCAGAGAAGGCAAAGCGAGGAGCATCATCCGGATGGAGAGGGATTTGGAAGAAACAATCCTTGATATCACTCACAGCCAAACTGTAATTTTGGGGTAGCATAGATGGAGATGGCATACCTGGTTGGAGAGAGCCTATGTCTTCCACAGCCTCATTGATCTTTCTTAAATCGTGGAGGAGTCGCCACCTGTCCTTCCCCGTTTTTTTAATTACGAACACCGGAGAGTTCCAGGGGCTGTTAGTTTCTACAATGCGGCCTTTTGCCAATCCCTCCTCTACTAGATTTGTGAGCGCCTGCAGTTTCTGTTTGCTCAGCAGCCACTGCTCCACCCATGTCAGAACCCAAGGTGTCCCTCAGACACTCTTGGATGTTCCGGGTCCAGGTCAGAAGCCTCTGAGACCCTGGCAAGCAGCCGGAAACCCCTGTGGTTTTGAATTTGACCCATGGAACAATTTACCAACTTTGCAGGAAGAACAAGAAATCACAAAAGTTTAGATATTATAATAGAAGTAGTCACAAAGTGAAAGGTAGGATTTTTGAGTGCTGTACAGGGGGGTTTTAGGCCTTGTACAGAGGGGTCTAAGTTTTGTACATGGGGGTCAGAAGTTCTAAGATGGAGGGATTTGGGCGTGCCCTGTCCTCCTTCTTTCTCCTTCCTATCCTTCATGTTCTTGGTGATGTTGGCACTCACAGATTGGTTTAGAGTAGAAAGTCACTGTTCAATATAGGTGATAGGCATTGGGGAAAAACTATAAACATTTAATACGTAATGTATGATATAAAAGATGGCACCAGCCCCTTGGGCGGGGGAGACGGAGAGAGACGCAGAGGGAGAAGGAGTCAGAGAGAATGCCAGGGAGTGTGTGTGCCTTGAGATAACATGCAATAAACTGCCTTGAGACCAGACGATTGAAGACTACTGAGTCTTTCTTTGAAGGCATGGGTTGGAGGAGAGACTTTACCACCACCTGGGGTCACCCCAATCTGGGGGTGATCCCGACACACCCAGATGGGCTTATCTGTGAGCCATGTCAGTTTCTGTGTGGGGCGCTCTTCAGTGGCACCTTCCCTTAGTTTTTTGAAGTTGTGGGTGGGGTTCCCATCCCCCCTCCCTCCTCCTGCAGCCCCAGGCAGTGTAGTCCCTAGAAATGGGCAATGAGCCAGAAAATGTCCCTCCTGATGACAGTGGAAGCACTGGTGTTTAGGTGGAAACTGCTTCGGTGCTGAGTTTCTTGGAGGTGCAGCAGCCAAGGCGACTAGCTTGTCCTTGTGCTTCTTCGGGGCCTCCTCCATCATCAGGTGTGGCTTCAGGGTGCACTCCTCGATGATCTGGTCAAGGGTCAGAGGTGGTGAGACCGGCAATGCTAAGATGATTCTTTTGCACATGTCATTGGCGTTCATGCATGCCACTTCTAGGACTACTCCCGGAGTTGAGGTCTCTCCACACGTCTCTCGACTGCCGCCCGGACCCAGTCTACAAAGTTTACAAAAGGCTCAGCAACAGATTGTTTAACTGCTGTGTAGGACACCATCGGGTCCTTGGTGGGCATGCCCAGGAACGCACGCTCCGCTGCACCCCTGGACATGTCCAGCACAGCCGTTGGAATCCCCCGAGCCTGAAGTTGCCCCTCACTCCATTCCCCCTCACCCACAAGATGGTCTAAGGTGATTGGTTCTTCCGTGAAATCAAGGCTGTACGGCCCCTCTCAGATTTCAGGAAGGAGGTCTGCTGCCAATTTCTTCCACCTCCTCTCCCACAGATTGTATTCTGATGGGAGAAGCAAGCAGCTAAACAGACGCTTAAGGTCTGCTTGCACCATGGTTTTTGATGTTAAATTTGCCTTTAAAATGCCCTTAAAGAAGGGGCTTTTTTGGCCAAAATCACGTAATGTCTTGCAGACCTCTTTTATTGATTCATAGGGAAGGGGTTTCCATGTAGGGTTCTCCCCTCCCCTGGTGTAGGAGGCTGGAGTGGGACCAACTGCTTGATTTCACAAACCGGGTTCGCCCCCCCCCCCCCCCTTCCCCCGGTCTCCGAGGAGCGGGAGGACGCAGGGGCGGGGTGCGAGGGACAGGACGGGAGTAATCCTCTTCCTGGGACAGCAGGGCGGAGATGACAGAGCCCTCCCTGTCGGGAGAGGGCGGGGCTGATGACACGGCAGGCAGAACATGCAAGGAGGGAATGTCCACCCGAGGGGGAACAGGGGGAGCGGTAGCAACCCAATGCCTTGAGTAGGTGGTGCCCATGCCCACAGGGAAGCAGGAGGGGGTTGGGTCAAAGGCGGGAACAAGGGGAACAAAGGGGAGAAAAGGTTTGTGGGAAGAAGAAGCCCGCACATGCGGCCGTCCTCCATTTTGTGGAGACAAAGGCACTGATCACGTGGCTGCGGCTTCCTCAGGGGAACAAAGAAAGGGATTCATGGACACAGTACTGCACGGGGTAGCATTAAAACTGGGATTTTTAACTGAGAAAAAGGGATTGGAAAAAGGGTTTGGGGTCGGTTCCTCAGCGAAGTAGCTAATTTTGCTAAGGTGGGGGCGCCGGGGGGGCTCAGGGGAGTCAGGAGCATGGTCCACGTTTGTGGAGCTGCCCTGCGCCTTAGAGCAGCGGAGTACTCCCCCCTGCCCACCCGGGTTAGGGGAAGAAGGGGAAGGAGAGGAAGGTGGGGAAACGGGTTCAGGGGGAACAACATTTTCGCCCAATGGCTTCTCCCCTTCCCGGCTCACGTCCTGCGCAGACTCCGCTTTTACAACCTCCCAAATTAACAGATGGAGCTTGAGGAAGCAACCTTTCACGGAGGGATCCCTGCGCTCAGTTCCCTCCACTAATTTTGCTCCCACCTGCTACCAACAAAATTTTTAAGAGAACTTTTGGGGAAGGGGCCCTTCACTGCAAGAATTTCTTTAACTTGGGAATAGAATTCCTTCTGTTGGGTGGTTAGCACGGTCCCCATGCTATTTCCACCCACCCGACCTCACCCCTGAGTGCAAGAAAATCGGAAAAAAACCAAAAAAGGTGAAAGACCCCGGTGGCTATTGCTCGCGTTGTGCATGACGAGTCCCCTGGCCCCAGAAATGCGGTAAAGCCCACCCTAGTGAAGGGGAGTATTAGCCGGGTTCCCCCTGCCGCTTCTACTCACCAGACCAGAATCTCTGCAAACAAAAACTCCAACCAGGGTCCTTGTTCCCTGGGAAATGGCTTCTCTCTGGCTTTTCGCGGCTGTGAAAAGTTGCACTTCCTTTCCCACGCGGGGTGGAGACTTCACTGATGTACTTTGGGGAGTCTGCACTCCCGTTTTCCGTCCGACGCGAGGCACTGTTCCAGCACAGACCGCAGCTCGCTCGGCTCGGCAGTGGCACTCACTGGTCGGTGGTGCGGCTCCGCGCAGCTTCCGGGTGCTTTGCGGTGAATCTCTACCTGCGCCAGCGGCTCCGCCGGCCGTGGCCCCTATATTTGGCGTCACTTATGGCTTTGCTTTGTTTTCCCCGGTCCTGGGCAGCTCCGGAGAGCCCGTCAAAGGCCTTGCTTCTCGGTGGGACCGGGGCGCCACCTGTCCCGGGCGCTGCTGCGTTCAGCGCACCGGGGTGGGGCTGACCGCATTCTGCTGCCGGCGCGAGAGGCGAGACGAAAAGGTAAGGAATGTACACTCTGTCCGCGTGGCTAGCTGGAGAGCTTTTACTGTTGCGTGGAGCTGTGACGGAGAGGCGCAACTCGCTCCTTAGCACTGCGTGGACAAAATGGTGCTGGGACCGGGGCCGCGTGGGATTTTATATGGGGTGGGCCGAGGAGGGCAGAAGCCCTACCGCCCAATGGGGACAGGCACCGTGGCGGTGATGTGGACCACGGCGACCAACGGGAACGCGACAGGGGCGGGCACAGGGCTCTGGGACGAACGGGGACGTGGGGATGGGGTAACTGACAAGGAAGTTTCAGGAAAAACAGCGGGTGGTTACTGGGATGACGTGGCACTCCATGGCAGGCAGCCTGGAACGAACCATCACGGGGGGAACAGAGGTGTACAGAGGGGTACACAGAACCGGTTAACTTAACGTTATAAAACCCCTAATCTGAACGCAACCCGGGATGCAACAAACCATCTCTATTTAATTAATCTTAAATCTAATTTCAATGATTTTTCTTTATCCTTTTTTTTTTTTTAATCTTGGAATCAGAATGCCCAGCAAGTAGCAGGCTTTAAGACCCTGCACAGCTGGCGGCCCCGGTCCATGTGGGCGGAGACAAGATCCCAAACCCAGCCATGGTTAAAGTCCAGCCCAGGTCAGGGAAGTACTATTATCAGAAAATCAGTACCTTTCAAAGGCAGGCAGAGGTGTCCGGTTACGGCAACTGCTCGGGCTGCACCTGGTCCTATAGAGAGGGTTCCCACGGCGTCTTACCTCCCCTATGCCTCGCAGGGACATCGGACATGCTTTTTCAAGAGGGTTCACCTCCTTTCCCATGTTAAATCACGGCTGTGGAACAATCCATGTCCTGGTTCTTCATCCCATGTTCGGCGTCACCACTTGTAGATGTCGGCGAACCCAATGGGAAGAATGATGATGTCTAACTCCAGTTCAGAAGGCTGAAGGATTTCTTTATTATAATTATGCTATAATACATTAATATACTATATAAAAGAGGATACTAAAAACCACATGCTACTTTCTCTAACTATCATATCTAACTAAAAACTCGTGACCCTGTTCTCCAGAGTTCAGACACAGGTGGATCCGATTGGCCATCAGGCCTAAACAATCCACCATGATCCAACCAAGTGCTCACTCTGGGTAAACAATTCTCCAAACACATTCCACAAGAGAAAAACAAGGAGCAGAAATGGAAATTGTTTTCTCTTTCATTTCTCTCTGTGCACCTTTATAAAAATCCTGAGAGAGAGAGAAATGTGCTTGCCACAAGAAGGAAAAAGGCACAAACCACAAGGCAACAGGATCTCAAATCAGATGCACTGTGCCACGTGGCCACTGAGTTGATCACCCCCACCGCAAGGAAAACAGCCCCTGGCCCCCAGCCCCCGCAAGATCCCAGGCTGCCACTCACCCATTGTGATATTCCCAAGCTGGGGGAGGCAGTGACCATTACAGACACAAAACAAAAACAAAACCAAAACCGGTTATGGGATACAAACCATGCCCAGGACATTCCACCCCTTATCCCATACCATTTGATTAATGCCCAAATTAATACATTTCACGTGCAAACACAAATATCTATACCTATAACTATATGCATACATGCACTACCCTAATTATATACCTATATACATCTAGATCTACATACAGGCACAGTGTAATGGATGGTTCACCCCAAAACAGGGTTGCCTTGAGGTATGCATCGTGTCTCTCCATACTTCTGCTTCACCCACCAAGTGCAACCAGGTCCCTGAGCAAAGACAACTCCATGGATGGGTTTGTCTTTGCTCAAGGCAGAACTAATCCAGTTTTTCCTAGTATACCTTTCATATGCATCACTGGAACCTTATGTCCGTCATTTGCATGCAGGAGTTCAGATTGGGCAGGGAGAGCTCAGTTACTGTAACTTGAGTTGTTAACTAACCAGGTGCCCTTCCAGTTTTTGCAAGTCCCCTCACCCAGTGCCTTCAAGGTGGTTTCTAGCAGTTTGCTGCACAGCTCAACTTTCTCAGCAGCTGATGCATGATAAGGAATATGGTACACGCACTCAATGCCATGTTCCCTAACCCAGGTGTTTATAAGGCTGTTCTTGAAATAAGGTCCATTGTTTCACTCAGTTCTCTCAGGGATAATATGCCTCCACAGTACTTGCTTTTCAAGACCCAGGATGGTGTTACAGGCAGTAGCGTGAGGCATGGAGTACATCTCCAACCATCCAGTGGTGGCTTCTACCACTGTGAGCACATAACACTTGCCTTGGCAGGTTTGAGACAGTGTAATGTAATCAATCTGCCAGGCCACCCCATACTTATATTTGGACCACCTTCCACCATACCACAGGG
Source organism: Vidua macroura (assembly GCF_024509145.1). Classification (NCBI taxonomy): domain Eukaryota; kingdom Metazoa; phylum Chordata; class Aves; order Passeriformes; family Viduidae; genus Vidua; species Vidua macroura. The sequence goes on along the minus strand of NW_026530535.1, from coordinate 95,659 downwards.
ATTTCACCCACTTGGCCTGCTTGATCGCAGCACACATCTCACAATCATGGATAACCTGGGAGATACTGTCCATGGTTAGATATAGGAATGTATTGGGGCACACAAAACAGAGAGCACCTTGGACCTTATTAGCATAAGAGATTTGATAGACAAAATGCTTTGGCAAGAACAAACAGAACTTTGAGGATTAAATCAAGATTGCAAGAAGATTACATCAGACTGGCCTACCGGAAAAAGAAAAATACATCAAGCTCTGCAAGCAAGAGATGATGTAAAATGTATACGTTTGTTTATGTGATGATTAACCCAATCATTGCAGTAAAACTTTACTAGTCTTTCTAGAATAGTATATAAGCATTTGTACTCCACAATAAATTCGGATTCTTTGACCATCTCAAAGTTTCTTCGTCTTTCTTCATCACAGATAGGAATGAATCAGGCAAGACTCCATTTTCTTCAAGCAGGAAAAGCCTATTCTTTATTCACACAACTCATTTTTATACAATTTTTACAGACCTCATGTGCAGCTTTAATTGGTTAATAGCTTTCTTGCCAATTACTCTATTGGTTATCAAAAGGTATTTTACTTGTCCATCAAATATCTCTATTCTTAAGTTGTTTACATATTTTCTTCACTGATTCTCATGGGATAGATCTATTGTTTATGCAGGTGCCACTTATTTTTCTCCCCAGTAATAGGTTGTTGTGCAAATGGATTCTCCTTCTCAATATATTTTCATATGGGAACTTAGCTAGCTGCTTAGCTGCACTTAGAAGAAGTGACAAGCTAGATGGTAATTTAGTAGAGCAAGGCCTGGTTTTATGAGGCCTTTCTTTTATAATTCTTTTACCTGTCATGACAGTTAGATCCATGACTTGGTCTTGTGTCCACTTATGGGTGGCATCTCTGCCCTGATGGCCTGAGGTATTATGGGCCCATTGAGCTAGGAACAACTCCCCCTTGTGTTGCCAATCCAAATCTGTGACACCTCTATTATTGCAGCCTAATCCACCTGTTTGTTGTTGCAGTGCTACTCATTAGCCCGACTCTTGGGCATGTGGGCATTCACATGAGAAACTTTCATAGGTAGCTTCTCTACTCAAGTGGCAATGTCTTGCCATTCGTCAGCAGCCCAGATTGGTCTTCCTCTATGCTGCTAATTGGCCTTTTTCCACCTTTCCAGCCACAACCACAAAGCATTGGCTACCATCAATGAATCAGTGTAAAGGTAGAGCTTTGGCCACTTCTCTCTTTCAGCAATGTCCAGGGCCAGTTGAATGGCTTTCAGTTCAGTGAGTTGACTTGATCCCTCTTCTCCTTCAGTAGCTTCTGCAACCTGTCACGTAGGGCTCCATATGGTTACTTTCCATTTTCGTATCATCCCTACTATGCAACAGGAACTGTCAGTGAAAAGAACTTTGCATGTTTCCTCTTTTGGCAGTTGGTTGTACAGTGGAGCTTCCTCAGAACGTGTCACCTGTTCCTGCTCCTCTTCATCAGTCAGACCAAAGTTTTCACCTTCAGGCTAATTTATAATTATTTTCAAGATCCCAAGGCGATTTGGGTTTCCAATTTGGACACACTGTGTAATCAAGGCAATCCATTTGCTCCATGTGGCGTCAGTGGCATGGTGGGTAGAGGGAACCTTTCCTTTAAACATCTACCATAGCACAAGTAGCTGGGTTGCCAGGAGGAGTTGTGCTTCTGTGCCAATCACCTCCGAGGCAGCTTGAACTCCTTCATAGGCTGTCAAGATTTTCTTCTCTGTCAGGGTGTAGTTCACTTCCAACTGTAACTTCGGCTCCAGAATCCAAGTGGTCAGCCTTGAGTCTCACCAGGCACCTTCTGCCAGAGGCTTCAGGAAAGACCATGGCTCTCGACTGCAGAGTAGAACACATTCTTCACATCTGGTCCTGTCCTGACTGGACCAAGGGCTACTGCATGAGTGATCTGTTTGATCTGGGCGAATGCTTGTTGCTGTTCAGGGTCCCACTGGAAATTGTTCTTGAGGGTTAACAGGTAGAGAGGGCTCACAATCTGGCTGTACTTGGGGATGTTCATTCTCCAAAAACCTATGGCACCTAGGAGAGCTTGTGTTTCCTTTTTGTTGGTTGGTGAAGACATCGCTGTGATCTTATTGATGAGCTCAGTGGGTGTCTGATGCTGTCCATCTTGCCACTTGTCTCCCAGGAAGTGGATCTCTTGGGCAGATCCCTTGACTTTTCTCTTTTTGATGGCAAAACCGGTTTTCAGGAGAATCTGGATGATTTTCTCTCTTTTCTCAAATACTTCCATTGCCATGGTCCCCCGCACAATGATGTCATCGATGTGCTGCAGATATTCCAGAGCTTCATACTTTTCCAGTGCACTCTGGATCAGCCCATGTTAAATGGTGGGGCTGTCTTTTAACCCCTAGGGCAGTCAATTCCAAATATAGTACACACCCCTCCAGGTGAAAGCAAACTGAGGCCTGCACTCTGCTGCCATAGGAATGGACAAAAAAGAGTTAGCAATGTCAATAGTGGCATATCAGTTTGCTGCCTTGGACTCCAGCTTGTACTGAAGTTCCAGCATGTCCAGCACAGCAGCACTCAGCGGTGGTGTAACTTCATTCAAGCCACGATAGTCCACTGCCGAGTGCCATTCTCCATCAGACTTGCACACAAGCCAAATACAGCTGTTGAAGGGGGAGTGGGCCTTGCTGACCACTCCTTGGCTCTCCAGCTCATGGATCATCTTGTGGATGGGGATCATGGAATCTCAATTCTTTTGATAGTGCCAGTGAAGCACTGTCAACTTGGCAATCAGTACTTGTCATTCCTCCACCCTCAGGAGTTCTAGTGCAGAAGGGTTCTCTGAGGAACCAGGCAAAGTGTTCAATTGCTTAATGCCCTCTGCCTCCACAGCAGCTATCCCAAAAGCCCACCTAAGTCCTTTTGGGTCTTTGAAATAACCACTCCAGAGGAAATCGATGCCCAGAATACACAGGGCCTCTAGACCAGTCACAATAGGAGGTTTCTGCCACTCCTTCCCAGTCAAGCTCAACTCAGCTTCCAACAGTCATCTGCTGCGGAACCCCTATCGCCCCAGCAATAGAAACAGATTCTGCCTCCACATGTCCCGATGGCATTAGGGTACCAGATTAGACCAGTATCAACCAAGGCTTCATATTTCTGTAGCTCTGATGTGCCAGGCCATTGGATCCACACAGTCCAAAAGACCCGATTCCCCCATGCCTCTACCTGAATAGAGGCAGGGCTCCTCTAGTCCTGGCTATCATTCCCTCCCTGGGCATATATTCTGGAGGTTCCTTCAAGGGGGTCAGACATATCATCTTCCCTTCTGTTATATCTAGCAGCTTGGTCACAGGAAGATGAGGCTACCTTCACTTTAGCAGAACCCCCTTGGTAAGTAGTTTCTTCCTTTAGTTGCTGCCAGGACAGAAGTGGGCTTTTCATCCCACCTTCGCATATCTCCCCCATGGTCACACAGGAAGAACCACAGGTCAGCTCATGGGATGTACTCCCTCTTCCTAGTTGGGGGACATCAGGCTCTGACATCAAGGCCTCTGGTTCGCACTGTGCTGCATCCTGGACTTTGGGTTTAGGTCGGGGTTCTAGTGTGTCTTAGCAAATTCTGTGTACCCCCATGTATCCCCCCGTTTCCCCCCCCTGCAGTACCCGCTTCCTGAGCTGCCTTACCATGTAGCCTGGCTCCCATCCCCCCTGTCTCTTCCTGTGGGTCCTTTCCTGCTGTTACCCCTTCCCCGTGGCCGGGGCCACCCCGGACCCCCGGCGCTGCCCCTGCCACTTCCCCATTGGCTCCTGCCTTCCACACCATGCCCCTGCAGCCCCGGGACTGCCCCGGGCCCCGGCGCCGTCCCTGCCATGCCCCTATTGGCTCCCCCGGGCCACGCCATGCCCTGGGACCGCCCCAGGTCCCGGTGCCATGCCCTACTGCGTCCCTATTGGCTTCCCCAGACCACGTGACACCCCCCGCTCCACCCCCTATAAAACCCCCATGCAGCCGAGGCCGGGTAGCCATATTGTCCAACACAGGGGTTGGGAGCACATCAATAAGATGCTCTCAGCTCCTGCCGCAGGGAATTTCGTCCTTCCTTCACCCCCTTTATCGAGGTCCCTCGCGCGCGGTGGTAGAAGTGGCTGACCCACCTTCCCGAGGCGCGCGGCACCTGGGACCAGTGGCAGGACTGGGACCGGAGGAGCCGCGGTGCCCCGCTGGGCACGGAGGCTGCTCCGGACCCGGGAGAGACACCAGAACGCCACAGCACTGCTGCCACATGGAAAATATTCTCCCTCATCTCTTTCCTCATTTCCTCCCTCATCTCCTCTTTGAGATTTTCCTGATCATCCTTGAGTTTCTCAACCACAGCAGAGACATGGACCACACTCTCATAATTCTTGAGTTTGCTGGCTATGGAACCAAGTGTTTCTTGGTTATCCTTGAAATTCATTGTTACCATGAAACTGGAGTATTCAGATGGCCCTAGATGTGCAAGGTTTCACAACATTTGTGCTGTGCACCTCACCTTGTCAAGGTCGTTATCGTGTTGTCAGTCCCTTCCAAAAAGTGTCTCCAATACTGTCATTTCTCTCATGTGTTGGATCTCCTCCTCCATGGTCTTCCAGGGCATTCTATGATGGTTCTCCTGCAGGCTGTCTCTGTTAACAAACTTCTCTCTTACACTCATTATAAGCTACTCCCAAAGACAAAGGGGCCCTGGCTCCCTCATGAATGCTTGATCAATATCTGCATTCTGGGTCAAGGACCCCAAATTCCCTGCTTCACCTCTCTCCAGTTCTATGCCTGGACCCATGAGGTCCCAAACTCGAAGTAATCAGGTCGAAAAAGTTTCACGCTCCCATAGCACAATGTCTTTTCACAGACTGAGGAGACCGTCACGCAACAGGGACTCAGTGATAATCTCGGACTCCAGCTGCTGGCACCTCAGGGCCTTGGAACCTCATTGTCATTAGCTGGGCATACCAATTTGGTTTTATACTTCCTTCTCTACACAGAGGTGACTGCTGCTTGCTGTGGCTGCCCTTGTGGTTTAGCTGGAACCTGGATGGTTTTAATGTCTCTTGGTTCCACTGCTGCACCATTGACCTTTCCCTCTTTGAGACACAGAAAGGGCTTCCAAACAGCTGGGGAAGAGTATTTCTTCAGTACCCAGCCTATCTCCTCCCATACCCCCATCCAATCCAAATTATTCATTTCTAAGGTGAACTGTTGGGCAGTGTCCCCAGTCCCTGTGGCATGCTCCTGGGCAGCATCGCTAGTCTCTGGGGTAGATGTCAGGGTAGTTACCCAAGATAATCTCATCCTATCTCTAAATGCTAAATAGACCATAGCGAATAGACATATCAGCAACACCATTCATTGTATGATATCATTAGCATCTACAGAAAATTTGAACCCTTCAAAAGCTGTTGGGGTAGGCCCAAAGAAATGGGTGAAGGGTTGGGAGAAAACTCTACCCAGTGTTACTTCCTCACAATAGGCACCATTAGTAAGGAAACCCTAAAGATATGAACTTAGTCCGTGATAATTATATAGCCATGTGCCCGCATTCCAGAGGAAGTTTGCAAACACTGAATTCTTCACCTTATTGACCCATTCTGCAAACTGGAGAACAGCCACAGTAGCCTTCATCATAGGATGCATGTTAAGATAAGGAGCTTCAAATGGGAAAAATGTAGCCACAATCATGTGCCAACTGAACTGAAGGGTAAGTTTGATCACATGGTGCCACCTAACGATGTTTCTATATCCAGTACACAAATAGATTACCCAAGAACAGTTATTCTTTTTTCACCCTTTCCTCTCAATTCCCTCAGGCACCACATTGGGATACAAAACCTGTCCTGGTTTAAAAGACAGATGTCTGCCAAGGAAGGCGGGAACCTTCTTTGAATGGAAAAGATGACCCCTCTCCCTCCAAATTATTGTAACTTTGAAATTACTAGTCTTTCAGGCAAAGATATGGGAAAAGGATTAACAGTTCTTTACGAGAGTATATACAACAAGACACAAACAACAACTACAACAGCAACAACACACACAAAAAAAAAGAAAACCCAATAACAGCCTTTTCCCACCCTTGGAGTAGTTACCTAGAACAGAGTCTAGACAGAGTTAAGAGAATAAAGTGGGTATTTATTAAAGGCCTTCAATAGATACACCTTGGGCAGTCAAAAGCCTTCCAGAGGCTACACCCAATATGGATGGTGGTCATGAGATTTTCAGACAGATATAAGTTTGGTCTATTTGCATATGAGGGGTCAATTCTCCAATTACAGCTTTAGGTAATGAAGTCATATTTCCCCAGTTTGCTCCTCCCTCATTCACTTTTGTTTATACTTTTTGGGGCTTAAGGCAGAGGGTGTCCTTGGTTCTCAGGACTGGAAGGATTGTTTTGTCTGACCAAAATATGAAAAGAGTTTACTAACACTCTATATGGAGTTCAGAGTTATACACGAATGCAGTACAGGATCTGAAAAATATAGAAGCTAAAAACTTGAGGCATCATTTCCCCCCTTTAGAGGCTTGACAAGGTCTCTACCTTGTCGAGGCTCTATATTAAATATCTACTAGTAGTATGTATCTAACAACAGTATATATCTAACAATAGTGATGTTTACACAGCTGACTATCATGCAAACAAGAATTATGAATGTAACTATTATGAACAGTTCTTTAAGTACAGAAGAAGAACCATTGAAATCACATCCTCATTTGCATCAGTCTCTGTTTTTCCAGCTGTTTCAGGACCAGTGTAGCAGCGTGTGGCAGCAGTGTTGATTGTGTCCAGGGAAGCCACAACTGACAGCAGGGAAAACAGACGAGACAAGTCTCTTTGTTTAGCACGAGATTCCATTTTATTTTCCCCCACTCACCCCATGCCAGGGGGAGCAGGGGGCGGAGGCCCGGGAGATCAGATTACAGCCGCCTCAGAACAGGAAGGCTCCACAATTCCTCCGTTTATAAATTGGTTAAAACAAGGGGATTCTCGGGAATATGACTTAATGGTTGACAAAACTAAAATGAACATTATTAAGCTGAATTACCAGTAAGAGAAAAGCATTTGAGACTTAATTACAGAGGATAAAGTAACAGGAATGATGATACTGAATTAAATGAATACATTTTTGCTTAGTGGGTTAATAGTTCATTCTCCTTTGACTGTTGGAGCAGTGATCCTGTAGAAAAGGGTGTAGTCTTCCTCTGAAGATGCAGTGGAAGAGGCAGCTGTTCCTCTGGGAAATCCAGTGCAGAAAAAGCCGCGCTGGTGTTCCAGAAACTCAAGATTATATCCAGGTAGAAATTCTTGGCTCCTCCCTCTGGGCGGAGCATCTCACAATGGGATGTTATAGCCCATTATCAGTCATGCAGTGACATTCAATTGCCCATTATCAGCAGATGTCTCCCCTGAGAGAGGACTGGTTGTGGAAGAGATAAGGAAAACTGCCCACTTAACAGAAGACAACCGCCATATGTCACATTACGACACGAAATAAGTCACACATGGATGCCAGATGCAAAAGAGGGATGAAAAGAACCAAAAGAGAAACTTTATTTTCTGATTCCACAATATATAGCAACCCAAAGGTGACAGTGGATTGGAGGATGAAATTGCCACCTCTCCAACCACACTGGTCAAACCAACAGTCCATCAATTCTCTCCACCCACAAAGAAGAATGCAAAACAATCATTATTTGCATGAACAGTGTGAGAAAATTTCACAAGTTCAAGTTCACAGCAGACCAGTGAACTTGAGGCAGCCCAGTGGATCCAAAGCCTCCGTCGCCTCGCGGCCGATCAACTGTCCTGTGAACAGAAGACTTCAAAGGCAGAAGTTGAACAATTCGTGTCCCTTTTGGGATAGTGACGGGGGGGGTGGGTATGGAGACCATGGCAAAAATCCGTCCCGTGAAATCTGCATCAATGAGTCCCATGTGCACAATGATGCCCTGAAGGGTGGCACTAGACCTCCCCATAAGGAGAACACTCATGCCCTCACCCAAGGGACCAACAGCATCCAGGGGAACCTTGTGTATTTTGCCAGAATCTATGACAACTGTTGCTGCGGTGCAGACATCAACAACTGCTGAGCTGTGGGTGCTGGCTGCAAGCCGGCTAAACAGACCTCCATGGGCTCCGGGGCTTGGAGTGAAGCTTCTGTCTAGGCCCGTCTCTCCTTCGTGCTCCACTTCTCGTTTCCCGAGCTCGGCAATGCTTGGCCATTAGCATGCACAGTTGCCTTACAGACATTTGCAGTATGGTTTGGTTTCCACACCAACCACACAAAAACAAGGGAGTTGTGACCTGCTGTACCTTCTTTCTCCGTTTCTTACTGGCCTGAGCATTCCCCTGCTGTCGCTGCCCACCCTGCGGCATTACCCAGACCGGCTGCACTGCAGTAGCCACAGCAGGCTGCACAGCAGTAGCCAAGGCAGACATCTTATGACCTGAGGTGCCTACCTTTGCACAGGCCTCTGCCATCGGAGGGACAGAAGGATCACCAGGAAGAGCCTCTATGATTCTCCTACAATCGGCATTGCAGTTACTTCTCACAAGGTGTTTAAGCAAAAGCTTCCTTGCCTCAGGATCTCCCACCTGCTTCTCCACAGAGGCAGACAGCCTGTCTGCAAATTGTAGGAAAGACTCATCAGCTCCCTGGACAATAGTCAAAAATGACTCCTTTGGAGCAGCCACTTCTATGGTCTGAATCAACGCTGTCATGCCTGTTGTCTGGCACTGATCCAGCACCAGGGGAGCAAAGCCAGCCTGCCTCTGAGGATCAGCATAATTGCCTGTGCCTAGCAGCACATCAGTACCAATCACACCTCTGGGATCCTGTTGGCCCAATGTAGCATTTCGCTCCACTGCTCTGGCTGCCAGCTGAGTCCATTTAGACTCAAAAAGGTCGTATTCTACAGGCTGGAAAAGAACACGAGCCCAAGCTTTGAATATCATAAGGTGTCAGTAAATCAGCAGCAAACACTCGAAGCATCTGCATGACTTCAACAGACCCCAGACCATATTTTCCAAACTTATCATGGAGTTCCATCAACGTTTTCAGTGGTAAAGGCTGTTGGGCGTTATGAGCAACACCCCTATGCACAGGGAAAGCCTGGAGACCTTCTGGTAAGGCGGCAGCACCTGCTCAGTCCTGTCCCGTGGACTCCACAGGGACAGAAGCAGATGCCTGACTGGGAGTCAGCTCAACACCACCTGATAGCATGTCCCCTGCAGCATCAGCAGGACCAGAGCAGCCATCTCTGCACCCTGGGAGGCTATGCACAGACGCACAATCAAGCACATTCTTGACCTTAGCTTTGACTTCTCGCCAAAACAGCACGTGTTCCCTCAGACGTACAGTCACCTGACATGGCGGAAGTGTCCACAAGTCCGAGGAAGAAGACCCACGGCCCCGGGGAAACATGGGTCTCCCGCCGGCCGCGTCGCCTTTCGCGGCAAAGGTAAACACCGCAGTGCCTGCACCCACTGCAGCCCCTGGTACCTGTAGGAGGGACGGGTTGCGGAGATGGGCCAGCCACCACTGGGGTCCCCCCAGGGCCACCCTCCCCGGGCACGGGGGGACAGTGGTGCACAGAGAGAGATGCAGCTCACAGAGCCATGCCCTCGCTCCGCGCCCCGGCCCCAGGGCCCGGCACAGGCTGCGCGGGGACAGGGCCGTCAGGCACCGCACCCAAGAGTCCTGCCCATGACGCGGAACGCCTGTAAGAGGCCGTCTGAAGCCCCCTCGTTCTCCATTCTGCCTTCTGATTGCCACGAGAAAGAATCCCTTCCCCCACTGCAGCTCCGGCTTAGAACAGGACACAGCGCAGGTGCAACCACTGAACCGTCATGCTGGCTGTTCCGAACAAGGCCTGGCAAGAACTTGGCAAGGAGTTGGCAAGGACTTGGCAAAGACCTGACATGGACCCAGCACGGGACAGCATGATGTGCGGCCTGCTTCTAATCTCCGTTCTTAAGCCGAATGAACTTTTGGGGTGACTCCTGTGGTCCTTCATTGAAGACCCCTCATCTGCCTCGTTACCACTGTGACAAACAAAGAATGAGAGCCCTCCTCCCAAGGACTGAGACTGAGACCCCTACTATAGGGAGGAGGGGAAATTGGTGGTTTGACCACTAGTGACATGACCTGTTTCCCTTCAGTAATTTCAATGGACTTATTCTTCATTGTATTCGTCTTGCTTTGGTGGTTTCTGTGGACTCACCTGTTCCCTCGTGGCGATTACAATGGACTTTCATTGTGACACTTGTTCCCCCCTCTTTCCTCTGTGGACTATAACTGGACCCCTGAGTTGACCAGAACTTCGAAGACTTCCCCAACACGACAGACAGATCCCCATCGTCTGGACCACTGAGGATCTCGCCTGTGTTGGTAGCTATTCCCATCCCCCTGCTCTCTCTCTATCCTTTTATCTCCTCTCTGATCCCCCACTATCGCATTTACTGTTTTGGCCCCTAATAAAGGTGCATTTGTTGTGATTAACTGATAGTCCCTTGTTGTTTGCCTTTTTGCACTTTTGGGATCGGTGAAAAGAACCATCACGACACCCCGCAACAAGCGGATCGTGACATTAAAATTGGCGTCATGGACAGGATTTCTGTCTAGACAGAAGGGTTGCGGGTGAAAAAGCACCCACACTGTCTTTGGACATTCACAAAGGATCCCTTAGTGCAAAAGGCGGGACTCTGTTGATTTGTTGTTGTTGTGTATATCTGGTCTGGGAAGGAAGGGACAACTTGAAGAAACTAAGCAGAGCCTCCCAGACAGATTATTGTCCTTTCACCCACCCAGGGAAGCGAAGGGCGACACAGCGAAGGCTGTGTAGTTTTGTGTAACTTAAGTTTGTACCTCCCTGTCATGGTTTTGGTCCCTTCACAAAATGAGTGACAATCTTAGTGTTGAAATTAAAGCTGAATTTTATGCACTACTAGCCAAACACAATGCCAAACCTTCTCCGGGAGGAGAGGAATGGGCACAAAATAACTGGTTTAACTTAGAAAATGTTATTGATAGAGTGTGTTCATTACAACATGAAACAAAATTCAAACTGGGCAAAAATAAAACTATCTTATGCTCAGTTTTGGGAGCTTGTCTCACGGCAGCTATAGAAAATCGCTTCGAGCGAAGAAGTGAGGAACATGCTATAATAGACTCCCTTCAAAATCTAGTTGAAATTTTGCAAAAACAGTTATATGAAGCAAAAAAAAAGTGATCTATGCATTGTGAGCTGCCTTAACAGAGGAACATGTTAACAAATCACATAATGCTAATTCCTCTACAGAGCTTGAGGAGAAGGAAACTCCTCACATTAAACAAATCTATCCTCATAAAGAACTTGAAGCAGCAAGTAATTGTGGGGAACATTGCTGCCATCACTTGAGACCCTTGATTAAAACAGAGTATAACTATCTCAGTGATGATGATCTCGAACCTCACATCACAACCAAGGAAAACTGCCCACTTAACAGAAGACAACCGCCATATGTCACATTACGACATGAAATAACTCATGCATGGACAACAGATGCAAAAGAGGGAAGAAAAGAACCAAAAGAGAAACTTTATTTTCTGACTCCACAATATATAGCAACCCAAAAGTGACAGTGGATTGGAGGGTGAAATTGCCACCTCTCCAACCACACTGGTCAAACCAACAGTCCATCAATTCTCTCCTCCCACAAAGAAGAATGCAGAACAATCATTATTTACATGAACAGTGTGAGAAAATTCAGTAGAAATATGTAGACATCAGAAGGCATAGAAAACTTTTAGAAGAACTTTCAAACTCTCAAAAGAATAGGGCAACAGCCATACAGATGGCAAATAGAATACGTCTTGCCTTTCAATCTGGGACAAGCTAAAAAGAATTTTAATATCCGTATGGAAAGATATTTTGCTTCTTCTCCAGTTGGTCCTTGTCATTGCCTTATTACTTCAGGTTTAATTGAGAGATACTAAGAAATCGGATGATTCTTCACTTCTTCGTAGCTTGTGTTCAAATTTACACAGATGGGGAACAAATCCAGCAGTATCTTAAAAAAAAAAGAGAATCACAGATCTGACTGAATCTACAAAAGAGTGTTCACAGACCTTTTAATCCATTCATCCCAGAAAAGCAAATCAAGGAGCAACAATGAAAGGCAAACCTTTGAAATACAATTGCATTGAAAAAGCTACAAATATTTCTCACAAAATGAATATTGCACATTCCTGTCAGTCTTTTCAATCTTGTTTTGTGCTTCCAGAAATTGTCAGTAATGAAAACAGACCACAAGTTCTTGTGTACACTACTGCACTGTGGGAACTGGAAGCCCTTCATTTAAAATGTCTTATGTATTATCCATAAACTACGTATACTTATGTAAATTGCCTAAAGCAGAAGTGTATACCAAAGCAGAACAAGCAAAAGGCTGATGTTAAAAATACCCTGCTTGAACCATACCTTAACAGTTGATATATAGCTCACTTTTATACCTTCTGTTTAAAAACAAGTCTACATACTATATAGAAATCAAATATACTTTCTAACTTCTAGGACAGACATTTTTCAACATTTATACTAAAGCAAGTATATAAATATGACACAAAGTATATGAGCTGTTTAGGCATTCTAGAAGGACATGAGGAGAGTAGGACAATGGAAATTGTACTCATTTTGACAGGGATGGAGTTAATTTTCTTCATAGTAGCTTGTATAGGCTATATTTTGGATTTGTGATGAAAATAGTGTTGATAACATAGGGATGTCTTAGTTATTGCTGAGCAGGGCTTACACAAAGCCAAGGCCTTTTCTGCTTGTCACACTGTTCTGCCAGTGAGTAAGCTGGGGGTGAACAAGAAGTTGGGAGGGGAAACAGCCAGGACATCTGACCCCAACTGTCCAAAGGGATATTCCAGACCATATGATGTCATGCCTAGCAATAAAAGCTGGGGGAAGAAGTAAGGGAGGCACATTCAGAGTAATGCTATCTTCCCAAGTAACCGTTATGCATGATGGAGCCCTGTTTTCCTGGAGATGATTAAACATCTGCTTGCCAATGGGAAGTAGTGCATAAATTCCATATTTTGCTTTGCTTGCACGTGCAGCTTTTGCTTTACTTATTAAACTGTCTTTTTCTCAACCTACACATTTTTGAATTTTTACTTTTCCAACTGGCTACCCAAAGCCGCCTCAACTGTGACTGGCCACCAATGCAGAATTCAGTTCAGTGGCCCAACTAAATAGACATGTACTAGGTGTACATGCTGGGGGCCTGCTTGATCATTCTTGAGTCTTCATGGGACAGAGGGAATTCTGTGATTTGTTCTTCAAGTGGGAGACTAAAAATATCTTCCTGCTGTTCAGTGTAAATCTACACTTTAAAACCAATGCCCCTTTCACTGTCACTAAAGACCCTGGTAAAAAGTCTGTCTCCATTTTTTATATAAGCCTCCTTTAAGCATTGAAAGGCTCCCTTTTCTTCTCCAAGCTGAACAGCCACAACTCTCTCAGCCTTTCCTCATAGGATAGGTGCTCCAGCCCTCTGATCATCTTCATGGCCTCCTCTGGACCCCCTCCAACAGGTCCACATCTTTCTTGTGCTAAGAACTCCAGAGCTGGATGCAGTACTCCAGGTGAGGTTTCACAAGGATAGAGTAAGGGGGAACAATCACCTTCCTTGACTTGTTGGCCACTCGTCTTTTTATGCAGCCCACATTATGATTTGCTTTCAGACATTGTCTTGGGGTGACGTTATAGTCTGGTATCCCCTATTGTCTGCTTTATGCCAGATATAAATCCTGTGCCTTTAAGCGAGCTTGAAAAAAAGGGGGGGGGGGGGGGGGGGAAGCGGTAGAAAGTCCTTTTGCCACCTGTGTTTAAAAACACAGATAAGACTCTCGGCTTCTCCCAGCTCATGGCTTTTTCTTTCTCCAGAGAGAAAGAGATGGAGTTTTTCCTTGCTTTTTAAGCTAGTTTCTCATCAGTAAGCTGTCAAGAAGTTTTCCCAAAACTATGGCTTCTTCTTCTGGAACTATTCAGCTCTACTCCGGTCTGAAAACCCAAACCAACACCAGGAGCCCATGCCACGGCATGCTGCATCCTAGCTCCAGAGAAAGAGAAAGTTGAGCCACACCCACAAAAGGACTCTGAATTTACCATCTCTTCAGAGCAGTGAAAAGTCTTATTATTTAACATTATTCAGTTTCTTTTTATGTGCCTGCATGCACCCTGCTAGTTAAATAAACAGGTTTTTTTCAACTTTCTCCAAAGAATCTCCCTTCAAACCCATCAGGGAGAAGTTACTATAACCTACTCTTCTTTAAAGGAAACACCCTTTCAGGATGTTTCCTCCTAAATTTATATCAAAATGACACAGCTATAACCACATGTTGCTGGCTCATATCCAGTTTTTCAGCCATCAATATACCTGTAGCAATGTATCTGAACAACTTAGGCCTCAGTGTGCACCAGCCATACCATCTGTAACTGTTCTTATCAGAATTTTCTCAGAGCACTGTGGAATTCATCAAGGTTACTAAGACATAAACTGTGCTTAAATAAGAACGAAGAAGCTGAGAAACCGCATACCAGGATTGCAAGAACTAGATAACAGAGGACTGTGAAACTCCTGCATGGTAACCAATCATGGACACTGAGAAATGGAGACAGAGAACGAGGGAGCAGGACAAAGGCACCAGTCAAGAAGTGTGTACTTAGTAGCTTGTAGAATCTATAAAAGTATGTGTAATGTAAACAATAAATGGCTTCTGCTTTATCATATTGGTCAGTTGTACAGGAGTCCTGGATTTCCCGCAATATATACCTTAGTCCTTCCCTGCAGGGCTGGTCTCAATCCGTTCATCCCCCAGCCTGTAGTGATACTGGGGATTGTCCTGACTCACGTGCAGGACCTTGCACTTGGCCTTGCTGAATTTCAAGAGGTTCACATATGCACACTTCTGAAGCCTGTCAAGGTCCCTCTGGATAGCATACCTGTTCTCCAGCAAAGCAAGGAGCACTCATTCCCACTGCCTATTGTAGCAGGGGTCCCTACCGGGTAATAACTAGCATTGACTCCATGATTCCAGAAGGCTGATCAATTGCTTTATTATGTTATACTATACTATACCATTAAGAAACACTCATCGCTCTTGTAGACAGTCTGATACAGACAAACCAGATTGGTTAATTGAAATCCAAACACCATCACCATTGTCCAATTAAGAAATCACCCTTTGGTAAACAAACCTCCATAACACATTCCACATGTGCACAACAACAGGTGCAGCAAGTGAAGATAAGAATGGTTTCTCATTCTTTTCTCTGAGCTTTCTCACAGCTTCTCAGAGCTTCCCAGGAAAATCCTGGGAGAGCTATGTCTCTCTCTGTTCAGAGGATATGTGATTACCACATCTCACTCTGTTTACTGTAAAAAAAGAAGAGCTGTGTTTGCAAATCTTCTGCGGGGCCCTTTGCGGAAGGGAGAACACAGTTCAAGAGGTTTATCAGTTGCCAATCAAAACCTCATTCAGAAGCTGATTTAGAATGGTCAGGGAGATTCTTTACCTGTAGAATATCTACTTCTATTGTATCATTAAAACAACATTTACAATATTAGAAAACCGAACAACAATGCAATGAATGATCATTGTCTCAGAGTCCAAACAGCTGAGTTTCAGGAGAAGGTCCATTAATTGGAGATGTTGATCATTGACATCCCTGAATGTCCTTCTTGGTCCTGAAACAGAGAACAGCTGAAGAAGGTTACTAACAACTATTAGAAATCAATCAGATAATGCACATGATCAATAACACATACAACACTATATAATTATCAGGCACTATAGCACTGACTGTCATCCCAGAGTCTGCAACAGCTGATAAACCTCAACTCAGCAGAGTTGGAAATCATGTCCGGATCACGATTTTCCAAACTCCCTTTGAGAGCAGGCTCAGCTGTCTTATATATGTGTGGTCAAATTGCCAAGCCAAAATTACTTCAATCCATTGGATGCAGAAAACATCTGGACTGATTGGCAATCATCCCCATCCAGGTAGAGTTAGGACCTGGCCACAGCCCAAGCTCTAATTGGAGGGTTTTCAGGATTACCTTTTCTGTGTAAAACTGTTATCAAATTCAGAGGTACTGAGAAAATCTCTGGAATGCCATGGCCACAGCCTTTAATTCAACTACTTGGGCCGAGGCTGACTCATGGCTTTCCAGTACTTTGAGCTGTCAGTGAAGACGTAGCTCTTTCCACCGTTTTTTTTGTTTGTTTGTTTTTTTTTTTTTCTCTCTTCAGAAGGCCAGCAGCAGCAGTGGGCCATAGGACCCAGACCTGGCAGGTGGGGTGGGGGACCCAGCCCCGCTGCTGATCCCAGATTCATTTGGCTTGTTCCCTTCCCCAGCTTTGCACTGGTGTCATCTAGGGCCCCTGGATCTGGGGTCCCTGAGACAGCCCATGCCCATCCCCAGATGGGTGATTCACTTCCACCTTCTCCTTGACTGCCCACCCCCACCACACTGCCAATGTCTCGGCATTCCGTACGGCATTCCGCCCTTCCCCCGCCCTTCCGGGGCATGGACCAAGCCACAGCCTCTCAGGACCCCGCTCCTTCTGCCCTGTGAATGAGATCGGAATTCATGGGGTGCCCCAAGGCATGGCAGGGAAGGTGTTGTCCCCAGAGGAATGTTGATCTTCAGATTTCACGGCACAGCTGGGCCAGTTGGGCCGGCGCACAGCTGCAAGGGCACGCCCCTGCTGAGGAACAGGCTGTTGATGCCCACTGCTGCTGTCCCAGATTGCAAAACAAGATGTATTCCATTTGCCATCTGTATGGCAGTTGTCTTCTGTTAAGCGGCCAGTTTTCCTTATCTCTTCCACAACCAATTCTCCCTCCAGGGAGACATCTGCTGATAATGGGCTATTGAATGTCACTGCATGACTGATAAAAGTTACAGCATCCAATTGTGAGATGCTCCACCCAGAGGGAGGAGCCAAGCATTCCTAACTGGATATAATCTGGGTTTTTGGGACACCAGGCACAGGCTTTTCTGCTGGATTTCCAGGAGGACTGCAGCCATTCCAATTTGGACGGCTACCAACACCCTGACCAAAAAGGGTGTCAGGTTGTATTCAGACTCCGTCAGTGGTTTTTCTTTTGTATTATTGCATGTATTTGGTTTTCTTTTTTCACTTTTCCTAATAAATTGTATTTTTGACATGGAGTCTCTCACTGGTTTTGTTTTCAAACCAGAACATAATTTTGGCGCCCAATGTGAGGCTGCAAGGTACTGAGAAAAGTCAGAATTACAATTTTGTGTTGTAGAAGGTACTTATTCACTATGATGCTTAACATGCTTACATGGGTCGTATACCTAGCGCTCTATATTTTCCCGCACATGAGGAATTATCTGGTGATTGTAATGCTCATGTGTAGTCCAGGGTATGGTATGAAAATTGCTTTATTGGTCTATTATGTCTATTGCATTATAACCTCCGAGGTAATTAACATGATTTGGAATACGTACTCAATTCTGTTTGCTTGTCCTAATCTAGGCTGCTACGTCTGGGGCCTCGACATAGGTTTTTTCCAACCTTTCAGGCTTGTGAGACAGTGAAAATTTAACAGGGTAGAAATCCATTTGGATTTAGGTGAAATGTGCCACTTTGAGTTTGGTAATATAAGTAAAATATGCTGTTTAGTCTAGTAACTGCAGCACTAGCAAAACTGCCCCAGCTAAGGAGATAAGAAAGACTCCTCAGACCTTGAAACAGACAGCGCAGAGTGACCCAGGGGTTCTCTCTGTACTTTCTGACAAAAACTGAGTACATGTGTAACTAGCTGTAAGTGTAACGCGAAATCAGAAGAATGAATATGCATGAACCTATTGTGAAATTCTATGAATATGTAAATTAGCTAGAGTAATAAAAAAGGATCGTGAGTTTTCAGGGGCATGCATCTCCTTTGAAGGGAAATGATTCCCCACATGTGTCCAGCACTGTAATAAACATACCATCCCTACAAATCTTTATAGGAATTGTGGAGTCTTGATTTTTCACCGCAATTCACTTGACACAGCAGTTTTTGAAAATGTTAAGTTCCCTATGGATGCCAAGGACAGCATAATGTTGTTGTTAGTTCTGCTTTGTCTTCTTTGTACAGTCTGCAACATGCTTAGAAACAAAACACTACATAGTGTGATGCAGCGTCTTCTTGAGGAAGAGGAAACGAGAAGCAAAGCAACAGTGTCCGTGTCTGCACAGAATGCCACAGAGGAGAAAAGGACCAAATGCAAAACAACAGCAACCATGTCTACGCAGACTGTCACAGAGGAGGAAGGAACCAAAAGCAAAACAACAGTGTCCGTGTCTACACAGACTGTCACAGAGGAGGAAGGAACAAAAAGCACCATCAGCATCTCCACACAAACCGTCACCGAACCAGAGCAGCCTGAACCAGTAGCAGTTGCCCCCATTCAGAAGAAGAAATCAAAGAACAAATTAGTCTGCATAGTGACTGACAAGGACGCGGCAGGACCTTCGCACCCAGCGGAAGAGACAGAGACAGAAATCATCACTCGCTCTCTATCCCTGGGTGAGCTGCGTGACCTGAGGAAGGAATTCACCCACCAGACGAACGAGTCCATCCTGACCTGGCTGCTCCGCATCTGGGACACTGCAGCCAATGACACCATTCTGGATGTAAGTGAGGCCAGGAAACTGGGATCACTGTCCCTGGATGTGGTCATTGACAAGAGGATTGGGAGAAAGAAACTCTCAGCCTCTGGTGGCAACTGCTGACAAGTGTGAGGGACAGATACCTTTGTAAAGAAGACCTCCAGGTGCACCAAAGAAAATGGAAAACAATGGAACAAGGTATCCGATGCCTGAGGGAATGGGCTGTGCTGGAGATAATTTTCTCAGAAGACAAGAGATTTCTTAAGAGTCCAGACTGTGTCCAGTGCACATCGCAAATGTGGCTGAGATTTCCATGGCTTGGACCAGAGATGTACTCCCGTTACCTGGCAACACTGCAATGGAGGGAAGGCAAAAGAACAGGGTGGGCGTCTTGGTCAATAAACTAAGAATTTCTGAGGACACTGTCACTGCCCCATTTAGTACCCATGTCTCGTCCATGGAAACAAGGCTGGCTGAGCAAGTCCGGAGCTTGATTGAAGAGACCCATCAGAAACTAAAAAAGGAACTTAAGGAAGAAGTCTACCACATCTCACCAGAACCAACAAGACTCTCTGCCATTAAGAGCCGGCATTCCCCAGCCAAGGAGAGAGGATACACTCCACGAGGTAACCTCTGTTTTTTTTCTTCAGGAGCATGGAGAAGACATGAGGAAGTGGGATGGAAAACCCACCTCCTCCTTAGCAGCCCAAGTATGTGAACTGAAAAGAGGAACACCTAACACAAGAAGCTCATCTAGAGTCAATGCTGCTCCAGTCTCTCATATACAGAATTCCAGACAATATAAAAAAGAAGCAGGGACTCTAAAAAATCGGGAAAGCTGGACAAGACCAATGCAGATCCAAACCAATGTGGTTAATCATACATTCTCCATTTATTGTTTATAAGATGGCAGATTATATACACTTCAATATAGTTTACAATTGTGAGCACACTCTCATTGGCAAGCAAACATTGTTTGTCTTTGTCTTAAGGTGGCTAGAGTTTCACACTGCAGACCTATACTAATTCACACCCAGAAAGCTCATTACACTGTGGTTACACCTTAACACAATTTCTAACTGTGCCACAGACTAATTCTAACTGCGTCACAGGCTTCAAGGCCTCACCGAGGCCTGCATCTGAGGCCTAGGCTGGGGTAGCTCAACCTTCACTCTAAACATACAAATCGTGTCCTCTCTCTCAGAAATTCTGCTACAATTCCCCCTTTTTCTTTTTGAGCTACCCAGATTGACTTAAAGGCACGGTTAGTTATTTTCTGCATGCACTGTGGTAAACAAGGTATAAAAAGTAGAATAATTAAAATAATAAGAAAAAGTACAATACTAAAACGAACTAAATCTTTGACCCAACCAGCAAAACCTAAAGAATTGAGCCAGTTAGAAAACGGAGAGTCTACAATAACAAGTTTCTTCATGTTGTTCTTCAGTTGTGTTAACTGTTTGTAAATTGATTGAGAGTGGTCAGATAAATTCATGCAACACATGCCTTCAAATTCTTCACACCCATGCCCTTGTGCTAAAAGAAGGAAGTCAATGGCGGCTATGTTCTGCAGAACCGCATGACGAATGCTATCTACATCTGTGGCAAGCTCACTTAACATTTTAGATGTTATATTAATTTGCTTTCCTGTCCAGCAGGCCAGGGTTTTCAATTGTGTGAGAGCTTGCGCTGAAGCGACTCCTGGGGAGAAGATGGAGGCTAGTATTATGGATGTGCGCCCCCATAATGATACTTGGTCTTTACAACTGGGGTCTACTTGGAGAGCACTCCGTTTGGCTCGGTGAGGCTTCTGAGGCAATCCTAGAACTTGATGAATGGTGGGAGCAAACAGTGTTAATTTACCAACGTAACATGTGCCTCCCATAGCTTTTTGAGGCACTGCAGACCAGGCTCAATCCCCACAAATGAGGAAAATTCCTGGTGGCAGTTTTCTTGCGACACTTTTTGATGGTATCATGGATTGTGTCCAATTGTTACAATATTCTGAGTAGTTATAATACAATGGATATCTGGGAGACAACCAAGTCTTGCCATCTGTTGGCTGTCTTTGTGTTGGTTTTGTAGCATGAGGTCCAAATATCAAACAGTAATTTCCTGGGACAGAACCCAAAAGATCGAATTCTTGAGGTTTGACATTAACAACTTTAAGATTTTGCACAACTGCAACAGCTTGTGCTGCCAGAACACTTTTTGGATTTATTTTGGCCTGAGTCCAAGCTTTGAACTCTGCCATGGAACCCAATGGAACTCCAATTAAACAAGTACAAGAAGGATTGGATGGTGTGGTTAATGACAGGCAGAACGGATCTTGCCCAGTTTGTTTGGCCCAAGTGATCCACATGTTTTGTCTCTTGTCAATGTCAAGGATTCCAAATACTTTAGTTACTAAAACACTACTTAATAAAAACACTCTGACCCACCACATCTTTCTCATGTTCTTGATTGCCCCGTTTAACATGAAAGGAACAAACTTAATTCTAAATACTAACTATAATTTATGATAAACTTAATGTTATGCTTATGATCATTTAACCTATTTTCCTGTACTCTACAAAGTTAATTTTCATCAGAACTAGATTTGTCACGGGATGTTCCAGGTAAATTGTTGTCGTCAACATTGTTATCACGGTTGGCTGGTATCTCTGCCTGTGGACATGCACGGGTAAATCTGTTCGGCACCCAAACTGGACCAGTACCTGTTGAGACACACATATAACCTCTACCATTAAACAACACAGGACTTGGCCCTTGCCATTCACCTGTTCGCATGTCCTTGTGATAAACATAGAGTCCTGGAATTGCTTGTGGTCTTCCCTCTTTCACTACTTGGTGATGTATTACAACTGCAGGTTCTTCTCTACCTTCTGCCAAACACAAATAATTTAGGGTAAACATTACTTTTGACAATCGATTAAATACATCACTCTTGTCATTCTGCTTTTGTTTTGCTAGATATTCTTTCAGGGTATGATTGGCTCTGTCTACAATAGCTTGACCTGTAGATGAGTGAAGGATCCCTGTGGTATGTTTCACCCCCCACTTCTGCATAAATGTAGCAATTTGTTGATTAACATAAGAAGGAGCATTGTCAGTCTTAATTTCTACAGGCACACCCATTACGGCAAAGCAGGCAAATAAATGTCTTTTTACATGGAGAGCCTTTTCCCCTGTCAGTGCTGTTGCCCAAATGAATTTTGAGTAGGTATCTACAGTGACATGGACATATTTCAGCCTACCAGACTCTGGAACATGAGTTACATCCATCTGCCACAACTCTAAAGCTTTCAGTCCCCTTGGATTTGTGCCAAGTTGTTGCTGGACAAAGCAGCTGCAATGATGTATCCTTGCTTTTGCATTGCATCTTGGATGGCTGCTGTGAATGCTGCAGTTTGATTGCTTTGTTCTGCCTGTGTGGCTCTGACAAGCATCTCGTCGACTGGACAGCCTTGAGGAAGGGTGGCCAGAATAGTTCTTGTATGTGAGTTAGCATTTTTGAAGGCAAGTGAGTGAAACAAGTGTTCTTGAACCTCTGCCGGCACATCAGGAGCATCCTTCAAAGCGGCTGACAACCTGTCAATGAATTGTCCATATGGTTCTGTGGTTCCTTGTTTTATGGTTGCATAAGGTGCTGGTTTCTTCTTATCTGGTACTGAAATCAAAGCTTGATGAGCCAACTGTTGAGACAATTGATGTATTTTAAACAGGTAGGTGAGTTGTAACTTGTTTGTTGCATAAGGTCCATGCCCAGTCAGCATATCTGGCTGGACTCCATAAAAAGGATCTCCCACTACTGTATGTTTGTTGGCTTCTTCAACTGCCAAACGTCTCCACTCCCTTTCAAACATGAGGAACTGTGAAGGTGTCAGCAACAAGGATGCAATACTGGATGAATCAGAGGGACAAAGCTCATCTGCTGTAAATATATATTGAATTATGTTCCCAGCTGCCTCTGATCTGATCCCATAATTTGTGACTGTTTGTTTGGCTGGTTGGAGAATTTTCCATTCATGAGGTTCCCAGACTGCATTATTATTTCTTATAATGACAGAGCAGGCAAAAGTTTTGGCCACGTCCCAGTCTCCATCTAAAATAGCATTCTTCACCACTGAAGCCCACCGGGACTGAATTGGATTTTTTAAAACAACTGGTAATGTCAATTGCTGCTCAGATGAATGTTCGTCTAATTGAACTTGTTGATTTGAAAGGTTGGCGAGCTGGGCTATTTTTTGCTGTAAGGTATTTGTTCTCAGTATCTTATTCTGTGATCGCTTCTTTTTGCGACAATTAAAATCGGGAGGATCTGATTCTGATTCGTCTGAATCAGAGTTTGGTGGGAGGGGACATTGCAGCACTGCAGCGGTGTGACATGAATTGACTGCTGCAGGCTGTATCACTATTGTCTGTGTTGTCGCCTCTGCCATCCCGCCGCCGTGGCCATGTTCGAAACCATCCCGCCGCGTGTGGGGTGAAGGGGCTGCGCCACCTCGCTCCCGTCTCCACCTTGGTCTCCGCCCCTGTGTTCCCTCCGCTGACCCAGCCCCATTTCGTCATCAGCTCCGCCTGTATCCTCGGGTTTGACCCCGCCCCAAGAGTGGGACGGCTGTCCCACTTCCTGTTGCCCTTCATTCTGCCTGGCAGCCGGCCGAGTCACTTCCGCTGCCTGCGCACGAACTTCTGCTGCTTGCGCACGACTGGTTCCCGCTGCTGCCGCCTCCATGAGGGCCACCACCTTCTGCACTGAAGAGCTGACTGGAGCCCTTTGTCCTCACATTGGACGCATATTATTAACACCAAAAAACTTTTCGACCGGAGATGTCTGCTGCACCTCTGTCTTCTCCACCACGGACCCTTCAAACGTTGGAATCGTGGCCTCCGCCACTTTTTTCTCGGCGGACATATTTTGTAACGTATGCAAGATTTTCTTCCAAACTGCACCAAGTTCTAGTACTGTCTTCTTATCTTTTCTGCCTTCAACGGCAGAATCCCAAAGTAATTGCCCTAGTTCTTGCCACTCGGTCTCGCTAAAATTGAGTGAGGGCTTCTGTAATTTGCCCTTTTTTCTGGCCCACAGGGCCAACTGTTCTAAATCAGTCTCTTTTATCTTTTCTCCTCTCTTGGAGATAATATGCAAAAGAAGCCGCAGTGCTGCCTGCAAATCGCTATCCATGTTTCTTTCACTGTCTTTGCATGTGGCTTACCTTCCAACCAGTGCGGGGCACCCTTGATCTTCCACACAACCCAGCGGCAACACCGCTCCAGCTCCCTGCTCCGTCTCGTTCACCTCCGCCGAGTGGGTGATGCGTGAACCATGGAGTCTTCTGTTTCCCGTTGCAAAACAAGCGATTTGGAAACCTTTCTCCCGTCGCAACCAGCACAATTTGGACTGAGGAGATTTCAGTGCTTCGGCATCCCAATCCCTGTTGCTATAAAAGTGATTTGGGATCTGAGTCTCCCGTTGCGCCCTCCTTCATGCGATTTGGAGACCGTCCCCCATCACCATCATAGAGGTGATTTGGAGACTCAGGGACTTCAAGTCCCTGTTCACTGGCGCCAACTGAAGCAGGGACTCTATAAAATTGGGAAAGCTGGACAGGACCAATGCAGATCCAAACCAATGTAGTTAATCATATGTTCTCCATTTATTGTTTATAAGATGGCAGATTATATACACTTCAATATAGTTTACAATTGTGAGCACACTCTCATTGGCAAGCAAACATTGTTTGTCTTAAGGTGACTAGAGTTTCACACTGAAGACCTATACTAATTCACACCCAGAAAGCTCATTACACTGTGGTTACACCTTAACACAATTTCTAACTGTGCCACAGACTAATTCTAACTGCGTCACAGGCTTCAAGGCCTCACCGAGGCCTGCATCTGAGGCCTAGGCTGGGGTAGTTCAACCTTCACTCTAAACATACAAATTGTGTCTTCTCTCTCTCAGAAATTCTGCTACATAAAAATGATCATATGACTGATTATCTTGAAAGAACCTCAGGAACCTATTTTCTGGAAGAGAGCAACGTGTGCCACGACCAGGAATAGAGGGGCCCTGCCTCTAGCCAGGTAGAGGACAGGGACAATCGGATCTATTGGACTGTGTGGATTCGATGGCCTGGCACATCTGACCCACAAAAATATACATCTTTGGTTGACACCAGTGCCCAATGTACCCTGATGCCATCAAGATATGTAGGAGCAGAATCCATTTCTGTTTCTGGGGTAACAGGAGGATCACAGCAGCTGACTGTATTGGAGGCTGAAGTGAGTTTAACTGGGAATGGGTAGCAGAAACACCCCATTGTGACTAGCCCAGAGGCCCCATGCATCCTTAACATAAACTATCTCAAAAATAGATATTTCAAAGACAAAAAAAAAACATTGTTAGGCTTTCAAGATAGCTGCTGTAGAGACAGAAAACATCAGAAAACTGAACACCTTACCTGTTCTCTCAGACGACTCCTCTGCTGTGGGACTGCTGAGAGTTGAAGAACAACAGGTACCAATCACCACAGCAACAGTACACTGTCGGCAATATCATACCAACAGAGACACTGTGATTCCCATCCATGAGATGATTCATAAACTGGAGAGCCAAGGGGTGGTCAGCAAGGCTCGTTCACCTTTCAACATCCCTATATGGCCAATGAGTAAGTCCAGTGGACAATGGAGACTAACGGTGGATTACTGTGGCCTGTATGAAGTTACACAACCACTGAGTGCTGCCGTACCAGACATGTTGAAGATTCAGTACAAGCTGGAGTCCAAGGCAGCAAAGTGGTATGCGACCATCAATATTGCCAACGCCTTCTTCTCCATTCCTTTAGCAGCAGAATGCAGACCTCAGTTTGCCTTCACCTGGAAGGGAGTGCAGTACACCTGGAACCGACTGCCCCAGGGGTGGAAGCACAGTCCCACCATCTGCCATGGACTGATCCAGACCGCACTGGAAAAGGGCGAGGCTCCTGAACATCTACAGTATATTGATGACATCATTGTATGGGGGAGCACAGCAGGGGAAGTCTTCGAAAAAGGAGACAAGATTATCCAGATTCTGCTGAAAGCTTGTTTTGCCATTAAGCAAAGCAAGGTTAAGGGACCAGTTCAAGAAATTCAGTTTCTAGGAGTCAAGTGGCAAGATGGACGTTGTCAGATCCCGACAGAAGTAATCAGCAAGATCACCGCTATGTCTCCACCTACCAATAAGAAGGAAACACAAGCTTTCGTAGGTGCCATAGGCTTTTGGAGAATGCACATTCCCCGGTACAGCCAGATTGTAAGCCCTCTCTACCTGGTCACCCGCAAGAAGAACGATTTCCATCAGGGCCCTGAACAGCAACAAGCCTTCACCCAGATCAAGCAGGAAATCGCTCATGCGGTAGCCCTTGGCCCAGTCAGGACAGGACCAGAGGTGAAGAACATGCTCTGCTCTGCAGCTGGGAGCCATGGTTTGTCCTGGGGCCTTTGGCAGAAGGTGCCTGGGGAGTCTCGGGGTCGACCACGGGGATTCTGGAGCTGGAGCTACAAAGTCTCTGAACAAACTATACTCCCACAGAGAAGGAAATCTTGGCCACCTATGAAGGAGTTCAAGCTGCCTCAGAAGTAATTGGCACTGAAACGCAGCTGCTTCTGGCACCCCGGCTACCAGTGCTGGGGTGCATGTTTAAAGGAAAGGTTCCTTCCACACATCATGCCACTGACACCACATGGAGTAAATGGATTTCCCTCATCACCCAGCGCACCCGTATTGGAAATCCTAATCGCCCTAGGATTCTGGAAATTATAGCAAACTGGCCTGAAGGGGAGACTTTTGGATTATCTTCTGAAGAAGAGGAGCAAGTGGCACTTGCCAAGGAAGCTCCACCATATAATGAGCTTCCGAAGACTGAAAGACAATATGCCCTTTTCACTGATGGTTCCTGCCAAATTGTAGGCACTAACCGGAAATGGAAAGCTCTTTACAGAGAAAAACCAAGCCAGGACAAGAGGTTCTTGCTCCTGCTAAAATACTTCACAAAAGCAATTACTTCTTTTGTTCTCTTCTTTTTCTAGTGAATTGCTTAGGCGGGACTTTTTGGCTCCTGTCCAATTAGCTATCCTTAAGTTTGAGGTGAAGTCCCCAAGGTCCTATGAGGTGTCTTTTAACCAAATTGAGGAGAGAAACTTCTGGCCTGTTTTCCTTTTTAAGGATATGTCGTGGTTTGACATGGAAGTGAATTTTTTTCAGGAAGTTGGGTCAAACCAATCAGTGGTCAGGTTTGGATATTGGCACCTGGAGTGACCACTGAAAGTATGGACACGCCTCTGAGAACACAGGGGCTTAAAAGCAAGAACTCCCAGGAGAACTGTCTCTTTGGTTCCGGTCGTCAGAGAGTGCAGTCTCTCCCCTGCCCAGCCTTAGGCTGGGTGGGGGAGGGGAAGCCACGCGGCCTTGTCCAGGTAGGCCGAGGGGCTGAGGGTCTGGAACCGAGCCAGCTCCTGCAGACGGAAGGGTGGAGAGAAGCGGAGATGCCTTTGTTCCCCCCCCACAGAGGGAAAGTGACAGAGAGCCTGGTGGCACCTGGAAATTTGCCGGCAGAGGAGAAGGAGAAGGGGGGGGGATGATGTCCAGCGTGGGAGACGGAACGCTGGACCGAGATATCAGCCGTCCAGGGAGTCTGAACTTTTAACCCTTTCCAGGAAATGAGGGCTTTGTAAAATATTACTCCTCCTTGATTTGTAGTGGAAGAGAGATAGTCCGGGACCTGAGATGTTAGAAGAAGAAATATTTAGGTGGGAGGAGATGATGAAGTAGCTTTTGGCTGGACTTTTCTTGTTAGCCATGGACTGAACCAAAATCTCCTGCAATAGAGACTGCATTTTAGGGGGATGCAGTGGTGACCCAAGGAGACCTGCTTCAGCTTCTAAAAGCACAGGAATGGCAAGAACAGAAGAAAGCTGAGGAGGGAATGGTGATGCCCTCTGTCTTCGGAAAAGAAGATGATTTCTGTTCTTGGACCCTTGGCCCCAGGGGAAAATGGGGGGGGGGGCGGTAGTCCCAAGATGAGGAGCTGAACTGTTGTATCTTTGGGTCCATGGCAAAGCATCCTTAAAGGAGCCCTATGAGCAGTCTGTCCATGCACGGTGGTGAGAGCACTGTGACATGGAAAGGAGAGTGTCACACTGGCAGATTTTCTCTGGGCGGTTGCCATGTGTGACAGGGAAACACAGAAGGTGGCAACTGTGTTTCCTGGGGGGTCTGTGGTGCAAGAGAGACTTCTCTCTCCCTTGATAGCTTGAGTATTGGTTATCTGAAGGGGGGTAATTTGATCAGGAATCCCGGGTGATGTTTCATGGTGGGTGTTTTAGGAATTGGGAGGAGGAGGGGTGTTTTAAAAGGTCTTCATCCTGGATTTAGTTTATGTGTTTTCAGTAGTAGTAGTAGTTTAATAAAGTTTGGTTTTTTTCCCTTTGTTATTAAGCTTGGGCCTGCTCTGCTCTGTTCCTGATAACATCTCACAGCATTTATTTGGGGAAGATGCATTTTCATGGGGGCGCTGGCATTGCGCCAGTGTCAAACCATGACAGGAGACAAAGGGTAACTTGTTTACTCCGTCAACAGGGGGCACATTCCTACAGTATGGCACCCCTGAGAGAATTGAGTCGGGCAACGGAACCCATTTCAAGAATGGCCTTATAAACTCCTGGGCTAGAGAACATGGCATTGAGTGGATATATGATATCCCCTATCATGCTGCAGCTGCCGCGAAAGTTGAACGATGCAATAGACTACTTAAGTCTACCCTGAAGGCACTTGGTGGGGGAACCTTCAGGAATTGGGAATTGAACTTAGCAAAAGCCACCTGGATGATCAACACCTGAGAGTCCATCAATCGAGCTGGTCCTGCCCAGTCTGAGCCCTTGCACACAGTGGACAGAGATAAAGTCCCTGTGGTACATATGAAAGGTATTTTAGGAAAGACTGTTTGGATTAATCCCACCTCAGGCAAAGACAAACCCATCCGTGGGATTGTTTTTGCTCAAGGACCTGGTTACACTTGGTGGGTAATGCAGAAGGATGGGAAACCCGTTGTGTACTATTGTAAACGCAGGCGAACCCGGTGGGAAGAAATGATGATATTTGACTCCAGTTCAGAAGGCTGAATGATTTCTCTATTATAACTGTACTATAATACATTAATATACTATTTAAAGGAGATACTAAAACAACAAACCTACTTGTTCTAACTACCATATCTAACTCCTCACAACTCGTGACCCTCTTCTAGAGAGTCCAGACACAGGTGGATTTGATTGGCCATCAGGCTCAAACAATCCTCACCAGAATCCAATCAAGCAATCACCCCAGGTAAACAATTCTCCAAACACATTCCACAAGAAAAATGAGGAGCAGAAATAGAAATTGTTTTCTCTTTCTTTCCTCTGTGCTGTTCTATAAAAAAAATCCTGAGAGAGAAAGAAATGTGCTTGCCACAGTGTACCACAGGGAAACCTAGTCTTAAATGAGAACTATGTGTAAGGTTTCATCATGATGCAGATGGAAATAGAATAAGGGGTGGATAATGTCCCAGAGTGCGCAGCAAGATATATTCCATTTGCCATCTGTATGGTGGTTGTCTTCTGTTATGTGGGCAGTTTTCCTTATCTCTTCCACATCCAATCCTCTCTCAGGGGAGACATCTGCCGATAATGGGCAATTGAATGTCACTGCATGACTGATAATGGGCTATAACATCCTATTGTGAGATGCTCTGCCCAGAGGGAGGAGCCAAGCATTCCTAACTGGGTATAATCTTGAGTTTCTAGAACACCAGCACGGCTTTTTCTGCACTGGATTTCCCAGACGAATAGCTGCCTCTTCCACTTCATCTTCAGAGGAAGACTACACTCTTTTCTACAGGATCACTGTTCCAACAGAACCGCACCTGACACTCCAGGTGGACTACAGCCATAATTCCTAATTGGACTGCTGCCAACACCCTGACCAACAGGGTGTCAGGTTGTATTCTGACTCTGTCAGTGTTGTTTTGGTTTACTGCATTGTTTATTTTATCTTTTTATTTTCTTCCCTAATAAAGAACTGTTATTCTTGCTCCCATATTTTTGCCTGAGAGCCCCCTTTAATTTCAAATTTATTACAATTCGGATGGAGGTGGTCTACATTTTTTCCATTTCAGGGGAGGCTCCTGCCTTCCTTACCAGACACCTGTCTTTCCAAACCAAGACAGACAGAGGTAATTTTCTTCCTAGTAGCTGGTACAGTGCTGTGGTTTGGATTTAGGATGAAAATAATGTTGATAATACACCAATGTTTTTGTTGTTTCTGAGGAATGCTTACCCCAAGTCAAGCACTTTTCAGTCTCATTCTCTGCCAGTGAGCAGGTGCACAAGAGACTGGGATGGAGTACAGCTGGGACAGTTGACCTGAACTTGCCAAAGGGATATTCCATAGCATAGAACATCATGTTTAGTATATAAACTGTGAGGAGTTGGCCAGGAGAGGCCCATCACTGCTTGGAGACAGGCTGGGCATCAGTCAGTGTGTTGGGAGCAACTGCGTTGTGCATCACTTGTTTTTCTTGTGTTTTATTCCTCTTTCTTTCTTTGTTATCTCCATTTTCATTGCAATTATTAGTATTTTATTTTACTTTATTTCAATTATTAAACCGCTCTTACCTAAACCCACTCATTTTACCTTTTTCCAATTCTCCCCATCCCACCGGTGGGGGCCAGGGGGAAGAGTGAGTGAGCAGGTAGTTGCTGGCTGGGGTTAAACCATGACAATTACACAGTTAACTCTTAGAAAAAATAGTTCCTATACAGGATGTTGGAGTTCTGGATGCTGACAATTTTAGACTTTCTTGCCAAAAATCTCAGAGCTCTTCCTGGAGATCACCATAAGTTTGTTTTTTTTTATTTAGACTATGGAGCCATCAAAAATTATTATACAAGATATTTTGAAAAGCCTGTGATAGAAGTGAGATACTGTTTTGGTTTGAAAGCAAAACTAGTGAGACACTCTAAGTCAGAAATACAATTTATTGGGAAAAGAACTAATATACATGCAATGATATAAAAGGAAGACTACCGATAAAGTCAGAATACAACCTGACACCCCTTTGGTTTGTGTGTTGGTAGTAGTCTAAATTGGAGTGGCTGCAATCCTCTTGGAGTGGCAGATGTGGTTTCTGTTGGAGCAGTGGTCCTGTAGAAAAGGTGTAGTCGTCTAGTGGAAACTTCAGCTGTGTCGTCTTGGAAATCTGTGGGAAGGCTGTCTTTCTGTCTAAAAATTTTAGAATATATTTAGGTGGGAATGCTTAGCTCTTTTCTCCTGGGCGGAGCATCTTACAATGGGTTGATGTAATTTTGAGTCATGCAGTGGGTCTTTGATTACTTGTTAAACAGAAACGGTTCTTGGAGGGAGTTATTTTTGAGTCATGTGGTAAGACATTGATGGGCTCATTAACAGTAGATAAGGAAAATTGCTTAGAAGACAACTGCTATACAGATGGTAATAGAAAACATCCTGATTTTTAATCTGGGACAGATACAAAGCAGGACAAAGACCCTCAGTTCATTATTTGCTGGGTAACTGTGTCAGGAAATGTTTAGCGCCCCCCTCTCTACCACAGATGGTTGGTGCATATGGAAGACATACCCCAGGGTGAAAGGCCCAGCAAGGGGTCATGTCTGGTGCCAAAGAGCTCAGGTTCCAACTAAGAATCAACATCTTAGTCTGGAGAGCAGATGTGGGAAGAGATAAAAGAAAAATATTCTCTACTGAGAGACACTGTTTCACAAACTATAAAAGCACACATGAATTATGATGGAGGCAGAAGCCTACTACACACACCCTGAAAGCGTGCCAGACTTGTCCCCAGAGTTTGGATGCAGATTCCGTGGTTACTTTCCTTCGAATTGAGGGAAAAGATTTTGATGTGTGCCCCACCAACAACTGGATGGTAAGAAACACTGGATCCTAAGTTATATTATTTCTTTGCTAGCTGTAAAATTAATGGTACCTTTAACCCCACACTGTATATGCCTACTAGTAGTCTCTTTTTGTCCTTATTCCTGTGTAGTAGATAGTTTGTTTTAAGTCTTATGTCTGTTAATTTTGTGTCTATTAAATAAATAATACATTCTATAATAGACTGAATCAGCCATTATTAAAGAACCTGTGAACAAGAGTGGGTTTTGAGGCGCTGGCCACCTCAATAAAGCTACTGCCTGCTGCCAGAGGCCTGGGCAAAAGGCAGAGACTTATTTAAACCCTCACATCCATTTGTAACATTTTTGGCGTAGTCGAAGCAGGATAATGGCAAATGATTCAAACAATCAGACTAAAGACTTATCAAACTATGTACGGTGGCACAGTGTTAATCCTCTTCCAGTAGGCAGCTGGTTTGAGTGCAAAAAAATCCAAGAGAACATAAATGGACAGCGGGAATCACTGACAGATAAAAATGCAGAAAATATAATTGCTTATCATGTTTAAAGGCTGCACGTGAGTAGTGAAAGGAAATGATAAGAAAACATGACAAATTAAAACAAAAGTTAAAAGAATCCAAGACAAAACCAAAAGCCTTGGAAGAAAAATTGGAATTAACATCATTAAAAAACCCCAACTCTGGGGATGTTAAAGAAATTCCAGAGTGACGAACATCACCTGGGGATGAGAATCATGATATTTAGAAAAACTCTGATGGAACTGGTGATTCAAATGTTCAATTGGAATCTAACAAAAGTGCAGAAACCCTATCTCTTGAGAAGAGAGAAATTTCAGGACTTAAATTGCAATCCATAATAAAACTGAACTCTCGAAGGGTCCCCAAAGTTGTCAAAGGAGAAATATGGTCATAACATTTCCCTGCAATTCCCTGCCATTGTGAGAAACAAGGCTCACTCTTTAAAATTTTTAAAAGTTTAATAAGGGATAAAAGAGACAGTATAGCAGCGCTGGGGTGCCTGGCAAACTGCCAGAAGCACACCGTTAGCTTAAAACAATTATATACTTTTTCATTACATTGGTTGCATGCATATTCATGAGGATTATACATATTCAAACATTCCTGTGAGCTTACATGCTCCGGGAATACTTTTGCTTGCCTTCACCTTTGATTTGTCTTCATGCCATCCTGTAGATGAAATTCATATATTTCATTTCTTCTCGAGGCTCCGTTTGGATGTTTGACACTTCTAGATAACCTGGACGGTCATTCCTTGCATTTTTCTCTTGGTGTGTAGCAACGTGGAAAATGGATAGTGTTTTGCTCCTACCTTCCCGAAAGCGTATTCTGAGAAATCCATTTGGGCAAGCACAGACAGTCACTCAATCCACACTCACACCTGTCCTGGCTTGTAAGATAAGCATATATTCTATTTGCCATCTGTTGGAGGTGGGGCAGGTATCTTCTGTTAAGTTGGGCAGTTTTCTTATCTCTTCCAAGAACAATGTCTCCCTCCGGGGAGATGTCTTCTGTTAATGGGCCATTGAATGACTCACTGATAAAGTTACATCATCCCATTGTGAGATGCTCCACCCAGAGGGAGGAGCCAAGCATCCCTACCTGCATAAAATCAGCATTTTTTGGGACATCAGAACAGCCTCTTCGCTGGATTCCCAGAAGAGCAGCTTCCTCTTTGCTGGATTCCCAGAAGAAGACCAGGCCCATCTACTCTATCACCAGACCTACAGAGAAAACTACACCCTTCTATGGGATCACCGCTTCAGCAGCATTTCATCTGCCACTCCAGGAGGAGCAGCCACCATTTAACTGGACTATCACCAACACCCTGACTCCTCAGGGTGTCAGGTTTCTGACTCTATCAGTAGTTTTGTTTGTACTAATTACATTTTTTTAACTTAGTTTTTTTCCTAGTAAAGAACTGTTATTCCCATTCCCATATCTTTGCCTGAGAGCCTTTTTATTTTGAAATTGTGGTAATTCGGAGGGAGGGGGTTTACCTTTTCCATTTCACGGGAGGCTCTTGCCTTCCTTCACAGACTCCTGTCTTTTCAAACCAAGACAACACCACAGGTAGGTCAGCGAAGAGAGACAGAAAGGGTCTCTTGTTTAGAGTTCCAGTGAGGGTTATTGTAGAGTCACACTGAAGAAGTCCAGGGACGAAAAGACAAGCAAACAATGTAGTGTCCAAGGTTAAGTATGGGGTCAAGGGCCAATGGTCTGAGGGCACAGAGGCAGGACAGGGGCAGGGCAAAGGGCAATGACCTATAGGGAAAGGGCAAATTAACATAGTGCTGCAGAGCACCATGAGAGAAGCCCCTTCCATCTCACCCTAAGCATGAGGCTTTTTCGAAACTGGTGGTAAATTCTTCCAGGGCACTACCCTAGAAGTTTCCCTAATAGGCTCAAAGGCCTTCACAACTCCCCTGTTTTGTTTTACTAAAAAGACATCTCCAATGGATTTCTGCAGACAATTAAACAGAAAAACATAAATAAAACAATAAAAACTATGATTACA
Organism: Vidua macroura; assembly: GCF_024509145.1. Taxonomy (NCBI): domain Eukaryota; kingdom Metazoa; phylum Chordata; class Aves; order Passeriformes; family Viduidae; genus Vidua; species Vidua macroura. The sequence continues at coordinate 61,420 of NW_026530535.1, read as the reverse complement.
ACCCACAAAATCCCTTGAACAAAAGTTGAAACCCATCCTGTTAACCCTCATCGTCTAAAAAACTCATTGACCCAGTCTGGGTTATTTTCCACCTTTAAGTCCTTTACTTGCTCTCTCAGCTTCTGGATGTTTGTGTGGATCAATTCTGAGTGCCAAGAAAGGTTGAAGCAACACATCCCTTCAAAGTCCTGGCAGCCACGTCCACGGGCAAGCAGTAAAAAGTCTATTGCCACTCGGTTTTGTAGTGATGAGTGCCTGGTAGTTTCAGTGTCACTAAGCAGGTCACTGAGTGCAGTGGAGGTGGTGTTGGCTTGCTTATTAAGCCAATACCCCAGGTGAGAAAGCTCACTGAGAGCCTTAGCTGCAGCCACCCAAAGTAAAAATAATGAGACTGCGAGTCTCTTTCCTTTATTCCAATTAGTAACTTGGCTGTTGCAATTTTCATCAAATTCAGTATATGATCTCTTTTGGTGTGCCCATTTTCTTTTTTGATTCCAATTTTGAAGTAAAGTTACATTTGGGGTGAGGGTAGTAGCTGGCCAAGGCTACAAGGACCCCCTTGGAGGCACTGGGGGATCCCGGCACATACCTGGTCTCCACAGATAAGAAACACTCCCCAGGGCAACGCCTTGGGATGGGGTAAGGACAAAGAAGGTGTAATTGCACCAATTTGGAGGATTATAAATTTTGTTAATTGGTGTTACATCTTTTCTATGGGTGGACCTAATAAGGTCAAGGCGGGTCAAGTGTTGGCTAGGGTGTCTATAATAAAATTGCACACAATATACAGCTTTGGAGGACCCCAACAAATCCAATTCCTGGGGTTCCTCTGATGCTTGCAGCAAGATTTTGGTCCACTTGTCCCAAGTGTCTACTGGATTGGGTTTCTTAGCAGTATATGGGTATTCATTTGCTGCTAAAGGAATCCTAACCAGGCACATCAACAGCGGGTTGTCTAGGCTGCCTATGGACAGGCATAGATTCTCTTGTTGTAAAGTCTTGGCCAGTGTGACCCAGATGTTCTGATTGGGGTGAGGGATGATCCACGCACCAGCTGCTGGAAAGGTGAGGAGCATCAAAAACCTTATATGGAGCAGCTGGAGGTTCCCTGCCACTGAAGACATGGCAGGAGAATTAGGGATGACGAGTTGATCCGTGACTTTGAAAAAATGAGTTTTTAGACTTGTATAACTTTAACAGCCTCTCATACCTTCTCATCATATTCCTTCAGTTTATACTGAGTAGAAAGAGGTGTGGGAAGAAAGAGGGAATAACAGTATAATAAACTAAAAGGAGGTAACAGTATAACAATTTGAAAAGAGGGTGTCACGATCTGCTTATTGCGGGGTGTCGTGATGGTTCTTTTCACCGATCCCAAAAGTGCAAAAAGGCAAACAACAAGGGACTGTCAGTTAATCACAACAAATGCACCTTTATTAGGGGCCAAAACAGTAAATGCGATAGTGGGGATCAGAAAGGAGGTAAAAGGATAGAGAGAGAGAGAGAGAGAGAAGAGGGGGATGGGAATAGCTACCAACACAGGCAAGATCCTCAGTGGTCCGGATGATGGGGATCCGTCTGTCGTGTCGGGGGAGTCTCCGAAGTTCTGGTCAACTCAGGGGTCCAGTTATAGTCCACAGAGGAAAGAGGGGGGAACAAGTGTCACAATGAAAGTCCATTGTAATTGCCACGAGGGAACAGGTGAGTCCACAGAAACCACCAAAGCAAGACGAATACAATAAAGAATAAGTCCATTGAAATTACTGAAGGGAAACAGGTCATGTCATTAGTGGTCAGACCACCAATTTCCCCTCCTCCCTATAGTAGGGGTCTCAGTCTCAGTCCTTGGGAGGAGGGTTCTCATTCTTTGTTTGTCACAGTGGTAACGAGGCAGATGAGGGGTCTTCAATGAAGGACCATGGGAGTCACCCCCAAAAGTTCATTCGGCTTAAGAACGGAGATTAGAAGCAGGCCGCGCATCATGCTGTCCCGTGCTGGGTCCATGTCAGGTCTTTGCCAAGTCCTTGCCAACTCCTTGCCAAGTTCTTGCCAGGCCTTGTTTGGAACAGCTAGCATGACAGTTCAGTGGTTCCACCTGCGCTGTGTCCTGTTCTAAGCCGGAGCTGCAGTGGGGGAAGGGATTCTTTCTCGTGGCAATCGGAAGGCAGAATGGAGAACGAGGGGTTTCAGACGGGCTCTTACAGGGGGTAACAGTGCAGTACAATCTGTGAGTAAAACTTAATGGAGAGTCTCATAATTTTAGTAGGTGGAGCAGTGGAGGGTCATCTTTTTTGACGAATATCTGAGATTTACTTTCTTTCTTCTCCTCCACGCTACCTGAGCCTGGTCTCTTTGCTCCCTTTGAGGTTCTGGGGAAGTGTTTCTGGGTGCTGCATTTGGCAGTTCGATGTACAGCTTGATATTCTTGCCTGGAATCCAATTTGGGCCAGATCTTGTAGATATACAAGCATAACATCTACCCCAGGTTATTAATGGAAAGGGGCCCATTATTTGCTTGGACTCAGGGTCCTTGATCAGCACAGGTGGCTTCTCTGTGAGCTGAGCTCTGCTAGTGTTTGAGAAGTGCCTGACTATGAGGGGATTTGACTCTATAAATGAATTATTAAGAAAATTGATTATGCAAAGGGCCTTACATAATCTTTCTATGCTCTATAGTGTTTCAACCCCCCCACACTGCTGATCAAGGATTCTCTTGAGGGAGCGGTGAGCCCTCTCTACAATAGATCTCCCTGTTGGGGAGTGGGGTATGCCAGTGGTGTGCCACCCCCTGTGGGAATCCAGGGCATCCCTCTGGCTGCCCGGGAAGGTCTGGAACCCTGGCAGGGGGTCAGGAGCTCCCCTGTACAGAGCCCCAAGAGACACTGTCTCTGATCTCTGTCCATGGAAAAGAGTTTTCAGTCTTACAGGATGAATTACAAACTCTGAGTGTTTGATATAAGTAGCAATTAGTGTGGCATGGGTGCAAAAGTAAAATTTTAGGATTCTAGATAAGGGGTTCAAAGGGGGCAACTTGGAGGAAATTGGGCATGCCTTGTCCTTTTCCTTCTTCTTCATGCCCTCCATGTTTCACTGTGGTGTTGGCATTTTTCTATTGGTTTAGGCTGGGGACACACTGTTCAACATGGGTGATAGATATTGGCACGTTATTGTAAATATAGCACACGTAGTTTATAGTATATAATGTTTGTAACATCCCACTGAGGGGCAGAGCCCCGCACGCTGTCCTGTGAGACAGACCTGCTGCAGGTCAGAGAGAAAATATTTTAGATAAGAAGAAATAAACAACCTTGAAAACCAGCACAGACAAATTACTACTCCTTCTTTGCAGCGGGGCTGAAAGACAGAGACTTTCTACAATCTCGGGAGCATTTAAATATCACAGATTCTGACATAACTGGCGTCCCTTTGGGTGGGCAGTCTGAGGGGCCACAAGCCCGGAGGACTCGAGCCCGGACCACTGACCACCTGGCATCGACCCAGCCTGAGCATCAAAAGGCCCGATTTTCAGAAGGGCAGAAACTAGATGCAGAATCTCAGACTGAGGAGAGGAGCATGGCCAGAGAAGGATTCCTGAACAGATAGCTTAAATCTCTGCAGAGATGAATCACCTCAAATTCGACCTGGAAAGGAGGCGAACCCAAGGCGCCTGGGAGCTTCCCCATTTGAGATCTCTCCAGATCGAGTTTGCAGACAACACAGTTAGTGGTAAGACCGGTCAAAAGTAAGAACACTTATCCCCAGAAGATAAAACGACCTTGAAGCTTCAAGATCCAGCACATATTATGCTGGAGGCAACTTTATAGCAAACTGCAGGGGCTGCTCATAGCTATCAGCGGCAGGCTGTTACTCCCCCCGGGGCAGAGGGGGGAGGGTTACCGTCTAGCCAACGGCAGACGGTGGGAGCCCCTACCAAGGAAGGGGGGGCGGAATTAACCCCGTCAAAAAGAGGGCGGGGGGAATGGTCACCAACCATTGGGACTCCACACCCTGATGCTTTTTGAGGCATGTTTGCCTGATTTGCAAAGACCAAAGAGAAACTTTAACCTGGCGGCAGAACACCTTTCACCCCCCTTCACAGGGAAACAAGAGGAGAGGCGGCGGGGGGGGCGGGGCAGAGACAGCGCCGGGAACAACAGGCGTGCAGGCGGGCTCTGTAGCCCCGGGGGTCGCGGGGGAAGGGCGGGAGCTGCCTTTCCGGGGGCCGCGGCAGCGTGGGGACAGTGCGGGGCCGGCCGGGGAGACCGCAAGGGTGCGTGGAGCCGCGGCGAAAAAGCGCGCGGCAGCGTCCGTAATGGCAGGCGCGGGGTCTGGGGCGGCAGGAGGGGCCGCGGGGGCCGGAGCGACCGAAGTGGCCGGGGCCACAGCGGCGGCAGGTGCCGCCGCGGGGAGGCCCGGAGGGCGCACGGGTGTGATAAATTGAGGCGAATAATTTGATTCAGCCTTTTTAAGGTCAATTAGAATTTTATTAATTACAGCAAGCAGTAGCAAGCAAAACAGCGCTGGGTGGGTAGGGGTCTCCAAGCCGCCCCTCCTGCAGTGTCCCACACTGCAGTGCCCCACACCCCACCCCCTTATTCAGTCTCTTTTATAGTTTCTTGGAGGTTTCTTCATTCGTGTCTCTTGCGATAGCGGTGGGCGTAGCTTGAGCATCCCTCTGCATCGTGTCTGCATTGTGTCGAGGCAGGTGATCGTTGTGTTATGAACAGTTTCCAGGTGTTCCCCAGAGACACGGGCAGGGCTTTCCTAGTTCCCATAGCAACACTAAAAGAAAACAACTAACTCTAGCTAAGTACCGATATTGAAATGCTAATTAGCTAATTGCTCTGTTTGTTTTCTCTAAACTACCTGGCCTCCCACCCCTCCACGCTGCCATTCTGGGACTAACATGCAAATAAAAACCCCTTAGGATCATGGGAGTATTTTTAGGAGATAAAAATGAATATAAATCAAAAACTGAACACAATAGAGGAGTCTAGATAAATGCCCTAGCTGAGGAAGAGGGAAACACATCCCCTGACTGGCTTTTAACCGTCGCCATCACCTAAGAGAGAACAGACTATATTAGGCTCTGAGAAGCAGGGAGATAGAGACAGAGAGCCCTGGTGCTGCCACCATGGAAGGAGCGGGGACAGCTGTTGTTCTGGACTTCAGCAACAGACTCTGCACACCACGCCTCCTCATCCTCGGGCCACTGGTGTGCCACAAGGAAAGGAGAAAGGACAGCTGCTGCTCGGGACTCCAGTGACCGACTCTGCACGCCGCCTTCCTTTCGGCTGCCTGGGAAAGCTACGACCGCGGGGGCGAGCTCTGCGTCGAGCCCCCTGCCCAGCTGATCTTTTTAATAAAGAGCTGAACATTAATAAAGGCATTAGCCCTGTTCATTTCAGTTGGTTTCACAATGGGTTCCGGACAGGGATGGGCGTACCCGGAGCACTCCTACGTTGTCTAGTCCGGTGGCCGCTGCCTGGTGGTCACTGATTTCATAATCAGCTCCGGCCATCCCCCAACATCCTTAGCCTGTGTCTGCAAGAGAAGCTAAGAAAAGCTCCCTATATGGTGATTAATCATACTTGTGATCTTGCGGTTTTGCAATATGTCTATAGCCTTGCAATATGCCTGTAGCCTTGCGGTTTGTAGCAGTTGCTTCTTTGTCTTTTTTTTAGTAAAACCCACAAGTTGCTGTTTCCCAACTTCACAGATGCTTCCCCTATCTCCTAACAAGCAAGCTAGTCCCTTATACTTTAATTTTATATTTCCTCCTTTAATATTCCAATTCTTTTGATGAACAAACAAGTTACCGCAGTTTATCACACGGGGAACGCCGAAACGGAACCGGGCGGGGCCGCAGGCACAGTCAAGGTGGGCATGGCCGCGGGAGCCGCGCTGGCCGCGGCAGGGTGGCGCGCGGCGTTGGAGGGGGCGACGGACGCCAGCCAGCCGTCCAGAGACTGCGCGGTGGCCGCGGGGGGAGACCCGAGCGGCGCCGGGCCGGGCAGGACGCGGTGCGCGGCCATGGTCGCGGCGGCAGCGGCAGGACACAGCGAGCGCGCACTGATGGCGTCAGCGGAGCGCGGAACCGCGCTGGGTGCCGGCGTTGCCGTGGAGCACCAAGGGAGTGACCCAGAACGGGACCGGGGCGGCGCGAGGCCCGGCTGGTGGAAGGAAGAAGGCGTTCCCAAAGGTGCGGCCACGCCAGAGCCGGTGCAGGTGGGGCATGGTCAAGGCGAGGGCGTTCCCACATCCCCATGGCGACGCAGACAGAGAGGGGGCGAATCCAGGCTGTGCATGCGTTTGCGATAGTCATGGCGAATGCGGAAGTGGCTGGGAATGTGGGCGCTGGTTTCGGAGAGGCAAATCCCAGGCACGAGCTAGGCACAGCAGACACCGGACGTGAACGGGGAGGGGGCGAGGAAGAAAGAGGCGCAGCCATGCCAAGGCAGGCAGAAGCGGGGCGTGACTGCACCAGAGATATTCTTCTCCACACCCCCATGCCAGTGCAGACGGGCTGAACAGAGCCAAGGCAGGGATTCCCTTTGGTCACCGCCCCTCCACAGCAAGTGCGAGCAACGCACCGCCCATTTCCTTTCATCAGCAGTGGCGGGCAAGCAACAACAGAGCTGCATTGTGGCAGCGGCAGAGCAGCGGTGCCGCAATTTTTCCGCGGCATCGGTGAGCCTGCAATCGCATGGTTCAACTGCAGTGCACGTCCAAAAATTAACAACAAATACACAGCAGTGCCCAGAAACCACAGCAGCCAACGCAAACAACTTTTTAGAAGCACACCCATTGCATCAAATGTCCTGCGGCAACGCTGAGCGACTGGACCTCAACATTCACCCCGAAATGAGATTCAGTCAGTTGTCTTTTGAAGCCAGTGCAACACGAGGCTTTCTCCAAACTTCTCCGATGTTTCTAACACCAACCCCTGACCCTTCCGTTAGGTCGACACGACCTGGTCAGCAGCCGCACCCAGCAGGTGTGGCGACAGCGTCATCCAATGACAGAACGGCCAAATCACAATGGATTTTCATATCATTAATAATGAACAGATTTCCAGAGACACTCATCTGCCACAGTTTCAAGAAGAACACCAACGGAAAGACAACAGAACTCATGGCATTTCTTCTCAAGAGCAACAACAACCTGTGTCATCTGAGATTCCACTGGAATCTTTTCCATTTACAAGAGACTTTTTTTTACAACCTTTCCTCCAATTAACAGGCTGTGCTCTGAAACTGTGTTTGCATTTGGCAATGCATTTTTCCCAATCGTTCCTTCCAGCAGAAGGTAGCCACACCCTTCCCATATCATCTGTAAATATTCCTTCTTCATCAGCACCCAGGCTACCTGCTGGACGGACGGCGGTTTCAGCCGTGGTTTCCCCTGACTGTGCTGCACAGGAACTGTGCTGCACAGGGAAGGCAGCTTCCCCTTCCTCAGCCAGGAGGAGAAGAAATGCCAGTGCGGATTCCCACTCATCATCCAAGAAGGAAAGAGATACCTAAGGTGTCAATACCCCTTGGGAACAGAGAAGGCACATCTTGGCAAGGTGCAGAAAGGACAAGAACTTCAGTAGCCCTCAAAGATGAAAGAAACACATTTTGGCAAGGTGCGAAAAGGCCAGAAATGTCAGCAAACTCCAGGATGACAGAGGATGCATCAAGACAACAATTTGCACAAGTGTCTGGTGTCACAGACTGGGCAGAAAGCAGAAAGAGAGCACTGAAAGACAAAAACTTTGATATAATGAACATGGACAGCATCATATTACCAGTGACTCGTAGTCCACAGAGTGCAAAAACGAGATGGGAAAGACTGGACTATGAGGTTGTGAGAGACTTAAAAACAGCACTGCAAGAAGATGGATTGGATTCTGAATATTTTAAACAGTTATTAAAGGGTTTATTTTAAATATATGATTTAACACCGCACAATCTCAAATACCTCGTTTCAGTGATTTTCACTGAATCACAGATTTTTATATGGGAAGCAAGGTGGAGGAGGGCTCTTGAGGAGCTCAAAATCAGATATCAGGGAGGACCAAATGCAGCCATCTCCGTAGCACAGATGGTAGGTGAACCCCTGGGACCAAATGATAATACAGGACAACAGATTAAAGAGCTACCACGGGATGTGTTGATTGACATCAAGAATGCAGCATGCAATGCAATTTTACAAACTCCATCAGCAGGAACACCTGAAAACATCTACACAGGGATCAGGCAAGGACCTTCAGAACCTTTTACTTCATTCCTTGAGCGTCTCACACAGGCAGGGAACAGGCAAGTGAATGAAGAAACAGCAAAACCACACTTGATTCGGGGTCTTGCATTTGCAAATGCCAACAAAAAATGCAGACAAATCATCAGCACACTGCCTGGTCAACCCTCTTTGGAAGAAATGGTGAGGGCCTGCAGCAAAAATGATATACCTCAACACACTGCATCAATTCAGGCAGACACCTGGGGAGAGGAACTTGAAAGGATCCTCCAAGTTCAGGATGGAAGATTTCTCGCAGCACTTCAGCTACTGTTTCAGCAAGAGAACTTTACAGAAGACACATGAAGATTGTGGAAGAGGACCAGAAGAAAGAATCACAATCACTTGTTCCTTTGTTTTGTGACGGGTCATCATTGTGTGGGATACACAATGTGAGAAAAGGACATCTTACCATAATGAAAATTGAAATAGAAAATTAAATAGCAAAAATTTTTAGTAATTTATTATATTAAGGTTTAAGTTAAGTTGTATTTTAACATTTTATTAATGATGGGATTGATTTTTATATAGTTTGGTTTGAGTTTAAGCATTGTTTAATTAGAGTATATCACTTTAAGTTTTATTTTAGGTTTGGACCCTGAAGAAGTTAAGTTTTATAAAAGTTTAATTGATAATTGATATTATTAATTTGATACATATGGATTTTATAAAGTTAATATAATTTAGGAATTTTTTACCAAGATTTTTTAATATTGATTTAAAGTACTGTTTGATTCAAAAATTATTCTAAGTTTTTCAAAGATCAAGTTTATTTAGCTAACAAAGTTTAGTTGTTTTTCTTTAAGGATGGGAGGATTTCAACTGAAAAGGAAGTCGTGAAACATTGATGAACATTGATTTAAGGAGAACACACAGTTTGTTGGATCTGAAACAGAGATTTTTGGAGTTTACTTAAGTTAACAAAATGAATTAAGCATTTATATTTTAGCTTGTAGAGTTATGTATTGAATTTTAACCTTTTACTTAAGAAACCTCTGCCTGGTACAAAGGGCATAAGAAAATGCAAAATCCTGAAGCTTCTTGCATAAAGAACAATACCAGAGGAGGCAAAGAACCCAGATAAAGAAGCTCCTCTGTCTCCAAGCCTATCAAGACTGACAGACGTACTCAGATAAGCACCAAAGGACCGAAAGCGCACGCGCAGAGAGGAAAAGTTCAAAAGTTCAGTCATGAGGAAGACCACAATCTTCAGCATCAGGACCACCGAGAGACCCCCATACGACCACCACAGCAAACCATGCGTGCCCAGAAAGGTGTGGACTTATTTAGCATGAGAGGCGAGGACAGGCGGGGCCAGGGGTTGAATATGCATGAAAAAGTTGTGCAATGTATTGCATATGGAACATCTTTGGAAATAAAGGTGTGGGTCAGACTGAGGCATGGGGCACAAGTTTTGGAGAGCTATCTCACTTGTGCCGGGCGCTGACATACATACCCACTTCATAACTACCCCAGGTTATGGAGTCTATTTATTTATTCCGCGTATCGCTTCAGTTGGAGACCACGAAGGGACTGCTCTGCTCACCCACGGGTCCAGTTGAGAGCAGACACCCTCAGGCACCGCGGGGCTTTTTCCCGGAGGGACTCTGCGCCTCGGCTGTACACTGCGGCGAGCAGACCACGGCCCGTCAACAAGCAGATGAAAGCGGTATGTATTAATTTATTTTCTTAGGGTTGGCAGTGATAAGTCGCAAAAAGACAGTTTTGTGTGCAGTTTTGCCCAGGGGCTTGCAAGCAGAATGCCACTGGGGGAGAGACCAGTGGTGGGAGGACCTCCCCAGCTGATAGCGCGGCTCAGGGAGGGAGAAATTGCAGTTTCAGTCTGTTGTGTCCCGATTGCAGTGTGGTGTGTCTCAATTTTGGTGTGGTGTGTCTGTCACATCCGGACGTGCATGCTTGTGTGCGTGTGTGTGTATGTGTGAGTGGAATGGTGAAGCGCAGTGCAGCGTTACTAAGATACAGAGATGCGGCGTGGCGGTGCTGGAGAGTGCATGCGCGGGGCAGCTCTCTGCCCGTACTGCCTGATAGAGAGGGCAGTGCGCATGCACGGCACGGGCTGTCCCTGGCGAGCGGGGGGAGCGCAGAGCGGTACTTAAGTCGGGGCTTGCAAAGGTGCTTTAGGCGCAGCCTATCTGATAGCGCAGCGGGCATGCGGGCACAAGCCGTGGTTTGAGGAGCTGCTTTGAACACCACTAGCTGATAGCGCAGCTAGTGGGAGCGTGGTACAAGTTGGGAGTTACAAGCACCGCTTAAAAGCATCGCTGGTTGGTAAAGGGCTTGCAAAAGTAGCCAGCGAACCCGGCTGGGCTAAGAGTTAAGTGTTTGTTGTGTGACAGCACTGCCCTTTAGTCTTAAAAGCTGTCACTGGGAGATCCTTTGCATTACGGGGTTTGCTGTTTGGTTCTTGTTACAAGTGAGAGGCAATCTGCCCACAGTGGCTGCAGAACTCCAAGCCCAGGCCGGGAGAGCCCAGCCTCCCAGACAGGCTCTCCACAGGTGGTTTCAGCTTGAACCAAGTCAGTCTCTTCATCCATCAGGGGACTGGGTAGTCATAGAACGAGAGGATGGAGGGAGACAGAGTATTCTTGGGAGGGATATACCAAAGTTCAACAAGTTGCTATCTAGCCTTTAACTGGGAACAATCGCCAGCTGAACGGGCACTTAGGAACCCCTTGAGGTGGGGTCTGGAAAGAGTAATCCCCTGCTTCGTGTGCGGATTGACAACCTTTTGCTAGAAACCAGACTGGCACACAGCTTGGGTTCTCCTCCGATGCTTGAAGTGTCAGAGGAGGTGGTATTGTATTTCATATAGACAGAGATCCACATGTCGTGCATGTACCCCTGAATTGCCGAGATACTATAACCCAGGGGTTGAACAAGCAAGGTGTGAAATAGTGAATTTAATCTGTGGGAAAAGACACCTAGTCCCTGAAACCTAGGACGTGTTTGAAGAAGATTCGGAAAGGATAAAGGAGTGGCACAGCCTTAGTATTAAAAAGAAGAACTAAGGAAATTTTTTTTCTCCTTTTCTTTCCTCCCCAGTAGTTTGGATTGAGCCCTTAGGAGTTCGTAAATTTATGTGGGACTGGGCAAACAACAATCTAATAACAATTGATGGTTAACTAATTAATACCATAATATTTCAATATTAGAAGTACTATTGATTATTAATTTGGCTATAAATATTTTAATTTGGTTATTGGAATAACTATAAATTTTATTAATATTTTAATTTGAATAATTATTAAATTTTTTTAACAAAAAAAAAATTTTCTTTTCCTTTTATCTGTGACTTATATTTGAACACTCAGAACTGAATAAGTTAAGTTTGCTCTAAAATACATAATGAGGGCAAAGAAATACCCAAGGCCAGCCCACTAAGATGTGTCTTAGCACACTGGAAAGAAATAGTAAGCAAAGGGGGCGGGGGAAAAAAAAAAGTTTAATCAAATATTGCTTCCATTGATGACCATTATATTGTCTAAAGGAGGAGGCAAGATAGCCTCCTACAGGTACATTAGAATATAATACCTTGTTACAACTAATGTTATTTAAGTGAGACCAGAAGAGACTACCCAAGCAAGCCTTCTAGTTGTAATTCTAAAGCTGAGAGATGTGAAGAAAGAAATAAAACTCCTAGCTGATACTAGGACAACGTACTCAATTCTTAAATACAGCCTTGATACCCATAGGAGGTGAATACGCTATAGTTATAAGAGCAGCTGGCCAAACTGAAAAGGCATTTTTCTTTAGGCCACTAAAATATATATGACCAATTCCCCTGAGCCACTTTTAAGCAGAGATTTGCTGGGACAATTACAGGCAACTAGTACATTTAAAAATGGGGAGATGACTCTGGAGGTAAATGATCAAAAGGATGTAGAAATACTGAGTTTGATATTAGCCACTAGTGAAGTCATGAGAGAAACTGAAATTGATGAAGAGATAATGAATCAGGTATTCCCTGGGGTATGGGCCTCTGATGTACCAGGGAGAGCAAAAAATGCTCCCCCTATACAGATCAGGCTAAAAGAGGGAAAGCAACCTGTCAGGGTTAAACAGTATCCCTTGAGGAGGGAAGACAGGGAAGGGATTAGCCCAGTAATTGAGAACTTTTTGCGTCTTGGATTATTAAAAGAATGTCAATCTGATTTTAATACCCCCATTCTACCAGTTTGCAAACCTGATGGGTCATACCGGTTAGTACAGGATCTGCGAGCCGTGAACAAGGTAACTGAGGATATGTATCCTATGGTGGCCAATCCCTACACGTTATTAACTTGCCTAACACCCGAGCTAACTTGGTTTACTGTTTTAGATTTAAAAGACGCCTTCTTTTGCCTTCCTATCCACGAAGCCAACCAGAAAATTTTTGCATTTCAATGGGAAAATCCTAAAAGCGGGCGAAGACCTCAACTGACATGGACCAGACTCCCACAAGGATTCAAAAACTCACCCACTTTGTTTGGAGAAAAACTTGCAAAGGAATTAGAGACCTGGGAAGCCCCTCCAGAGGAAGGGAAGCTGTTACAGTACGTAGATGACATCCTGATAGCCACACGGACAAGGGAAGCATGCGTGGCCTGGACGGTAAGCCTCTTGAACTTTTTGGGGCTCCAAGGGTACTGGGTATCAAAGAAAAAAGCCCAAGTAGTAAAACAGAAAGTAACTTATCTAGGTTATGAAGTCAGTGCTGGACAACGTACCTTGGGCCAAAGCCGGAAGGAGGCAATATGCCAGACCCCAAAACCTCAGACTGTAAAGGAACCACGAACTTTCCTAGAGATGACAGGGTGGTGCAGGTTATGGATCTATAACTACAGACTGTTTGTTAAGCCCTTATATGAACTGATTGCAACTGAAAGCAGGGACCTCCAATGGACAAAGAAAGCTACACAGGCTTTCAACCAGCTGAAAAAAGCCCTCATGTCAGCTCCAGCCCTGCGATTGCTGGACGTGAATAAGCCTTTCCTTTTGTTCTCCCATGAGAAACAAGGAATCGCCTTGGGAATATTAGCACAGGACCTCGGCCCATACCGGAGGGCAGTGGCTTACTTCTCTAAGCAATTGGATACAGCAGCTAAAGGGTAGCCTGGATGCCTCAGAGCTGTTGCAGCAGTCGTACTGAGCATCCAAGAAGCACGCAAATTCAGCCTGGGCAAGAAAATGACTGTGCTAGTGTCTCACACAGTGTCTATAGTGCTGGAGGTAAAAGGCGGGCATTGGCTTTCCCCACACCAGTTCCTGAGATACCAAGCTATTACTAACACTGTCAATCCAACCTCCTTCCTCATGAGAAACCAGGGGGAACCAGGGGAACATGACTGCCTAGAGACCATCGAAGCCACCTACTCCAGCCACCCTGACTTAAAGGACACCCCTCTTGAAAATGCAGAAGTCTATTTTACTGATGGAAGCAGTTATATCATCAGTGGAAAACGGCACGCCGGGTACGCAATTACTACGTGCAAGGAGGTAATAGAATCTGGGCCCCTGCCAACAAATACCTCTGCGCAGAAGGCTGAGATAATTGCTCTAACTCGGGCCTTAGAATTGGCAAGAGGGAAAGAAATAAACATATACACGGACTCAAAGTATGCATTTGGAGTAGTGCATGCTCACTGAGCCATTTAGAAGAGAGAAAACTGCCGAACTCTCAAGGGAAAAATATTAAACATACATCAGAAATACTGCGACTTCTGGAAGCAGTCCAATTGCCAGAGAAAGTAGCGATCATGCACATTAAGGCACATCAAAAGATAAACTCAGAATTGGAAGAAGGGAACGAGCTGGCAGATAGGGAAGCAAAAGAAGCAGCAAAACTGAGGTAATAACCGAGGCGGCCCTGATTCCAGATGGGCAAATTTCCCTCAAAGGTAAGCCAAAATACAACAAATTAGAAAAAAATTGATCCATGAGCAAAAAGGAGACTATAACGAAGAGGGATGGGCCACCATAGAATGAAAATTAGTTATACCCTCCTATTTATTGTAGTCCCTAATAAGGGAAGAACACCAAAAAACCCAGTAAGGTACTGATGACATTTACGAGCAACTATCACCCAAGTGACTCAACAATGTGACCTTTGCCTCCAGATCAACCCCTAAATTATTTCCAAACCAAAACCTAGCCAGATTACAAAGGGTCATGGGCCAGGGCATCAATGGCAGATCAATTTCACGGAATTGCCAAGAAAAGGGGGGTATAAGTTTTTACTGGTGCTAACAGATACCTTTTCAGGATGGCCAGAAGCATTCCCCACCAGGACTTCTAAAGCTCAAGAAATAACTAAGGTATTGGTACAAGAAATCATACCACGCTTTAGAGTCCTGGCCACAAGCTCCTCAGATAGAGGACCACATTTTATTGCAAAATTGGTGCAACATGTTAGCCAATACTTAGGCATAAACTGAGAACTTCACACCCCATATAATCCACCATGTAGTGGTCAAGTAATCATTTGATCAAACAACAAATTGTATGATTGGGACAAGAAGCTAATTTGTCATAGCCTCATGTCGCCTTCTGATGAGAAGGCTGGCGACCTGGTTCAAGACACAGCATGGCAACCCGGCCTCCCCCAGGTCACTCGGGCCACAGACATGCACAGACACCAATGTGATGGATGGTCAAATGGCCTTTATTATCTTATCTCATGGGGTTAAATAGTCAAGGGGGCTTCACTACGTCAGAAGGGGATGGTGGGTCTGGTTGGGGTTAGTAAGGAGTGGAAAACTACTGGGTTTAGGAGGGGCTGCATGCTTTAGGGGTAATTGATTAACTATAGCAGGAAGAAGGGGGGAAGGGTCTAGCTTTCCGTCACATCCCGAGATCTTCCGTTCGCCTGTCCCTATCTACCACATCTCCCCCCCATTTTTTTACTAATGAATGAGGTAGTTATAAACATAGGCACTAAGGTGAGGTATAAAGTTGTAATGTGATAAGGGAAAAGGGTTTTTTGGTAAACCTGAGTAATCTTCGCAAGGGAAGTTCAGAGAAACTCTGCGACTGGCAGTGTCCTCGGTTTTTGGTTCACAGCATTTGTTGCCGGCCTATGAACAGGATGTTGGCCCGTTCTAGGCGAGCTTGAACAAATGAGACCAGCCTGTTTAGCAGACAAGGTCCGAATGTGAAGGTTAAAAGCAGTATCGCTAGCGGACCTACTAGGGTGGAAATTAGAGTGGTGAGCCATGGTGATTGATTGAACCAGGACTCGAACCAGCTCTGTTGGGTTTCCCTGTCTCTCTTTCTTTGAGCCAGTCTATCTCGGAGTTCCGCCATGGAGTCTTTAACGACTCCTGTGTGGTCCGCGTAGAAGCAGCATTCCTCCTTCAAGGCGGCACACAGACCTCCTTGCTGCATGAACAAGAGGTCCAGTCCCCGCCTGTTCTGTAAGACCACTTCCGAAAGCGAGGAAACTGATTTCTCTAGAAAGGAGATGGATTTCTCGATCCTCTGCAGGTCCTCATTGATGGTCATTTGCAGCTGAGCAAGCCCTTGGTGTCGGGTCGCGAGGGCCGAGACACCTGTGGCTGTGCCAGCTGCTCCCAGGCCGAGCAGCATTGCGATAGTCACTCCCGTTATTATTTCTCTTTTGTGGAGTCGGCCGGGCTCCTCGAAGATGTGGTACACCTCCTCGTCTGAGTGGTACAGGACTCTAGGAACAATTAGAACTTGGACACAGAAATCGGTAGCGTCATTGAATTTGGCAAGGAACACGCAAGGACTCACCCCAGATTTCTGACAAACCCACATCCCAGATGCGGATGGGACCGCCCACTTGTTGATCTTTCTGTTGGGCTTGACGACTTCGGTGCAGAGGTTGCCTTTCTGCTTCGCCAAGGCTGCATTGCCAAAGCATTTGCCCTGGCCTGTGACTTGACTCAGGGTGATTCCCCTACGGGGGGTGTCCCATCTGCACTGGTAAGGGGCTTCGGCTGTGGAGTAACTGAAGGGGGTGTCTAGAGCGACTCCTTCGTAGAAAGGGGGTTTAACATCGTAACAAAGCCAGCAAGAATTGGTTAGGTTTGGGTTGGATTCGTTCAAGGATAGAAAGGTAGCCTCTAGCATGCGGAAGATTGGGTCTGAGTCCGACTCGGCTAAGCGGCCTATTTGGAAGGCATCTGCATGGCCGGTCGGGATATCAGTGGCCTTTGTGGGTAGTGGTTTGGGATGGGTAACGTTTCCCCCTTTCAGCACGTCCTTAATAACCATATTGGGTCCTACCGGTCGGGGTGTCGGTGGTTGGAGCCTGATAATTCGCACGTTCACCCACTCTTTTGGCGCCTTGAGGACTACCGTCCATGTTCTGCCTGTGGCCCAACTAGGGTGTTCTGGCTGCAGGACCGTCATGTTATAGTCTGTGCACTTCCGATATTTGGGTTGTGTATGATAGTTGTCATAGACCCCTCCCTTGAAGGCGGGCTTTTTACAGCCGGTAGGTGCCCAGGTGAACTGCAAGAATCTATCGGGCTCTTGTGGTTCCCACCCTTCTCCTGATGGTCTGGCATCTGTGACAATGGTTTCACAGCCCCAGTGCCCGCAATATCCCCACCCCGGGTAGTTACAGTACTTCTCCCCAGGGTTGGAGGCTGGACACCAGTAGGACAGGTACATGTACATGATGTGCGGGTGATAGGGTCGTAGTTTTGGTCGTCCTGGAAACAGGTCGGTGATATGGAACACGAAGGATGGGGTGCCTGTCGTGGTGATTTCTTTGAACACCTTGTCACTTGAAAGATGCTGCATGACCCACCTGAATGGCTGATGGGGGTGATAGTCTGGGTTGGCTCGCCCCCCGGCGATGAGCCCTAATAGCAAGATCACACAGTGCCACCGTTGCTGTCTGGGTCTCACCGGTGTAGGATTCTTGGGTGCTGTCTGGCGTTTTGGTGGTTCGTCGCTTTTCTCTGGAACCGGGATGTACGCATTACGGGGACGACCCACGAGCATGTCCTGTAAAGAGAAACTCGCAGTTCTCGTTAGTCTCATTCTGAAGGTCTGGCTTGATTGACTTAAGTGGGCACCACTTGATCTTGCCCTCTTTTTTAACCGCCGCATACCCCCGTCCCGTGAGTACCAGTCTCCAGCCCCGTTCCCATTCGCCCAGTTCGTTTTTGATTACAACCTGTGGGCCCTCCTCTAGGGCTCGAGTGGCCCAGTGCTTTCGAACCGGACTGTCTGCCTCATCTCCTCTAGGGAACTGATTCAGTGCTAGCAAAGCTGTTGCCAGTATACGCGCTTGGTCTCCTGGGGGAACGGAATTGGTAAAGCCCTCTGCCTTTGCCAATACTTCTAGCTTAGCTTTCAGGGTCTGGTTTGCTCGCTCAACTATGGCTTGCCCGGTACTGTTATATGGGATACCTTGTACTAAGGTGATGCCCCATTTCGAGGCGAATTCTTGCACTGGTTTGGAAATGAAATTGGAACCGTTGTCAGTTTTGATCTGCTTGGGGATACCAAGCCATGCCATAGCTGTCAGCCAGTGCTGCATCGTGGCCTTAGAGTTGGCTTTGGGGTGCTGTGTGGCTACGATCGCTCCGCTGTAAGTGTCCACTGTCACTGCAATCCATGCTCGGGGCTTTAGCAGTTGACATAAGGTGAAGTCCGACTGCCAGATTTCCGAGGCCTTGAGACCTCTTGGGTTGACCCCACTGGTCCACAGGGGTGACTTCTGGCAGTGAGGGCAAGTGGCCACTACATGTTTTGCGTCCACGGTCGAGATCCCGCATCTCTTCGCCAGTGCTTTGGCTCCGATGTGGAGCGACTCGTGCAGCTGCCGAGCTTCCTGCAGCGTCCACACTCCCTTTGCTGCGGCGTCCGCCTTGTCATTGCCGGTCTGGAAGAAGCCCTTGACTGGGTTGTGGCTGTTGACATGGATGACAGACACGGTGCCCCGTCGCGAGGAGAGCGCCTCCTCCAGCATTGAGGCCGCTGCTGACGTTGACACGCCTGGTCCTGACATGGCCAGGCAAAGCTTTGCCACGAATATAGAGTCTGTTACGATGTTGAGGTGTTCGTCTTGGAAGAGTCCGCATGCCAAGACCACTGCTGCTGCTTCCAGTTGTTGCACTGACAGTGTGGGGTCACTTGTTTTGACGCAATGCCATTGCTCTCCTTCCTGCCACACTGCCGCTGCAGTAGAAGTCGTGGAGGAAGCGTCTGTGAAGACCGTCGGTCCCGGCTGCGGTCGGTCCATGACCTTTGGCGGCATGTCTATATCGACAATGGTCAGCAGCTGAGTCCAAGGTGGCCTGGTGGCGTAGGAGATTTCTCCTCCGAAGCCGGTGAGAGCCAGGGCCAGGTGCTCCGATATTGAGGTCGACTCCGTGGTTGGCCGCTTGCGAAAGGGGAGGTGGATTCTTGTCGGCTCGGTTCCCAGGTGTCTCAGAGCGAGTCTCCTACCTTTCATGATGAGGTTGGCGATGCATTCAACTCCCGGGGAAAACGCACGAGTTGGTCTTCCGAGAACCACCCATTGGATCGGCCGGGACTTTTCGGAAGGTCCTTGGGCTAGTGCTCTCACTCTTCCCTTTTGTGTGAAGAGGACGTACAGATCGAGTGGCGCATCTGGGTCCCACCTGGCAAGCGTGCCAGTAGACATCTGGTGCTCGATGAAGTCGAGGGAGCTTGCTGCTTGCGGCGTCAGTTCCTTGGGGTCCCAGGGGTGCTTTCCTTTCAGGAGGTCATATAGGGGTTTTATGACCTCGGGTGGAACCAGGATGACGTTGCGGAGCCACTGCAGAGAACTCACAAGGCGCTGCACGTCATGGAGCGTCTTGATGTCTCGGCGGACTTTCACCTTGGGAGGCGTCACGTAGGAGTCTATGATCCCCACTCCCAGGAAGGTCACGCAGGGTCTTCTCTTGATCTTCGTGTTCGCGATCTCAAAGCCGTTGGCCTGGAGAGTTTCCATGATCGCGGTCACCAGGTGATCCACCTGGCTCGTCGACGGTGCAGCAACGAGGATGTCGTCCATGTATTGAACGATGGTCGCAGCGGGGTAGGACTGTCGGACTGGCGCCAGTGCTCTGTCCACGGTGATTTGGCATATGGTCGGGCTGTCCACGAGACCTTGCGGTAACACCTTCCATTGGAAGCGGAGGTTAGGTCGCTCGCCGTTCGGGAACACGATGGAAAAGGCGAACCATTCCTTGTCCTCAGCGTGCAGGGGTATTGAAAAGAAGCAGTCCTTGATGTCCAGCACTGCGCATGGCTGCCCTTTGGGGATGGCTGAGTTCGTGGGCAGCAGTGTCTGGACTGGACCCATGGGTTGGATTGCCCTGTTCACCTCCCTCAGGTCGTGGATGAGGTGATGACCCTCTCCGGACCTTTTGGGGATTACAAATACGGGGGTGTTCCACGGGCTGGTGGAGGGTTCTATGTGACCCTTCTGCAGCTCGCGGCTGACCAGTTCCAGCAAGGCTGCCATTTGAGGCTTTGACAGGGGCCACTGCTCGACCCATATGGGGTCTGACGATTTCTAGGTCAGTCTGATTGGCAGTGGTGGGTGTACGGCAGTGGCCCTCAGGATAAATTTGTAATTCTGGCTCTTAACATGGCGAGGACATTCCTTCTTATCAGGGGTGGAGAGCTTTGTAGAATGTAGGGGTAGATTGCCACTGTCCGTTCCGGCCCCTTTTTCGTGTGGAGTGTTATGGCCACCAGCTGGGTGTTTTTCCACGCACGGGATGGCCCTCCCACTCCGTTCACTGGGGGGACTTCTTTGCATCGCCAATGCTGAGGCCAAAGCGCTTGGGGGAAAACCGTGCAGTCGGATCCCGTGTCCGCCCAGAACTGAAGCCCTATGATGTGGGGATCCTGACTGCCGTAAAGGCGGCATGTCCCCCACATCTTCAG
The DNA here is from genome assembly GCF_024509145.1 of Vidua macroura. NCBI lineage: Eukaryota > Metazoa > Chordata > Aves > Passeriformes > Viduidae > Vidua > Vidua macroura. Next base: position 41,260 of record NW_026530535.1, on the reverse strand, counting down.
GGGTTCCTTCCCTGTTTTCATGGCCAAGGCCACCCAGGGGTCCCGCTCTGGGGCGTCCCCTGCTGGCCCTGTGGCACAAGCGTGGCTTGTGGCAGCGGTGGACACGACGGTGCCACTGGCGGCGCTGCAAAGCTCTGCGATTGTGTCGCTGGTGGGGGTGCAAGGCTGGCTGCCTCCTGTGGGGGCATGGGGTATGAGGGCCCCCCTCCCTACTGGGGGTTGACATAAATGAGCCGCTTCGCATTCGCAGCGGGAGGAGGCTGAGTGCGGCTAGTGTGCCCCCTCCCTTTCCCGTTTCCCTGAGGCCGGGACCTGCAGTCCTTAGCGAAGTGCCCCTTCTTCCCACAGCTCCAGCAGGGCCCTCTCGGGCGTGCCTGAGATGGGGGCACAGCCGCGGACTGCGGTGCCGGCTGGGGACAGCTCACGGCGATGTGGCCTGCCTGACCGCACTTGAAGCACGCCATGGCACTGGTTAGGGTGTGAACAGCTGCCTGGATGGGTGTTAGGTGTTCTTCTCTTACGACGTGCCTGATCATATCGGCTAGGCTGGCCCCGGCTGGCAGGGAGCGCAGAATGTCTTTGGTGACGGAGTTACATTGCTGGCGCAAGCAGTCTGCCACCACGGGACCCTTTGCCTCTGCAGGCAGGGTAGAGGAGTCTACTGCTGCCTGCAGGCGGTCTACGAACTGTGTGAAGCTTTCGCTCTCTGCCTGTCTTATAGTGGACCACGGTGACGGCTTGGCCACGACCAGAGAGGCAGCCCGAATAGCCTCCCTAGCAGCTCGAGTGGTGGCCCTGACTTCCTCAGCCCGCATCAGTGCAGCTTGCTGCTGAGGTGTAACCATCTCGTCATGCTTCCCCAGCAGCCTGGATAGGCTCGAACCATGCAGTGGCTGCCCCACCCCAGAAGCCTGGGTTAGAGCCCTCGTACAATTGTCTTCCCATTCCTGTTTAAACACGATCATTCCCGCACCACCGAGTATCATGCGACTTATCTGTTTGATATCAAAGGGGAGCAAGTCGTCATTACCAAAAAGGCCGTCCACGAGGGTGGAGACCATAGCCGAGTTGATCCCTTTCTCTGAGATTGCTTTGACAATTGCCTGTACGTCTTTGGGGTTTACCGGATTATATACTCGTTGTTGGTTTCCCTCGGGTCCGGTGATCCTCACCGGGAAGGCGTTTACTGCCCCGGAAGGAGCCCATTTTGCACAAGCTATCTTTATTCTAGCCCAGTCGGTAAACTGGGCTGGTTCGCATTGTGATTGCCTTTCGATGTGGCTCAAGGCTTTATTTGGTTTTGTTTCAAACCGCGTTAGCTCCGCTTTTTCCGTTTCTGAGTCCCCATTAGCGTCCGTCAGCTCTCCCGAGCTGTCGGAGCTGATGGAGCTCGACTCAGAGCCGGAAGTCGAGTGCCAGCGCGTTTCCGGGTCCCGGTGCCTTTTCGTGCAGCTCCGGCCCCGTCCCTCCCTTTCCCTTCGGGGGTGGTGCCGTTCCCGCCCCCTGGGCTTGCCCTGCCGCCCACAGGGGGAGGTCTCTCCCTTAGATGGTAGCAGCTTTGAGCATGGCTCCTGATTGGGCATGCGCTCTCTGCCGCCCCCCTCCTCTTTTCCTCGCGGCTGCGCACTAGCGAGAATCCGGGTATTCGGGGTCTTCCCGCAGGGAGCATGCGCGCCCCGCCCATCTTCTTGGTCGCTGGCGCCATGTTCGGGGGGTAGGGTGGCGGCGGCGGCGCCGCTCGTCCCTCAGCGTCTCTGGCTTCCCTAGCCAGTTCCTCCCAAACGGACTGCGCGCGCTGTCGCGCCCCCGGTGCCAAGTCGCCGATCCGCGGTGAAGGGACGTACGGGGGGTCCGCGGGTTTTTCGGGAAGTCCCGCGGGGGGGGGTTGGGCTCGGGCTCGGGGAGGGGGGGAACGCGCCCGATCCCCCCGGGTCCCCGCTCCCGGGTACCTCGCTGTCGGGGGCGGTTTGCGTTGCCGCTCCTACCCCCAGTTTGGGTGTAGCTAATAAACATGCGCTCGCCGCGCTCCATGTTTCTTGTTCCTCTAACGCTTCGCGCAGAGCCCGCTCGACTTTTCCCCAAGCCTTGAGGCTTTTTCCGCTGCCTGAGGTCTTTGTATCCTCGGCTAATGCGGCTGTACATCTCCCCCACACCTCCGGGTGTAGTATATCCACGGGACGTTCAATCGTCCCGAGTTCAAGGAGTCTCGCAATAGCGAGGTAAAAATCCTTGAGCTTACACTTAATTCCCCACTGCTTATAAATCGAACTTACGACCTTCGCGATGGCCTCCATGTGGTTCGCTGGTCCGGGGACGTCTCCCCCGCCTAGAATCGGCTTGGCCGTTCTGGGCGCTGTCTCTTGTCCAGGAGATTCCCGCTACCCGAGGGTTTCGGCACCATATGTCGCCTTCTGATGAGAAGGCTGGCGACCTGGTTCAAGACACAGCACGGCAACCCGGCCTCCCCCAGGTCACTCGGGCCACAGACATGCACAGACACCAATGTGGTGGATGGTCAAATGGCCTTTATTATCTTATCTCATGGGGTTAAATAGTCAAGGGGGCTTCACTATGTCAGAAGGGGATGGTGGGTCTGGTTGGGGTTAGTAAGGAGTGGAAAACTACTGGGTTTAGGAGGGGCTGCATGCTTTAGGGGTAATTGATTAACTATAGCAGGAAGAAGGGGGGAAGGGTCTAGCTTTCCGTCACATCCCGAGATCTTCCGTTCGCCTGTCCCTATCTACCACAGCCTCAATGCCTCCCATTAGCACTACTGCGGATTTGAACCAAACCCAAGACTAAATAAAAGCTGAGCCACTTTGAATTGCTTTATGAGAAACCATATGGGGTGCAGAAGGGAATGCCTACCCAAGACATGTCACTAACCTCCTATATGTTAAGTCTCTTACAAGAAGACCCTAGAACCACAATGAGAGAGACCGCACCAAGTGCCTCTTACTAACTTTGTGTATTCAGTGCTAATAACTAGCTAATAAACACAAGTCATAACTAGTGAAATGCACTGTTTAGAACACTTTATGTCACCCCATTATAACTTTATTAACTTAAGTTACTATGAGTTTAATGATGTCTATTTTAACACTCATGTAAAATTAAAAGATGTTAAAATGCATAAGCATTCTAACATCCCTCTATAGAATTCATAGAATCCTGCTAAAGGAAGATTGTCATGGTAGTAGGTCAAAATTTAAATTGAGACCCCTGTAGTAAAAGAATGTACTGTATTTTAAGAAAAGCGGGGACTGAAACAGAGATTTTTGGAGTTTACTTAAGTTAACAAAATGAATTAAGCATTTATATTTTAGCTTGTAGAGTTATGTATTGAATTTTAACCTTTTACTTAAGAAACCTCTGCCTGGTACAAAGGGCATAAGAAAATGCAAAATCCTGAAGCTTCTTGCATAAAGAACAATACCAGAGGAGGCAAAGAACCCAGATAAAGAAGCTCCTCTGTCTCCAAGCCTATCAAGACTGACAGACGTACTCAGATAAGCACCAAAGGACCGAAAGCGCACGCGCAGAGAGGAAAAGTTCAAAAGTTCAGTCATGAGGAAGACCACAATCTTCAGCCTCAGGACCACCGAGACACTCCCGTACGACCACCACAGCAAACCACGCATGCCCAGAAGTGTTGCATCCTGGGGTTCGGGTTTAGATTAGGGTTTATTATTTATGTTAGATAGGTCAAGTTCTGTAATCCCGCGCACCCCCCGTGTTTCCCCTCCCTGCGGTTGTTTGCTCCTAGTTGCGTGCTATTGGAGCTTACCCCAATCACTCAGGCGGACACTCCCCATCCTTTCCAGAGAGTTCCCCGCCAATCTCCCTGATGCTGCATCCCTACTAGCCCTGGGACCCAGGAACCGCCCCAGCGCCGTCTTGATTGGTTGCTGTTGCTGGCGTCACTGCCACGGCAGCTGCCCCTATTGGACAGCAGACCGTGGATCCTCTCGCCCCACCCCTCCGTAAAACCCTACCCCGCCGGCACCCAGGTGCCATTTTCTCCCATGCGAGTGCCGGGAGCAGTTGCGTCTTTCCATCTAACCGCGCCACGTGACCAATAAACCGTTCCTGCCAAGCACGGAGTAAATGGACAAATTCCTTACTTCTTTACCGGATCCCTAGCACACGGTAACAGCGGCTGGCCAGCCGGGAACCCGCAGCAGAAAACCCCGGCAGCACGTGGAAGCTACGCCACAGCCGGGCTCCCAAGAGCTGCGGGCAGCCGGGGAGAACGAAAGCTAACGCCGCACAGAATGGTGTGGACTTATTTAGCATGAGAGGCGAGGACAGGCGGGGCCAGGGGTTGAATATGCATTAAAAAGTTGTGCAATGTATTGCATATGGAACATCTTTGGAAATAAAGGTGTGGGTCAGACTGAGGCATGGGGCACAAGTTTTGGAGAGCTATCTCACTTGTGCCGGGCTCTGACATACATACCCACTTCATAACTACCCCAGGTTATGGAGTCTATTTATTTATTCCGCGTATCGCTTCAACATCACTCTAGTTTAAAGTTTGGGTCCTGGCCAGGCCCTGATTTTAGCTTGGACAGATGAGTTTGCCAGCAAAATGCAGGGGTTTCTGCACAAAAATAAATAATATGCAGGTTATTTTGACCTACTGATTCGATCCTACAGATGTAACAGCTGATGCAGCTTTGAGGTGAAACTTGTCAGCCTTGCCCAGGAAAGGATGCTAAGGATTTTCACTGGAAAAAAATGTTTCAGCTCTTTGCAGCCTCTGAAGTGCTGGCACAATGTTTCTAATGACTGTGCTTTGTTCAATTTTATATATGTCTTTTAGAATCTCTTTCTTGAATTGTTGTTGGTTTTGATAAGTTTTATGTATTTTATCACTGAGGTCTTTTGTCTTATTTTATATTATGTTTTATATTTTTCAACCTTCCTGTTTCAAAAAGAGAAGGAGAAAAAGGTGAAAAAGTGCCTGAAATAAGGCTGAAATGAGGCTGGAGATTTTGTGTATTTGAATCTTTTGAAATAATTCTTTTGTAAAGCCCACTTCACTGATCATCGAGTGAAACGTGAGGAGAGTCCCAGACACTGGACAGATCAAACTGAAAAAAACACTCAAATTAATAACTTTGGGCAAGGATTGCGTTTGTGTTTTCACAGGGCTTAAAAGTGGGTGTCAGCAGGATGCATGAGATCTTGTCGAGTTCAGAGGAGAGCAGATCCTGACTCCAGAAGCAGAGAAGTCAGCATGCAGACGTTAGCAGGTGTCAAGACAGCGGACATCTCTTCGTTCTACGTGCAAAAAGAGGACTCCGGGACTTGGGTTTCTTTTGGGACTCGAGTTGTCGTCTTTCCATTTCAGGAAAGGGAGATGTTGATGTTGCATTCCAGATTCCCATGGGGAATGAGGCCTGCAGTTTGATCAAGTGTTATACTTGTGCCTCATCTTCTCACTGATTGCCTTGGGCAATGGGGTGGTTTTGTCCATGTTTCAACCAAGGGAAATGTTTGGGAAACTCTGAGCAGCACATCAGGGTTGACACCATCAGTCTGAAACACTCAAGGCCAGAAAAGCCCTTTTCAACATGTTTGAATTTGCCAGTGAACAAATGGCTGATTCCAAAAGACACCCCTCCAACAATTTTGCAAGTGCATTCTCAATTTGGAGAATGGAGGTGGTGTTTGGATGGGATTTCTTTCTGCGGCTCCTTATGAGCTTTGAGAACTGGAAAGTTGCGGCAAAAATAAATTTTTATATAACAATTCGGCTTTTCAGAGGGGCACAAAACAACGATAAAAACATAGAAGTCACTCCAAACCAATGAATTTGTAAAGAAGCATCATCTTGGTGTATCTGCACTAAGATGTCGAACAAACCATCCAACCAGGTTTCAAACTAATTGCCACGGGAGATCTTTTTCATTTGTAAGAACACAGTTTGATTTGCTATCCTTACGGATGTCAGGGACAGTCCATGCAGCATTGGGAGATCTTTTATTAACATGCAGCATGACTTTGATAAAAGAGCAAGAAGGAAAAAATCTAATGAATGAAGTGATCCAGATTGTGACAATGATAATGTTAACACATGGAAAAAAAAAGGCTCAGAAAACTGGAATGGTTCTGCTTTCAAAGCAGGTGGCATCAAAAAGAGCCTTGACACAGTTGGATCAAAAGAGGTTGTGGGTGGAGTAAAGATGCTCATGCCATTTCTTTTGCATTGAATGATTTGTTAGCTAACAGTGTGAAATGAGAACAAAGCAGCAATTGAACATCTATTGCGGACACATGGACACAAGAGTGATAAATTTGAAGAAGTATCATGAGGGAAAACACACCTGGAGGAAAATTAAATCTTAGATGGATGGTGTGTTCGATTTGTTTTACCTTTCATAGTTGTAGAAGGAAATTTTGAAAACAGTTGTATATATTTATAGGGTATTGTAATTCTTCTGATGCTTGTGCCGTGCTTGCTTCAGTGCATGCGGCAGACCATGGACAGAGTTGTCAAAGAAGTGTTCTTGGTTCAAAAAGGAGGGGGAGATGTGGGAATCCAGGGCATCTCTCTGGCTGCCCTGGAAGGTCTGGGACCCTGGCAGGGGGTCAGGAGCCCCCCTGTACAGAGCCCCGAGAGACACTGTCTCTGATCTCTGTCCATGGAAAAGAGTTTTCAGTCTTACAGGATGAATTACAAGCTCTGAGTGTTTGATATACGTAGTAATTAGTGTGGCACTGTAGCAGTTGAGGCAGGACGGGAACAGAATGACTCCAATTCAGAAGGCAAGAAATTATTTATTTCAAATGCACTGCTCTATATATAGAGAACATTGTGAGGACTAATTTCATTGGTCTTAAAGTAAAAACATCTCACACCATTGGTGTGCAGTGAATGACGCATGGTAGCAGAACCTATATTGTAAACAATGTGAACAACAACAGAGAGATAGTGAATTATTTACATTCTTTCCCGACTGTTTCCCAGGCTCTTGCCTGGTTAGAAAACCTCTCTCTTTCTCTCTGACTGAACTGAGAATACCCATATTTCCTCTGTTTCGTTTACAGAGAAAGGAAAAGGAAAAGGAAAAGGAAAAGAAAAAGAAAAAGAAAAAGAAAAAGAAAAAGGAAAAGGAAAAGGAAAAGGAAAAGGAAAAGAAAAAGAAAAAGAAAAAGAAAAAGAAAAAGAAAAAGAAAAAGAAAAAGAAAAAGAAAAAGAAAAAGAAAAAGAAAAAGGCAGTGTTTGTGCCCTCCTGCAGGGCCCTTGCAGGAAAGGGAACAAACACAGCTTGAGAGTTTTATCAACTCCAATCAATCAAAACCTCAATTTGGATATTGACTCAGAACGGTCGAAGAGATTCCAAACTCTTATTATAAATTTCAAGAAATCAGTTACCAACTCTAGGATAGTAACAACTCATTGTCAGTCTGCCAAAGGACTGGCAGTCCAACTTGTCAAAACCCATTTCCCAGTGTGAGCAGATGCCCACATAACAGAAAAGAAGGTATTAAACACGTGCACATACCCAAATCAGCCAAATTTGGAATTTGGCAAGAGGAGTAACATCTGTTTGCCACAGCTGCAAAGCCTTTAGGCCTCTGAGATTTATCCCAGCCAGTAAGGTGCAGCAGGGCAAGCCTTGGTTGGCATTCATCAAATTGCTTTTGCAAGGTGTGTGCACTTGATAGAAGAATCATGCAAGGCTTTTGGCCCATGCAGTCATGTCCTCAATCAACAACTTGAGTGATAAATTTGAAATCAGGTCCAACTTGCATACTCAAAGCTTTCGAAGCAATTGAGTGAAATTGACCCAATTCAGAAATTGACCAAATTCAAAAACACTTGAGAGATCTATTAAATGCCATGGCCACAGCCCTTAATTCAATCACTTGGGCCGAGACTGTTGTGGCTTTCCAGTACTTTGAGCTGTCAGAAAAACACAGCTCTTTCTGAATTTTTTTTTTGTTTTTCAAAAGAGCCAGCAGCACCTGCGTGTTTTAGGACCCTGAGGTGCTCGGCGGGCGGAGGGCCCGGTCCAGGGAGCCGGGCCAAGCGTCCCAAACCTGGCCGGGGGGGCGGGGAGTCCAGGCTCTCTGCCGAGCCAAGATCCACTCGGCTCGATCCCTCCCCCCAGCCTCTCATAGGTATCACTTGGGGCCCATGGATCTGGGGTCCCTGGGACATCCCACAGCCACCCGCAGATGGGCGACCCATTCCAACCTTATATTTCGGTGCACGCCCCCACCAGGCTGCGGGAAACCTGGCAATTCCTCTGGCTTTTCGCCGTCCCCCCACCCCACCTGTCCATGGATCAAGCCACAGCTTCTCAGGACCCTGCTCCTCCCGCTCTGCGAACAGGAGCAGGACGTGCGGGGTGTGGGCAGGGGGTTTTACTGGGAATGTAAAATTCCACCCTGGTTTTGGGGCTCTTGGCACCATTTGTGATAAGTTAGAAAAGACTCTTTGTTCATCAAGACAGAAAGGAGAAGCCTTGTGTAGATAACAGAAAATCAAAGGAGAAGACTTGTGTAAGATAACAGAAAACCAAAGGAGAAGCCTTGTGTAGATAACAGAAAACCGCCGGACAGAAACTAGCTAGTATGTTGATTACTTAAGCTGGTTGTGTAATTAGAACTTAGGCGCATATAACATATAACCTTATATGGAAAAGACCATTACAGGGCCGTGGACTTTCACCAAGGAAGAAGAGAGGAGCCTTCGTCAAATGACCACCAGAGAGTAGAAGACGACCCCCTAGCAACAGAGGGCGCAAGTGCAGAGTACACCCAGAGATACCGCGGACACGGAAGAAAGAGAGTATAAAAAGACTGTGGGAAGGGGGAAACAGTGTGAGCCGTTTGCGGAGCGGGGACTCCCCAGCTGCACCCAGCGCTGTTTGCTTGCCATCGCTTTCTGTAATCAATAAATTTCTAATTGACTCTTGAAAGGCTGAACAAATTATTCGCCTCTATTTATAACACCACTCATGCCTGCCCAGTACAAGGGGTTGCTCTTTGCTCCCAGTGTGTTTGTCCTGCCGTGGGACACAATGGACTGTTGCCCAGATCCCTGAATCGCGGCCCCACCCCCCTCCCCCCCAGCTTCGGGAGAAGCAGCAGTGAAGCTGCTGCGGACCAAGCCGGTGTTCCCTCCCGCTGCCTCTTCCTCAGAGGGACAGAGCCCGGGGCAGTCTGGGTGTGATAAACTGTGGTAACTTGTTTGTTCATCAAAAGAATTAGAATATTAAAGGGGGAAATATAAAATTAGAGTATAAGGGACCAGCTTGCTTGTTAAGAGATAGGGGAAGCATCTGTGAAGTTGGGAAACAGGAAGCAACTGCTACAAACCGCAAGGCTATAGACATATTGCAAGGCGCAAGACCACAAGTATGATTAATCATCATATAGGGAGCTTTTCTTAGCTTCCTTTGCAGACACAGGCTAAGGATGTTGGGGGATGGCTGGAGCTGATTGTGAAATCAGTGACCACCGGGCGGCGGCCACCGGAGTGGACGGCGTGAGAGTGCTCCGGGTACGCCCATCACTGTCCGGAACCGATTGTGAAACCAACGATCACCTGCCTCGACACAACGCAGAGACGATGCAGAGGGATGCTCAAGCTACGCCCACCGCTATCGCAAGAGACGCGAATGAAGAAACCTCCAAGAAACTATAAAAGAGACTGAATAAGGGGGGTGGGGTGTGGGGCACTGCAGTGTGGGACACTGCAGGAGGGGCGGTTTGGAGACCCCTACCCACCCAGCGCTGTTTTGCTTGCTACTGCTTGCTGTAATTAATAAAATTCTAATTGACTTTAAAAAGGCTGAACCAAATTATTCGCCTCAATTTATCACAATTTGGTGCCGTGACTCGGATAAAGGAAACCCGGGAGGGAGGCCCCACTAGGGTGAGGCGCCCCACCGCCTTTTTGCGGTGGACCTAAGGGGAGGCTTCCTCCTTGGGCCTTTACCGACGAACCTAAAACTCAGTAGCAAGCAAAGGTACCCCCGTTAATCTTTGTGCACGAAGAACCGCGGAAGAGTGAACACGCAGGAAGCGTAAGTAGCCCCCGGTGGGTGGTGGGCCTCTTTTCCCGGTGGGTGGTGGGCCTCCTTTTTCCAGGGTTGATTAAAACCTGCTGGATTGAGGGACTAATGTTCCAAGAGCATCCAGGGTTGGGGGACGTAGGAGGAGGGGAGCTGCACCCCCTCGGCGTCAAGTTACCCTCGGTGGGGAGGCTCCTGGGTTAGGAGGAGAGCAAGCGGGCCTAACCCAGACGCGGAGGTGGACTGCGTCAAAGTTCCTGGGGCGGGGGATCCCCGGAGAAACTTCCCCAAGTTTCGGCTTACTAACTTAGTATAAGTGTATGTGCTCGGTGGGCCCCGTACAAGCGGGCTCCGGAATGCGTGTGCGTGTGAAAAAGATGGTGGGCCCCGTACAAGCGGGCTCCGGAATGCGTGTGAAAGGGACAAAGCCTCGACCCCGGAAACGGGGTCTTTAAGAGTCGTTTAGGGGTGTGTAGTCCCGGGGTGATTGAGGTGAATAAGAAGACACACAGGGCGAAGCCCCGGTCGAGAAACGGAGGCGCCGGAAAGACGTGAGTAGTCCGGTCCGCCTGGTCGCTCGGTCAGGGGTGGGAGTCCTGGAGTGCAGCGAATGCGAATGTGTGTGTGAGAGGGGAACTGGCAGCTCAGATTCCCCAAGTGAGTGTGGACCCCATAGTAGTGCGTTTCCCATATCCGGCGACGGAGTGGGCCACGAATTGGGGGAAGCGACTGTCGTATTGTTTGTGTTGAGTGTGAGAAGGCACTCTAGAAGATGGGTCAGAGAAAAAGTAAATCTGCTGAACCCATGGGTGGGAGAATCTCGGTAAAACTTCCACTAGGCTTAATGGTAAAGTATTGGGATGCCTTTCCTTCTAGAAAAGGAAAAGATAGGGTTAAAATGATCCATTATTGTATGAAAATTTGGGGGGAGTAAACGGATAAGGGGAGACCAGCGGTATTGGCCCGTGTTTGGGTCGTTTGAGGATTGGATCTGTCAAGCTCTAATATAGATATATTAACTCCAAAGAGCCCTTTAACCAAGAGGAGAGCGAATATGCAGCTCTTTGGATAGTGGGAGAGATTGAAGAAAGCTTTCCAGTTGTATTCAGGGGTGGACCCCAATACCCCAGAAGGTGAGACACTTTTGAAGGTGCATTTTGTGGTCGATTCTTGGGTGGACATTCGGAAGAAGTTGGAGGGGTTGGAGGGATGGCAGGCGAGAGGATTGGATGAGTTGTTGTGAGAGGCTCAAAAGGTGTGTGTTGGGAGAGAGGATGAGAGTTTTTAAAAAAAGCAGTCTGGAATCGTGTTAGCAGCAGTGGGGGGGGACAGCGGAGTCCCTGGTGGGGGGAACTGGAGGTCAGTCCAGAGGTCAGACTGACGCCCAGCAAAGTTGGTTTGAAGGGAAGTCGAGAGTTGGTTTGAAGGGAAGTCGAGAGGTGGAGAGAGCATTGTCTGTTTCTATTGTGGGAAGAAGGGACACATGAGGAGAGAGTGTCGGCAGAGGATTGCTGATGAGGAACAGTTCAAAGAAGATTAGGGGGGTCGGGGGCTCTATCTGCTGGGGACAAGGGAAAGAACAGAGCCTCTGGTAAAATTAAAAATAGGTCCCCAGCAACAAGAATATGAGTTCCTTGTGGACTCAGGGGCGGAGAGATCAACCGTCCAGACCCTTCCCCAAGGGTGTAAGATTTCACCTGAGATAATACAGGTGATTGGGGCCAAAGGGGAACCCTTTGGAGTACCTGTAATTAAGGATGTACTCTTAGAAAGTGATTCTAAATTAGGAATTGGGTCATTTTTACTAGTTCCAGAAGCAGATTATAATCTATTAGGGAGAGATTTGATGGTCGAGTTGGGGATAGGGATAGAGGCAAAAAAGGGAGAACTAACAGTAAAACTATATCCTCTCCGGGCTGAAGACGAAAAAAAAAAAAGATTAACCCGGAAGTTTGGTATACCCCTGACAGTGTGGGGAAATTAAATATTGAACCCTTTGAGGTAACTATCAGAAACCCAGAAATCCCTGTCAGGATTCGGCAATATCCCATACCCAAAGAGGGGAGGGAAGGACTAAAAACAGAAATAAAGAGACTTTTGGAAAAGGGACTTTTAGAACCCTGTATGTCCCCTTTCAATACCCCTATTCTGCCGGTAAAGAAACCGAATGGCAGTTACAGATTGGTGCATGACTTGCGGGAAATTAATAAAAGAACAGTTGAAAGATTCCCGGTCGTAGCCAATCCACATACTATTTTAAGCCAACTTGGCCCAGAAAACCAGTGGTATAGTGTGATAGATCTTAAAGATGCTTTTTGGGCCTGTCCCCTTAAGGAAACCTCTAGAGATTATTTTGCCTTTGAATGGGAAGACCCGGATACACATAGAAAACAACAATTGAGGTGGACTGTCCTTCCCCAGGGGTTTACCGAATCCCCAAATTTGTTTGGGCAAGCTCTGGAACAAATATTGGCAGAATATTCACAGGGGGAGGGGACTGTGCTTCTACAATATGTAGATGATTTATTAATTGCAGGGAAAGAAGAAGAAAGAGTAAGGGAAGAAACTATAAAACTCCTAAATTATTTAAGCCTTAAGGGACTCAAAGTTTCAAAGTCGAAATTACAATTTGTGGAAGAGGAAGTTAAATACCTCGGACACTGGCTGACTCAGGGGACTAAGAAATTAGATACTGATAGAGTCCAAGGAATACTTTCCCTGGAAGCCCCAAAAACTAAAAGGCAGGTTCGGCAGTTACTGGGACTTTTTGGGTATTGCAGACAATGGATTGAAAATTTTAGTGGGAAAGTTAAATTTCTGTATGAAAAAATTAACAACAGACGGGCTATTAAAGTGGAGCCCTGAGGATGAGACCCGGTTAAAATCATTGAAAACTGAATTGGTCAGTGCCCCTGTTCTCAGCCTCCCGGATTTAAAAAGACCATTCTTTTTATTCATTAATGTCAATGAAGGGGTGGCGTACGGGGTGTTAGCCCAGGAATGGGCTGGAGGAAAAAAACCAGTGGGATATCTTTCAAAGCTTCTCGACCCTGTTAGCCGAGGGTGGCCTGCCTGTTTGCAATCGATAGTGGCTGCTGCCCTTTTGGTAGAAGAAGCAGGAAAGATAACTTTTGGGAGTGAACTGAAGGTTTTATCTCCTCATAACATCCGTGGAGTACTACAACAAAAAGCGGATAAATGGATAACAGATGCCAGACTCCTAAAGTATGAAGGCATCCTAATTTCTTCTCCTAGGTTAAGTATTGAAACCACAAGCTTACAAAATCCAGCCCAGTTTCTATATGGGGAACCAGTTGTGGGACTAACTCATGATTGTCTTTTGCAAATAGAGGAACAAACAAAAATAAGACCAGACCTCGAAGAGGAGGAATTAGAGGAAGGATATCGATATTATGTAGATGGGTCCTCTCGGGTCCTTGAAGAGAAAAGGAAATCTGGGTATGCTATTGTGGATGGGAAGATTTTTAAGAAAATAGAATCTGGTCCTCTTAGCCCCAGCTGGTCAGCACAAGCATGTGAATTGTATGCAGTACTCAGAGCTTTAGAACTACTAAAAGGAAAAGTTGGGACCATTTATACTGATTCAAAATATGCTTATGGGGTGGTTCATACATTTGGTAAAATCTGGGAAGAAAGGGGTCTTATCAATTCACAGGGAAGGGGGTTGATACATGGGGAATTAATTCTGAAAGTGCTCCAGGCCTTGAGAGGTCCGGAAAGAATAGCTATTGTTCATGTAAAAGGACATCAAGTGGGAATGGGAAGCTCAGTACGGGGAAATAACTTAGCCGACCAGGAGGCGAGAAAGGCAGCTTTAATGAATTTAAAACCATATAAAGGGGGGGGTCACACAAAGGGAAGATTGCTCCACTTGTGGAGCTGACTTAGAGGAAGAACCATGTTGGGCTTGTTGGGATGCATACGGGAGTGATTCAATACAGTGTGCCTGTGATAACCCCCAAGACAAACATTGCCGGTTCCATGAACCCATTAACCATGTGTTAGCCTTCATGGTACAGGAAAAACAAAAATTAAACCAAATGGGGGTGAAGGAAAAAGAGGGAGGCAAGTGGATACTACCGGATGGGCGGGAGGTACTCCCAAAAGGAATGGCAATGAGGGTCCTGCAAGCAATTCATGAGAAAACCCACTGGGGAACACAAGCCCTGGTTGACCAATTTGCAATTAAATATATGTGCATAGAGATCTATAACCTTGCAAAACAGGTAACCCAACAATGTTTAACCTGTCAAAGAATAAATAAACAACAATTAAGAGAAAGACCAATGGGCAGAAGGGAACTGGCACAACGACCCTTTTCACATATACAAATAGATTTTACAGAATTACCAAAAGTGGGGAGGTATAAATATTTATTGGTACTGGTAGACCACTTAACCCATTACATGGAAGCTTATCCTACGGCCCGAGCTACTTCAAACACTGTGGTAAAAGTATTATTAGAGCAAATTATTCCCCGGTATGGATTAATTGAGTGTTTAGACTCAGACCGGGGATCCCATTTCACCTCTAAAATTGCAAAAGATGTCCTGACAGCTTTGGGGACTCAATGGAAATATCACACCCCATGGCATCCACAGAGCTCGGGGAGGGTGGAAAGGATGAATGGAGAAATAAAAAAACAACTCACAAAGTTAATGCTGGAAACAAAAATGTCATGGGTTAAGTGCCTACCTCTTGCCTTATTGAACATTCGAACTCAACCCCGAACTGATGTGGGAATCTCCCCATTTGAAATGCTATTTGGAATGCCTTATGATATGGAAGCCCCCACAGATCACCCCTGCCTAAAAGATTCTCATATAAATTCTACATTACCCAAATTATGAGCAGAAGGCAGGAATTGAGGAAGAAAGGAGTGTTGGCACAGAGACCACCTCTGGATATCACAATCCATAAGATAAAACCAGGAGATCAAGTACTTATTAAGTCTTGGAAGGAAGATTCCTTAACTCCATGTGGGGAAGGTCCTTTTCTTGTTTTGCTTACCACAGAAACAGCAGTCAGGACGGCCGAAAAGGGGTGGACTCACGCCAGCCGAGTGAAAGGCCCTGTTGCCACAAATACCAGTGGAGAGTGACTAGCCAGCCTGGGAACTTGAAAGTGACTCTTAAGAAAAACTAATGAACTCTGTAGACATTATCCAAATCAACCATAAGGGGAAGCAAAGGGATACAATTACAAACTAGCTAAAGACTATATAGTGATTTGTAATAAGGAAGGTTGTGGAGATTGTTATCCTTTTGTGTGCTTTATATGTAAAATTTGCCAAGAACGGTGGTGAGTCCATTGCCAGAGGGGAAGACCACCAATTGGGGTTTGTACTGAGTGCTATAAAACTCAGCGAAAACTAACTGAAACTGTGCTAAGGATAGGAAAATTGGAAAATCGGTGGGTCAGTTTTGGATCTGAGTGGTGGGAAATATTCTTGTTTTCATACTAACGAGCCCACTCCATTTGCTGCTCAGATAATAAAAGGGTGTTGTCGAAAGGAACTGAAGGGGATTCCTTGCAACCCACTTCTGGTCAAAGATAAGAACTGGGAACAGTACAAGGCTAGGCAGGAGCGGAAAAGGGGACGCTCAGGCGAGTCCTGCTGCTGCCGAGAAGATGGTTTACCTCGCGGCTCGAAGCACCCGAGTCGGCGAGCGAGGCAGAGAGGAAAAGGCCAAGCCCCCTCTAAGTGGAACAATGCTGAAATGCTCCAACTATTGCCAGCCGAGTACTAGGATCCCTCAAAGGACCAGTCTAAGTGCCTCCGAAACACCAAGGGAGCAGCAAGCCAAAAAGGGGAAAACAGGATATTACGTAACAAAAACAAGGCTAGGACTCCACCCTTATTGGCAAATTATTAGTTTTCTATTGCTATGTCCTAGTGGTGTTTCTAGTCAGGACAATGCTGAACACTTTACTTCTAGCCTTAAAAGCAGCAAAGTGATTTGATGAACAAAATGGTAAAAGAGAAAATGGGGGATTGTGATAAACTGTGGTAACTTGTTTGTTCATCAAAAGAATTAGAATATTAAAGGGGGAAATATAAAATTAGAGTATAAGGGACCAGCTTGCTTGTTAAGAGATAGGGGAAGCATCTGTGAAGTTGGGAAACAGGAAGCAACTGCTACAAACCGCAAGGCTATAGACATATTGCAAGGCGCAAGACCACAAGTATGATTAATCATCATATAGGGAGCTTTTCTTAGATTCCTTTGCAGACACAGGCTAAGGATGTTGGGGGATGGCTGGAGCTGATTGTGAAATCAGTGACCACCGGGCGGCGGCCACCGGAGTGGACGGCGTGAGAGTGCTCCGGGTACGCCCATCACTGTCCGGAACCGATTGTGAAACCAACGATCACCTGCCTCGACACAACGCAGAGACGATGCAGAGGGATGCTCAAGCTACGCCCACCGCTATCGCAAGAGACGCGAATGAAGAAACCTCCAAGAAACTATAAAAGAGACTGAATAAGGGGGGTGGGGTGTGGGGCACTGCAGTGTGGGACACTGCAGGAGGGGCGGTTTGGAGACCCCTACCTGTTATGAATAGTTTCCAGGTATTCCCCAGAAACGTGGTCAGGGCTTTCCTAGTTCCCATGGCAACACTAAAAGACCGATATTGAAATGCTAATTAGCTAATTGCTCTGTTTGTTTTCTTTAAACTACCTGGGAACAACCGGCCCCCCACCCCTCCACGCTGCCACTCTGAGACTAACATGCAAATAGAAACCCCTTAGGATCATGGGAGTATTTTTAGGAGATAAAAATGAATATAAATCAAAAACTGAACACAATAGAGGAGTCTAGATAAATGCCCTAGCTGAGGAAGAGGGAAACACATCCCCTGACTGGCTTTTAACCATCGCCATCACCTAAGAGAGAACAGACTATATTAGGCTCTGAGAAGCAGGGAGATAGAGACAGAGAGCCCTGGTGCTGCCACCACGGAAGGAGCGGGGACAGCTGTTGTTCTGCACTTCAGCAACAGACTCTGCACACCACGCCTCCTCGTCCTTGGGCCACCGGTGTGCCACGGAAGGAGAAAGGGACAGCTGCTGCTGAGGACTCCAGTGACTGACTCTGCACGCCGCCTTCCTTCTGGCTGCCTGGAAAAGCTACGACTGCGGGGGCGAGCTCTGCGTCGAGCCCCCTGCCCAGCTGATCTTTTCAATAAAGAGCTGAACATTAATAAAGGCATTAGCCCTGTTCATTTCAATTTGGGGGCTCGTCCGGGATAGCCACGCCCGAAGAGGACCCCCGGACAGCTGGACAGCTCAACCATCTGCTTCGAGGGACCCTCGGGAGTTGCTGGCTACCTTCGGACCCTAGGATCCGCGTGAGACGAGCAACGCAGAGGAGCATCGGATGGGTAAGAAAAACCGGGAGACGAGCGAATGAGTGAGTGAGTGAGACGGGGGCCGGCAGCTCGGACCCCCGAAGTGAGAGGGACCCGCTAGTACCGCATTTCCGTACTCCTGCGAAGGGGCCGGCCGGGAACGGGGGGAAGCGAGTGGAATAGAGGAGCGACTGAGGCGTCTCCTTAGAAGTAAAGCAGGCCCTCCTCCGAGCGTGTGGAGGTGCCCTATGGGCAAAGTAAGTCCCTGGCAATCAGGGCAAGGGGAATATCCCCAGCAGGGCAGGTGAGATGTAGAGGTCCTAGAGGACATGTCCCCGGCGCCGGCAGGATGGGATAGGACGGCAGGTGGGATGTCCCTGGCAGGTAGGGCAGGGTGTCCTAGCAGGCAGGAGTGACATGTACCTGGCAGGTAGAGGGCATGTACCTGGCAGACAGAAAGCATGTCCCCGACAGGCAAAAGGCATGTCCCTGCCAGGCAGGACAGGAAAACAGGGCAGGTGGGATGTCCAAGCAGAAAGGAGCGTCATGTCCCCACCGGGCAGAGGGCATGTCCCCGCCAGGCAGGAGAGGATAACAGGGCATGTAGGGCGGGATGTCCTAGCAAGCAGGAGCAGCAAGAGGGCATGTCCCCAGCAGGCAGGACAGGATAACAGGGCAGGTAGGATGTCCATGGCAGGCAAGGATGGAGGTACCCGTCAGAGCAGATAGGGGAATGGCCCTGGAAGGCAGGGCAGGATGTCCCCGTCAGAGCAGGCAATAACCCAAGTAAGGAGAAAGGCAGGAAGGCAAGGGAGACCAAGCTTCCCAAGCCTAGTAGGAGAGTCAGGCAAGGGAGCTTGGCCGGAGTTCGAGTGTAACGCCCGGCAGGACGTTCGACCTTACCTCGGCAGGGAGACCAAGCTTCCCAAGCCTAGTAGGGTCAGGCAAGGGGGCTTGGCCGGAGTTCGAGTGTAAGGCTCGGCAGGACGTTCGACCTTACCTCGGCAGGGAGACCAAGCTTCCCAAGCCTAGTAGGGTCAGGCAAGGGGGCTTGGCCGGAGTTCGAGTGTAAGGCTCGGCAGGACGTTCGACCTTACCTCGGCAGGGAGACCAAGCTTCCCAAGCCTAGTAGGGTCAGGCAAGGGGGCTTGGCCGGAGTTCGAGTGTAAGGCTCGGCAGGACGTTCGACCTTACCTCGGCAGGGAGACCAAGCTTCCCAAGCCTAGTAGGGTCAGGCAAGGGGGCTTGGCCGGAGTTCGAGTGTAAGGCTCGGCAGGACGTTCGACCTTACCTCGGCAGGGAGACCAAGCTTCCCAAGCCTAGTAGGGTCAGGCAAGGGGGCTTGGCCGGAGTTCAAGTGTAAGGCTCGGCAGGACGTTCGACCTTACCTCGGCAGGGAGACCAAGCTTCCCAAACCTAGTAGGAGAGTCAGGCAAGGGGGCTTGGCCGGAGTTCGAGTGTAAGGCTCGGCAGGACGTTCGACCTTACCTCGGCAGGGAGACCAAGCTTCCCAAGCCTAGTAGGGTCAGGCAAGGGGGCTTGGCCGGAGTTCGAGTGTAAGGCTCGGCAGGACGTTCGACCTTACCTCGGCAGGGAGACCAAGCTTCCCAAGCCTATTAGGGTCAGGCAAGGGGGCTTGGCCGGAGTTCGAGTGTAAGGCTCGGCAGGACGTTCGACCTTACCTCGGCAGGGAGACCAAGCTTCCCAAGCCTAGTAGGGTCAGGCAAGGGGGCTTGGCCGGAGTTCGAGTGTAAGGCTCGGCAGGACGTTCGACCTTACCTCGGCAGGGAGACCAAGCTTCCCAAGCCTAGTAGGGTCAGGCAAGGGGGCTTGGCCGGAGTTCGAGTGTAAGGCTCGGCAGGACGTTCGACCTTACCTCGGCAGGGAGACCAAGCTTCCCAAGCCTAGTAGGGTCAGGCAAGGGGGCTTGGCCGGAGTTCGAGTGTAAGGCTCGGCAGGACGTTCGACCTTACCTCGGCAGGGAGACCAAGCTTCCCAAGCCTAGTAGGGTCAGGCAAGGGGGCTTGGCCGGAGTTCGAGTGTAAGGCTCGGCAGGACGTTCGACCTTACCTCGGCAGGGAGACCAAGCTTCCCAAGCCTAGTAGGGTCAGGCAAGGGGGCTTGGCCGGAGTTCAAGTGTAAGGCTCGGCAGGACGTTCGACCTTACCTCGGCAGGGAGACCAAGCTTCCCAAACCTAGTAGGAGAGTCAGGCAAGGGGGCTTGGCCGGAGTTCGAGTGTAAGGCTCGGCAGGACGTTCGACCTTACCTTGGCAGGGAGACCAAGCTTCCCAAGCCTAGTAAGAAGGTTAGGCAAAAGGCCAAGTAAGAGTTTGGGCAGGACTTAGCAGGGGTACAAGGCTAGAAAGTCCATCAAGGAGTTCAAAACTTAGGCCAAAGAGAAAAAGAACAGAAGACAATAGATAAGAGTATGACTAGTGATTGTCCTGGCCAAGAGACAATGTAAAGTGCCACGAGGGGAATTTAGTTAAAAGTGATTAAGTTTAGTCAAGTGATTCAAAATACGAAGTTGGGAGGGGTCAGATGCGCTTTAGCTGCCTGTCAGTATATTCCATTTTAGATAGAAGCACCATTTAAGGTATATATTTTTTGTTTGTTTTTGAGGCCTGAAAATGGGAAGAGGTTATAGTAAAGGAGCAAATCCTTCCAAAGCAAAGAGAATTCCACCTAACAGCCCCTTGGGGCAACTGTTAGACTAATGGGATTCTCAGGAGACTATGAAGGGTTTAGACAAGAGTAAGATGATACATTACAGTATAGGAAGTATGGCCGAAGTTAGAATTACAGGGACAGTGGCCGTGATATGGAACCCAAGATCAGTGGATGTGTAATCAGTTAAACCAACACAAAAAAAAAAAAAAAAAAAAAAAAAAAAAAAAAAAAAAAAAACAAAAAAAAAAAAAACCACAACTGAGAGGGCCTTGATATAGAACAACTATCTCATGCAGCTTGCTGGCTGGAGAATTCTATAAATAATGAGACTGTGAGAATATGCAAGTTACAAAGAAATAGAGAGGAAGACAAAGGGAATAGAGAGGGGGAGACTAGAAAAATAAAGGAATGGGACCCCCTCGATTGCCTGTCCCCTTCTGCTCCTGTTACTTCCCCAACAGTTTCCCCAGTTGGTCCTTCAGCCCCTCCTATTAAGTCCCTGATTTCTTTCCCCCATTTTCCCACCTCTGTTTCATCATCCCTTCCCTTAGTTTCCTCAACCATCTCCCCAACTCCCTCTTCCCCTTCTCCAGCTGGAGTTTCCTTGCCTCCTCCCACTTGGGAGCTGAGGCCACCTTTGCCCAGGGTTGGTTCATCACCTGGCATGCCCCCTGGCCTCCAGTGTCTCTCTCCACTACTATTTCCCTGCTTGGTGCCTTAGAAAAAGGGCCCTATTGTGGCACCCAATCCAAAGCACCAAGGGTGGAGGGGCTCTTTCCCCTTAGAGGGGTTCCTGTGGGTAGAGCAGCTGGGGGAGTTAGGTTTGTGGATGCACCTTTGGCAGTTTCCAAAGTCCGGGGATTTGGGAAAGAGCTAAGAAATTTAGTGGAAGACCCCGTTGGAATATCTAGCCAGTTGGACCAATTTCTAGGGCTGAGTATTTGTACCTGGGGAAGCATTCTGTTCTTTCTGAGAAAGGTCCAGATGATCTGAGCGGCAGGGGTGAAGATATGGGAAAGAGAGGGTGGATTGGGGCCCCCAGGGAACCAAGGGATGCCCTTGGTGGACCCCAACTGGAGTCCCAGCCAACAAGAAGGTAGGCAAAACATAAGAGACTATAGGTCCCTCATGATAAGAGGGATCAAAGAGTATCCCTAGAGGAAGCAACACGAAATTGGCCTTTGATGGTACTGAGGAGAAGGATGAGACCCCGGCAATTTGGCTTAACCAACTAAAACGAAAATTCCAGTTATATTCAAATATAGACCCAGATAGCCCAGAGGGCCAAGTCCTCTTAAAGGTCTAGTTTGTCACCAAATCCTGACCCGATATTAGACAAAAACTAGAAAAGATAGAGGACTGGCAAGAAAAGAACATGAATGAGTTGCTCAAAGAAGCCCTAAGAATGTATTTAAGTGGGAAAGAAAAAAAAAAAAGCCAATAGCCTACCTCTCAAAACTACTAGACCCAGTAGCCAGAGGATGGCCAAATTGCCTGCAAGTAATCGCAGCAGCAGCAGCTATCCTGATAAAAGAAGCCCAAAAGTTGATCCTGCATGGGAAAATTAAAGTACAAACATTTACTAGTGATCGTGGATCACCTCACTCACTGGGTGGAGGCTTTCCCAACCAAAAAGGAAACTGCGCAGGAAGTTGCATGAATAATCTTAGAAAACATCATACCATGATATGGGCTAGTCAATAACATTGACTTAGCCCAAGGTACACATTTTGTCACTCAAACTTTACATCAAGTAACAAAAGTCCTGGGGGTAAGGTGGAGATTGCACACCCCATGGCATCCTTAAAGCTCTAGAAGAGTGGAAAGGATGAATAGAACTCTTAAAAATGTGTTAACTAAATTAATTGAAGAAACAAAGATGAATTGGCTCAGGTGTTTACTTCTCGCTCTCTTGTGCAGCAGAACCAGACCTCGGTCTGACATAGGGGTCTCTCCCTATGAAATAATGTTTGGACTCCCTTTTTTTAATCACCCCTTTCAGTACAGCAGATTATCTGGAAGGGGAGGCAGCAACTCAGAAATATTTAGAGGTCATAGGAAAATCCCTAGAAGGCCTCCGAAAGAAGGGGTATCTCTCCCAAACTTCCCCTCTGGACGCCAATGCCCACATCAGTCCTGGGAATTGGGTGTTGATAAAGTCCTGGTACACTACCACTCCATTAACCCCCAAATTCGAAGGACCTTTCCAGGTACTACTCACCACACACACTGCGGTACGGACCCAAGAAAAAGGCTGGACCCACGTCACCAGAGTTAAAGGACCAGTGCCACCCCCAGACGCCAGACCAGACCCAACAGTGTCACCCGCCTCCTCTTGTGCATGGACAATAATTAAGAAACCAGAGGACCTAAAATTAACTTTAAGGAAGACTTGCTAGAGACTGATATACAGTGAGGTGTTAAAAACTGTTTCTGAGTTAAAGTACCATAGAAAAGGTTTAAGTACTTGGTAATTGTTTAATAAGACTAAGTGTCCTTTAGCCAAAGGAGTTACAACTTGGTTCCTAAAGAACAATAGAATTACCCTCGGTCCTGAGTGAAAGTATACAAATGCCAAAAGAAGGTAGCCCTCAAAAGCCAAGGACTGTAAGTTGATGCGGGCTTAAGCCCGATCAAAGAAATAGAGGAGGGATTTGTTATGAATAGTTTCCAGGTATTCCCCAGAAACGTGGTCAGGGCTTTCCTAGTTCCCATGGCAACACTAAAAGACCGATATTGAAATGCTAATTAGCTAATTGCTCTGTTTGTTTTCTTTAAACTACCTGGGAACAACCGGCCCCCCACCCCTCCACGCTGCCACTCTGAGACTAACATGCAAATAGAAACCCCTTAGGATCATGGGAGTATTTTTAGGAGATAAAAATGAATATAAATCAAAAACTGAACACAATAGAGGAGTCTAGATAAATGCCCTAGCTGAGGAAGAGGGAAACACATCCCCTGACTGGCTTTTAACCATCGCCATCACCTAAGAGAGAACAGACTATATTAGGCTCTGAGAAGCAGGGAGATAGAGACAGAGAGCCCTGGTGCTGCCACCACGGAAGGAGCGGGGACAGCTGTTGTTCTGCACTTCAGCAACAGACTCTGCACACCACGCCTCCTCGTCCTTGGGCCACCGGTGTGCCACGGAAGGAGAAAGGGACAGCTGCTGCTGAGGACTCCAGTGACTGACTCTGCACGCCGCCTTCCTTCTGGCTGCCTGGAAAAGCTACGACTGCGGGGGCGAGCTCTGCATCGAGCCCCCTGCCCAGCTGATCTTTTCAATAAAGAGCTGAACATTAATAAAGGCATTAGCCCTGTTCATTTCACTACCCACCCAGCGCTGTTTTGCTTGCTACTGCTTGCTGTAATTAATAAAATTCTAATTGACTTTAAAAAGGCTGAACCAAATTATTCGCCTCAATTTATCACATGGGGGAAGCGGAGGGAATGGTGGGCTGGATGCAGGCTCTGAAACAAACAGGCTGTCCAGCACTGGGGTCTCAGCCGCTGGATCGCATGGCGGAGTCATTGCTGATGAGTCAGCATCAGGCGGCGCTGCGACAGGAGCCGCTGCGCCCTGCGGGCGCTCCCTGCCTGCAGCGAGCGGCGTGGAGGGTGCAGTTTCCCCCGCAGCGTGGCACGCCGCCAGCCCAAGCGGAGCGGGAGGCGCGGTTTCAGCGGCGTCTCTCGGCGCTGTCGGCCGCGGCGGCCGTGCCAGGGGATGGATCAAAGGCTCCATCACTGATCCTGGCAGTACTTGGGGGCGGGACCCATACATCTGCGCAGGCTCCATAGTTGATAGCGAAGGAGCCAGGAGGGCTGCAGCCCCCACTGCATCACTTGCCGCGGGCTGCACCGCCCCTCCCCCCAACTGCAGTCCGGAAAGGGGGGCCAGCAACGGCTGAATCAGCGAAGCCGTCTGCTCCACCAACGGACGGGCTCCGGGCCGTCGCGGCGAAGACGGGACAGCCCCCAGCAGGTCGTGCAGTGTCAGGTGTGCCGAAACCGATAGCTGCGACAAAGGCACCCCCGCCGCCGCCTGAAAGGCGGACGACATAACTGGCACCGCGCTCAAGGTAGAGTGCACCTGCGCAGCCGGTCGCAGCGCGGACTGCTGCTCAGCCAGCAGCTGATCCGTCGGCAAAGCATATAGTGGCTGAATGTAGTCACAGGGATGGGAATACATGGGCTTAGCATGAGTTCCCGGCAACATGTAAAGTCCGCGGGGCGTCCCAGCGTCTCTCGCAGCCCCGCTCTGTGCCGGGGCGGGGCTGGGCACCGCCCTGCCCGCCTGTTGCCCACTGATTCCCGAACCACCGCTGCATACCGAAACAGCATCCTCATTTCCCGAGAGCTCCCATTTCGAGTCACTGCTCCTCAGTGAAATGAACAGGGCTAATGCCTTTATTAATGTTCATCTCTTTATTAAAAAGATCAGCTAGGCAGGGAGCTCGACGCAGAGCTCGCCCCCGCAGTCATAGCTTTCCCAGGCGGCCGAAAAGAAGGAGGCGTGCAGAGTCTGTCACTGAAGTCCAGAGCAGCAGCTGTCCCTTCTTCTTTCCTTTTGTCACACCGGTGGCCAGAGGGTGAGGAGGCGTGGCGTGCAGAGTCTGTTGCTGAAGTCCAGAACAACAGCTGTCCCCGCTCCTTCCGTGGTGGCAGCACCAGGGCTCTCTCTGTCTCTCTGTCTCCCTGCTTCTCACAGCCTAACCTAGTCTATTCTTTCTTAGGTGATGGTGTGATAAGTTAGAAAAGACTCTTTGTTCATCAGGACAAAAAGGGGAAAGCCTTGTGTAAATAACAGGAAGCCAAAGGGGAAGCCTTGTGTAGGTAACAGGATTTGAGCTGAGATGCATATAACATATAGCCTTATATGGAAAAGACCATTACAGGGTCGTGGACTTTCATCGAGGAAGAAGAGAGGAGCCTTCCTCCAGCGACCACCAGAGAGTAGAAAATGACCCCCTAGCAACAGAGGGCGCAAGCCCAGAGTACATCCAGAGATACCGCGGACACGGAAGGAAGAGAGTATAAAAAGACTCTGGGGAGGGGGAAACGGGGTGAGCCGTTGGCGGAGCGCTGACTCCCCGGCTGCACTCAGCGCTGTCTGCTTGCCATCGCTTGCTGTAACCAATAAATTTCTTATTGACCCTCGAGAGGCTGAACAAATTATTCGCCTCAATTTACAACAATCTGGTGCCGTGACTCGGATAAGGGCTATCCATTGGAAGCTCCTCCCGGGGAGGCGCCCTCGCTGCCTTGGCAGCAAGCCCCGCTCAGGAGTCCTCCTCCTGGGACCCTTACCGACAAACCCAAATTCGGTGGCAAGCAAAGAATAGCCGGCAACCCCTTAATCTTTGTGCACGAAGTTCCGGGCGAAGACACAGGACTGTGTAAGTACCTTTCAGTGGTCCTTCGGGGCTACTGAGGTTGCTCCATTCAAAGGGGACAGGGCCCGCTCGGTCAGGGTTGGGATCCCGGAGTGTAATGGGTAAGACATTTCTGCGAGACGACGTGAGTGTGGACCTCATAGTAGTGCGTTTCCCACACCCGGCGACGGGCTGGGCCACGAATTGAGGGAAGCGTAGAGGTGTGTGTGTGTGAAGGCACTCCGGAAGATGGGACAGAGGAAAAGCAAGCCCTCTGGTCCCATGGGTGGGGGAAACCCTGTAAAGCTTCCCCATATTCCTCCAGATAGCCCATTAGGACTAAAAATTAAAAGTTGGGACGCCTTCCCCACCAGGAAAGGAAAGGACAAGGTGAAAATGGTGCACTACTGCATAGAGGTTTGGGGAGGGAAACAAATAAGAGGGGACCATTTGTACTGGCCAGTGTTTGGCTCATTTGAGGATTGGATATGTCAGGCTTTAAATATTTACGTGAATTCTAAAGAGCCCTTTAACCTAGAGGAGAGCGAGTATGCCTCCCTCTGGATAATGGGGGAAACTTGCCTCCCTCTGGATAATGGGGGAAACTCGCACTAAGTTGTTTGCACTTAGTACTTGGGAGAAAAAGAAAAGAGTGAAAGAGGATACAGACCTACCCGATTCCACCCCTCCACCCTACATACCTCCTCCCCCTCCATCACGTCCTCTACCACCAACCCCTCCCCCCCGTTCTCCTCCTCGGAATCTTTACCCACCCCTGCCTCCACATTTACCACAACATCCTGACCCCTCTGCCCCGGCACAAAACGACTCGGCAAAAGATGACTCAGAGGGGGATGGGTTGAACGCTGAGCTCCAGGGAAATAACCAGCGGGTAACTAGAAGCCAGACTAGGAAAAGGCGAGAGGAAATGGGATTGTTCCCACTCCGAGAAGCAGGAATGGGGATGGTCCCTAACCCTAATGCAGGGCAACCGGGGCAACCTGCTCAAATCTTAGGAGTTGGATATGTGTCTGTACCCTTGAACTCGGGAGATGTGAGGGAGTTCAAAAAGGAAATGGGACATCTCTTAGAGGACCCCCTTGGAGTTGCCGAAAGGTTAGACAAATTTCTGGGTCCAAACGTTTATACTTGGGATGAGATACAATCTATTTTAGGTATATTATTTACCTCAGAGGAAAGGAGGATGATGAGACATGTAGGGATGAGAATATGGGATGATGAACACCAACAAGGGCCCCTCACAGACACCAAGTGGCCTATGCAACGCCCTGACTGGAACAACCAGGATCCGCAACACAGAGACCATATGGTAGCTTTGCGGAATATTATAATACAAGGAATAAGAAGATCTGTCCCTCGAGGACAGAATATTCACAGGGCTTTTCGAGAACAGCAAAAAAAGGATGAAGACCCCACAGAATGGTTGGAAAGACTGAGAAAAATCTTTCAGTTATACTCTGGAGTGGACCCTGATACCCCAGTAGGGGAGGCCCTGCTAAAGACACAGTTTGTAGCAAACTCATGGGTGGACATTCGGAAGAAGTTAGAAAAATTGGAGGATTGGCAAGGAAGAGGATTGGATGAATTATTGCGAGAGGCGCAGAAAGTTTATGTAAGGAGGGAGGATAAAACTCATAAAAAGCAAGTTAGGATGATGGTAGCGGCAGTTCGGGAAGGGCAGAAAACTGCCCCCCCTTTACAGAAGGGGGCAGCCGTGCGGGGAAATAAGCGAATTCCAAAGCGGACCGATGAGATTGATAAGAGGAAGGAGGAGAGAGGAATTGCCTGCTTTTACTGTGGGAGGAGGGGTCACATTAGGCGGGAATGCCGACAAAGGATGGCTGATGAAAAACAGTTTCATGAAGACTAGGGGTGTCAGGGGCTCTATCTGCTGGGGACAAGAGAAAGAACGGAGCCCCTGGTAAAGCTAAAGATAGGTCCCCAGCAGCAAGAATACGAGTTCCTTGTGGACTCGGGGGCGGAAAGATCAACCGTCCAGACCCTTCCCCGGGGGTGTAAAACTTCATCTGACACAGTACAGGTAATTGGGGCAAAAGGGGAGCCTTTTGGAGTACCTGTGATAAAAGATGTCTTTTTGGAGACTGATTATAAGTTGGGGGAGGGATCCTTTTTATTAGTTCCCGAGGCGGATTATAATCTACTCGGACGGGACTTGATGATTGAATTAGGAATAGCAGTGGAAGTAATAGAAGAGAAATTGAGCGTAAAACTGTGTCCCCTGAGGACCGTGGATGAAGCTGAAATCAATCCGGAAGTGTGGTACACCCCCGATACTGTAGGAAGGTTGAATACTGAACCTTTTAAAGTAACCATCCGGGACCCTGAAAGACCCGTGAGAATAAAGCAATACCCTCTGTCTAAAGAAGGGAAACAAGGGTTAAAACCCGAAATCGAGAGACTCTTAAAACAAGGTCTCCTCGAACCATGTATGTCTCCTTTTAACACACCCATCTTACCCGTAAAGAAACCAAATGGTAGTTACAGGCTAGTTCATGACTTAAGAGAAATTAATAAAAGAACTGTTGAGAGATTTCCCATAGTAGCTAACCCATATACACTTTTAAGTCAATTAGGCCCTGAAAATAAATGGTACAGTGTAATAGACTTAAAAGACGCCTTCTGGGCCTGCCCTCTTAAAGAAGCCTCCAGAGATTATTTTGCCTTTGAATGGGAAGACCTGGATAGACATTGAAAGCAACAATTAAGATGGACTGTCCTCCCTCAGGGGTTTACAGAATCCCCTAATTTATTTGGACAAGCATTAGAACAAATATTGGCAGATTATTCCTTAGGTGAAAGAACAGCTTTGGTACAATATGTAGATGATTTATTAATCGCAGGCAAGGAGGAGGAAATAGTAAGAAAGGAAAGCATAAAGCTACTAAACTTCCTGAGTTTGAAAGGACTTAAGGGTTCAAAGTCTAAGCTACAGTTTGTAGAGGAAGAAGTTAAATACTTGGGACATATGTTAACCAAAGGAACTAAGAAATTGGATGCTGAAAGGGTCCAAGGTATACTCTCATTACAAGCCCCACAGAATAAGAGACAGATACGGCAGTTGTTAGGACTTTTTGGATACTGTCGACAGTGGATAGTAAACTTTAGTGGGAAAGTTAAATTTCTGTATGAAAAATTAACTAAGAAAGGATTACTCAAGTGGACACCTGAGGATGAGGACCGACTAAAAGCCCTAAAGGTTGAATTGGTAAATGCACCAGTCCTCAGTCTCCCTGATCTAAAAAGACAATTCTTCCTATTTATTAATGTGAAAGAGGGAACTGCATATGGGGTGCTGGCCCAGGACTGGGCCGGGAACAAAAAACCAGTGGTGTATCTCTCAAAACTTTTAGACCCCGTTAGTAGAGGGTGGCCCACCTGCTTACAAGTAATAGTAGCTGCTGCGCTCTTAGTAGAAGAAGCAGGGAAAATAACCCTTAGAAGTGAGCTGCGGGTCTTATCCCCTCATAACATCCGGGGAGTCTTGCAACAAAAAGCTGAAAAATGGATAACAGATGCCAGGCTGCTAAAATATGAGGGCATCCTAATATCATCCCCTAAATTAACTATAGAAACTCCCAGTTTACAAAATCCTGCTCAATTCCTATATGGGGAACCAACTACTGAACTGGCACATGATTGCCTCCAACAAATTGAGGAACAAACCAAAATACGCCCAGATTTGGAAGAAGAAGAACTAGCCTCAGGGGCCTGGTTATATGTGGATAGATCCTCTCGGGTTGTTGAGGGGAAGAGGAAATCCGGATACGCTGTGGTGGATGGCAAAACCTTCAGGATAATAGAATCTGGCCCCCTTAGCCCTAGCTGGTCAGCACAAGCATGTGAACTATATGCAGTACTCAGAGCATTAGAATTGTTAAAAGGAAAATCCGGAACCATCTACACTGATTCTAAATATGCTTATGGGGTAGTACACACTTTTGGTAAAATTTGGGAAGAGAGAGGATTAATTAACTCACAAGGAAAGGGGTTAATACATGAGGAGCTAATCTGACGAGTTCTACAAGCCCTCAGATATCCAGAAAATATAGCAGTTGTGCATGTCCGTGGCCATCAAACAGGAATAGGAGCCTCCATTAGGGGAAACAATTTAGCTGATCAAGAAGCCAAGAAAGCTACGCTACTGACTTCAAAACATAAGATTAAAGTTACACAAAGGGAGGATTGCTCCGCTTGTGGGGATGATTTAGGAACAACACCACGTTGGTCAGGTTGGAAAACATTTGGAGATGATTCTATCAGATGTGTTTGTGGTAACCCCCAAAAGAAACATTGCTGGTATAATGGCTCAAAGAAATATTTATTAACATTCACGGTACAAGAAAAAGAAAAATTAGACCAAATGGGAATACGGGAAAAAGAGGAAGGCAAGTGGGTATTACCCGATGGTCGAGAAGTACTCCCGAAAGGAGTAGCCATGAGAATCCTGCAGGCTATACATGATAAAACCCATTGGGGCACTCAGGCCTTAGTCGATCAGTTTGCCATCAAATACATGTGTATAGGGATCTATACTCTGGCTAAACAGGTAACCCAACGCTGCCTGACCTGTCAAAAGGCAAACAAGCAGCAACAAAGAGAGAGACCAATGGGTGGGAGAGAGTTAGCACAAAGACCTTTCTCTCATATACAAGTGGACTTTACTGAACTACCCAAAACAGGGAGATACAAGTGTTGCTTTTCGTTCTTTTCTTCTCTCTCTGACTTCCTTGTTTTCGCCCGGATACTCTTTCCCGGAGCGCTGGCCAGGCGCTTCTGGGAGCCGCCGGAGAGAGAGAGAAGCAGCAAACACCTTTGTGGGTTCATCTGATACAGACAGATTTGTTTAGAGAGCGCGAGCAAGACCAGGATAAAAAGACTCAAGAGATTGGACACTTGTTGTGCAATCCAAAGTAGGTTGTATTTGCCCGATCGCCGCACGTACAAGTGACCCCGATCAGGGGTCCAGACAAAGGTTTTATAGGGGGAAAATAAGAGATAAGGTGAGACCAATAGAACAATGCCCAGTGTGAATGCATTATAGGTAAAATCCAATGGGAATAACTCCAGGGGGAAGGATGAATACACATAAAAATACAGAGTAGAAACTCCAGCTTTAGGTCTAGGAAATAGAAACTCCCATCTCAAATTCACAAAGCCCTTTTGCTCCGTTTGCGTAGCTGCACACTGCAAGAGGTCCCCACACTGGCATCTGTCTACTTTTTGGCCACAACGACAGATTGGTTGTTTTTGCCAACTGCAATAACTTGTGACTGGGCATATGATAAGCAATCTGCCCTGAAAAGTTTTGCAGCGCACTTTGCAAAGGAGCACTGTTAACAAAGCTCCATTC
Organism: Vidua macroura; assembly: GCF_024509145.1. Classification (NCBI taxonomy): domain Eukaryota; kingdom Metazoa; phylum Chordata; class Aves; order Passeriformes; family Viduidae; genus Vidua; species Vidua macroura. The sequence continues at coordinate 10,414 of NW_026530535.1, read as the reverse complement.
AAAGTCTTCCTGTTCTACTGGAAGAATGATTGTTGCAGGATCAGCTGCTATTAATTGCAAACACTGTTGGCGGCATTTGATTATCAAATGAGTGATCAGTTCAAATAATGTGGGTGCTGTCTTTTTTGGCTGATGGGGCAAAAAGACCCATTCCAAAATGTGCAAGGGATCAGACCTTTTGTCACTCCACTGGCCAATGATACCCATAGGATGAAAATGTGGATTTGTAATGAGGACAGTGATATCAATGGAAAGATCTACTTGATTAACCTGACAAGCAGAAACAGCCTTTTTCACTTCTCCCAGCACTTGTCGTGCCTCAGGAGTCAATTTCCGAGGTGATCTTAGGTTAGGGTCCCCCTTTAGAGTATCATAAAGTGGGGACAGTTGTTTTGCGGTCAGTCCCAAGTAGGGATGCAACCAACTGATGACACCCAGCAATATCTGGTCATCATTCAAGGTCTTAATAGAATCTGAGAATTGCACCTCCTGATGCTGAATGGTTTGGTCCAGAATTTTGACTCCCAGATATTTCCAAGGATGATGCTGTTGAACTTTCTCTGGAGGCACTTGCAGCCCATAAGAATGCAGAGCAGCAAACAGCTGAGGATGTATCCTCAGCAACTCATCCTGGGTGGATGCTGCCACCAGGATGTCGTCCATGTAATGATAGCAACATGCATCAGGAAACTGCTTGCGGACTCTGGACAAGGACTGAGCCACATACCACTGACAAATAGTTGGGCTATTGCGACAGCCCTGTGGCCAAACTTTCCATTGATAACTCTGCATAGGTTCGGCATTGCTAATTGAAGGCACTGTAAAGGCAAACTTTGGTTTGTTACCAGGATGCAAAGGAATTGTGAAAAAACAATCCTTCAAATCAATGATCAAAATTTCCCATCTCGTGGGGAGCATGGTGGGCGAGGGCATACCAGGCTGCAGTGCCCCCATGCTTTCCATCACTGCATCAGTTTTCTGGAGGTCCTGTAACAGCCTCCATTTCCCAGATTTTTTCTTTATCACAAAGACAGGAGTATTCCAGGGACTAGTGGAAGGCTCAATGTGTCCCTGTTGAAGTTGTTCCTGAACCAATTCACAAAGGGCAACCAGTTTTTCTTTTCTCAGGGGCCACTGGTGTACCCAAATGGGTTTGTTCACCAGCCACCATAAAGGCAGCGTAGGATATTTTACGCCCTTTAGTGCAGTGGTCCCAATTAAAAATGCATCCCAATTCGTACCCCCCAGGCAGCCAATACATCCCACCCCCAGAGATTGATCGGAGCTATAGTGACATAGGGCTGAACTGCAGCCATCTGCCCATCCATGTTTTTGATCAGCACAGACCATTGGCTTACAAAGGTCTGCACTGCAACCCCCAACCCTTCGATGGCCAACCCTATGGAAGCCAAAGGCCACGTAGGAGGCCACACAGAGAAGGAGATAACTGTCACATCTGGCCCTGTGTTGATCAAACCTCACAGCCAGATCTTCAGCAGGCTGGCACCCCGTAGAATCAAGGTACATATCATCTGGGGTCACTGAGCAGAAATATCTGCAGACCAGAAGACTTGTGGAGGTCCTGTGGATTCAAAGCTACCATCCCCACGAGTCCACTGGTCAGTCCTGGGGACACATGACTGAAAAAGCACAAATTGAGCAATTCGAGTCCCTGCTGGAATAGTGACGGGGGGGTGGGTGTGGAAACCGTGGCACAAATTTGATCTAAAAAACCAGAGTCAATGACACCCCTGGGTGCACAAAGATTCCTTGGTGGGTGGCACTAGGTCTTTCCACAAGCAGTGCGCTCAGTCCTTGTCCCAAAGGTTCAAATACATCCAAAGGAACATTATGTTCACAACAAGATTCTAAGATGACTGTGGTTGCAGTATGTATATCCACCCTGGATGCTGCCCCTGAGATGGCTGAGCAGGCCTGTGCTGGTGCCGTGCCCTGAGGAATCATTTGTGTCAGAGTGCAGTTCCCCTGTGTGCTTATCCTCCTGTTTCCCAGGCCTACCAAAGGCTGGCCATTGGCATGATATTTAGACTTACATTGGGTTGCAAAATGACCTGCCTTTAGGCACCTAAAGAACAATAAACTGGTATTCCGTTCTGTCTGCTTGTGTGTCCCCTGCTTTTTCTTGCCCTTATTTTTGCCTTTCTTCTGTTGTCCACCCCCTGAGGATTTCTGGCCTAGACAGAAAGCAGCTTCCAGAGCAGAAATTTTGTGGTCTACAGTACCTACTTTGGAACATGCTTGGACCGTGTCTGTTAGCATCGGGTCACCTGGAAGAGCATCTATGATCTTCCAACAATCATTGTTTGCGTTGTCCTGATCTAACTGCTTGCATAAAACCTGCCTCAAGATATCATCCTCAACCTGCTTCTCCAGGGCTGCTGCAAGTTTCTCAACAAATGGTAGAAATGGTTCTTTTGTTCCTTGAGTTATTGTTGCATACTGTGGCTTGGGAGAGGCCATTTCTATAGTTTTTAGCAATGCTAAAAACCCTAACCTTTGACTCTGCTCAGGAACGTCAGGATCCCAGGTAGCCTGAAGATCAGGATTGGAAAAGGCCTGTTCTCCCATGAGAATATCCACATAAAACCTAGGATCTCTCTGAGGCAAATGCATGTTCTCTGTTGCAACCCTTCCAGCAACCTGCCTCCAGTTGTCCTGAAAAACCCTAAATTGCACAGGCTAGAACAATATTTGAGCTATATGTTTAATATCAAATAGAGCAAGTAGGTCTGTGTTTAGCATTCTGAGTACATGCATAACTTGTGCAGAGCCAAGGCCATATTTTGCTACCTTATCTTGCAAATCTTGGACAACCCGCCAGACAATCACATTGTGCCTGTCAGCTTGTCCTGTATTTGGGACAGCTTTATACATGGGAAAAGCTTGAATTTGCCTTCGTGGCAGAACACTGTCTTCCTGAACCACCTGTGTCCTCTCCCCAGATGCTGCATTAACTGTTTGACTGTCATCTGTGGCCCCTTCCCGCAGATCTGGTGTGGCAGCAACTTCACACTTTGGCATTCCCATCCTTTCTAATAGGTCCCAATCCCCAGTCTCTAAAGCTTGCATCTTAACTGATTCCCAAAAGCGGCGAGGATTCGTGGGTTGCACAGTCACCCGACAGGGAGGCAAAGTCCAGAGATTACTCAGGGACTATGGCGCTGCCTGTCGGTGCGGGCGTTCTGCCACCAGGACACGCCCCCACTGAGGGGTTGGCTGTTGGCATTCATCGCTGTGGCTGTTTCCATCCTGGGATGGGGAGGACAGCCTGCGGGCAGCAGGAGGTGGTGGGTTGGCCGCAGGCTCCGGAGTTGAGGAACCAACTGTAGACTGCGGAGCCGAGAGACTGGTTACGAGCCCTGACACAGGGGGGCCAGCCGCCAGCAGTGCTGTGGTCTCGGACCTAGCTGCAGATGGGGTGGCTGGAGGGGCAGCTGGAGGCAAGGCTGCGGGTGGCGGCACAGGGGGGCCGGCCGCCAGCTGTGCCGCCGCCAGGGGCCCAGCCGTGGGTGCTGCTGCCAGCGGTGCGGCTGTTATGAACAGTTTCCAGGTATTCCCCAGAAACGTGGTCAGGGCTTTCCTAGTTCCCATGGCAACACTAAAAGACCGATATTGAAATGCTAATTAGCTAATTGCTCTGTTTGTTTTCTTTAAACTACCTGGGAACAACCGGCCCCCCACCCCTCCACGCTGCCACTCTGAGACTAACATGCAAATAGAAACCCCTTAGGATCATGGGAGTATTTTTAGGAGGGAAAAAAGAATATAAATCAGAAACTGAACACAGTAGAGAAATCCAGGCAAATGCCCTAGCTGAGGAAGAGGGAAACACATCCCCTGATTGACTTTTAACTGTCGCCATCACCTAAGAAGGAACAGACTAGATTAGGCTCTGAGAAGTAGGGTGATAGAGAGACAGAGAGCCCTGGTGCTGCCACCAAGGAAGGGGCGGGGACAGCTGTTGTTCTGGACTTCAGCAACAGACTCTGCACACCACGCCTCCTCATCCTCGGGCCACCGGTGTGCCACAAGGAAAGGAGAAAGGACAGCTGCTGCTCGGGATTCCAGTGACCGACTCTGCACGCCGCCTTCCTTCTGGCTGCCTGGGAAAGCTACGACTGCGGGGGCGAGCTCTGCGTCGAGCCCCCTGCCCAGCTGATCTTTTTAATAAAGAGCTGAACATTAATAAAGGCATTAGCCCTGTTCATTTCAATTTGGGGGCTCGTCCGAGAGAGCCACGCCCGAAGAGGACCCCCGGACAGCTGGACAGCTGGACCACCTGCTTCGAGGGACCCTCGGGAGTTGCTGGCTACCTTCGGACCCTAGGATCAGCCTGAGACGAGCAACACAGAGGAGCGTCGGATTGGCCTGAAAATGGGAAGAGGTTATAGTAAAGGAGCAGATCCTTCCAAAGAAAAAGCCAAGAGGATTCCCCCTAACAGCCCCTTAGGGCAATTGTTAGACCAATGGGATTCTCTGGAAGCCACGAAGGGTCTAAACAAGAGTAAGATGATACATTACAGTATAGAAGTATGGCCGAAGTTAGAATTACAGGGAGAATGGCCATGGTATGGAACCCAAGATCAGTGGATGTGTAATCAGCTAAACCAACACCTAAAAACCCGAGAGGACCTTGATATAGAACAACTATCTTATGCAGCTTGCTGGCTGGAGAATTCTATAAATAATGAGACTGTGAGAATATGCAAGTTACAAAGAAATAGAGAAGAAGACAAAGAGAATGGAGAAGAAGAGACTAGAAAAAGAAAAAGATGGGACCCCCTTGATTACCTACCCCCTTCTGCTCCTGTTACCTCCCCAACAGTTTCCCCAGTTAATCCTTTGGCCCCTCCTATTATTCCTTTCCCCGGGTTTCCCCCCTCTATTCCAACCACCTCCCCAGTTCCCTCCTCCCCTTCTCCAACGGGAGCGCCCTTGCCTAGTGCGCCTGCCTCAACTACTACCTCCCTACATGGGGCCTTAGAAGAAGGGCCATATTGTAACACCCGATCCAAAGCACCACAGGTAAAAAGGCTCTTTCCCCTTAGGGAAGTCCCCATGGGTGTAGTAGCTGGAGGAGTTGGATTTGTAGATGCACCTCTGACAGCTTCCGAAGTCCGGGGATTTAAGAAAGAGCTAGGAAATTTAGTAGAAGACCCCGTTGGAATATCTAACCAGTTAGACCAATTTCTAGGGCCAAATATTTATACCTGGGGAGAGCTTAACTCTATTCTAAGCATTCTGTTCTCTCCAGAAGAGGTCCGGATAATCCGAACGGCAGGGGTGAAGATATGGGAAAGAGAAAATAGATTGGGGCCCCCAGGGGACCAAAAGATACCCTTAGTAGACCCCAACTGGAATCCCAACCAGGAAGAAGGAAGGCAAAACATGAGAGACTATAGGTCACTCATGATAAGAGGGATCAAAGAGTCCATCCCTAGGGGAAGCAACACGAAATTGGCCTTTGATAGTACGCAGGAGAAGGATGAGACGCCAGCAATGTGGCTTAACCGACTAAAACGAAATTTCCAGTTATATTCAAATATAGACCCAGATAGCCCAGAGGGTCAAGTCCTCTTGAAGGTCCAGTTTGTCACCAAATCCTGGCCCGATATTAGACGGAAGCTAGAAAAGATGGAGGACTGGCAAGAAAAGAATATGAATGAGCTGCTCAAAGAAGCCCTGAGAGTTTATCTAAGGAGGGAAGAGGAGAAGGCCAAAACTAAGGCTAGAATTATGGTTGCAGTTGCTCGAGAAAGTATAAGAGCAGACAGATCACCAGCACTGCCGTCTAAGTCAAGTGAGAATAGACCAGGGCCATTACCAAAAATTAGAGACCAACCAACACCATCATATGGAACAAATAAGAACTTTAATGAGTTCAGGAAACCTGAGGCCTCACAAAGCAATAGGAGGTGCTATTACTGTGGTGAGATAGGACACCTTAAAAGGAATTGTAAGAAGTTTCAGTTTGATGAGGTAATGCATAGAGAACAAGAAGTCTTAGAAGAGATTTCAAGGGGAGATGACTAGGGGTGTCAGGGGCTCTATAAGTTAAGGGACCCAATGAACCATCAAGAAGAGCCCTTGGTAAACTTTGAGGTGGGTCCCCACTATGAAGAATTTGAGTTCTTAGTTGACACAGGGGCAGATAAGTCCAGTATAAACAAGTTACCAGTAGGAATCACCATTGGGAAGAAGGTCTGTGAGGTTTTAGGGGCAGAGGGAAGACCATTTAAAGCATCTATAGTTGAGAATATAGAAATCAAGGGGAATTCAAGACAATGCTTGGCAGACTTTATCTATCTGCCCAATTTAGGGAGTAACCTCTTGGGAAGAGACTTGCAAGTTCAACTGGGGGTAGGGATCATCCCGAGGGATGGGAGGATGGTAGTCCAGGTCATGAGGCTGACCCAGAGAGACATAGAGGAAATAGACCCCAGAGTATGGGCAGAAGAGAGTAAGTGTGGATACTTGAACATCACGCCAATAAAAATAGAAATGCAAAAAGATACACCCCCTATCCGAGTCAAGCAATACCCAATATCCCCCGAGGGCAGGAGAGGATTAGCCCCAGTGATCGAACGACTATTAGAGCAAGGTATTCTAGAATCCTGCATGTCCCCCCATAACACTCCTATACTAGCCGTAAGAAAAGCAGAAGGGAAATACAGGCTAGTTCAAGACTTAAGGGAAGTAAACAAGAAGACTATTACCAGACACCCTGTAGTATCCAACCCCTACACCCTTTTAAGCCAAATTCCAAGGGAACATGCCTGGTTCACAGTTATAGATTTGAAAGATGCCTTCTGGGCATGCCCGCTGGCAGAGGAATGTCGTGACTGGTTTGCATTTGAGTGGGAAGATCCTGACAGAAGGAGAAAGCAACAGCTAAGATGGACACGCCTCCCACAGGGGTTTACAGAATCCCCAAACCTCTTTGGGCAAGCACTAGAGGAACTACTAGGGCAGTTCACCCCTGAAGAAAACACTCAGATCTTACAGTATGTAGATGACTTATTAGTATCTGGAAATGAGCGAGACCGGGTAAAAACCACTAGTGTTCGACTCCTAAATTTCCTGGGAGAAAACGGTCTAAAAGTATCCCAAGAAAAACTACAATTTGTAGAATCTGAAGTGACTTACCTAGGTCACATAATTGGAGGAGGGTATAAGAAACTAAGTCCCGAGAGAATCTCAGGTATCCTATCTATCCCAGCTCCCAAAACTAAGAGAGATGTAAGGAAGCTACTAGGCCTGGTTGGTTATTGTAAACTGTGGTTAGATCAATACACCAAAAGCATGAAGTTCCTTTATGATAAATTAGTAGACTCTGAGCCTGTAAAGTGGACAGAAGAGGATGAGGAACAGCTACGAGGCTTGAAAGATAAACTATCCTCAGCACCCGTTCTAAGCCTACCTGACCTTAAGAAAGAGTTTAATCTGTTTGTGAGTACAGAAGGGGGAATTGCATATGGGGTATTAACCCAGGAATGGGGAAGACAAAAAAAACCAATTGCCTACCTCTCAAAACTATTAGACCCAGTAGCCAGAGGATGGCCAACTTGCCTACAAGTAATTGCAGCTGCAGCTATCCTGATAGAAGAAGCCCAAAAATTGACTCTGCAAGGGAAAATTAAAGTCCACACCCCCCACGATCTCAAAACAGTGCTAAGCCAGAAAGCTCAGCAGTGGTTGACTGACTCCAGAATATTGAGGTATGAGATCATCTTAATGAACACAGGGGACTTAGAGTTAGTCACCTCCAAATGTCTAAACCCTGCACAATTTCTTACCGGAGAACCCCTAGCAGATCTAGAACATGATTGTGTTGAACTCATAAATCTACAGACCAAAGTGAGAGAGGATTTAGAAGATGTACCCTTGCCATACGGGAAATCCTTTTTTATAGATGGGTCCTCAAGAGTAGTAGAAGGGAAAAGAGCCTCAGGATATGCTGTCATAGATGGGGAAGACATGAAAGTCATGGAAAAAGGGAAACTGCCCTCGAACTGGTCAGCCCAGTGTTGTGAAGTCTATGCTTTGAAAAGAGGATTAGATCTGTTAAAGGGAGATCAAGGAACTATTTACACAGACTCGCAATATGCGTTTGGGATCATCCATACCTTTGGAAAAATTTGGGAGGAACGTGGCTACTTAAACTCCAAAGGGAAGAACCTAGTACATGAGAAACTGATAAAACTAGTATTAGAATCCTTACAAAAGCCCGCAGAGATAGCTGTGGTGCATATAAAGGGACATCAGAAAGGACACACACGTGAAGAAAAGGGAAACCGATTAGCAGATCAGATAGCTAAAGAAGCAGCCTTAGACCCAAGAAACCCAGTAAAAGCTTTTAAAATAGAAGTAGGACCAAGTAGAGAAAGAAAAAAGGAAGAGCCAAGGTTCAGTGAAAAAGAATTAAAAACAATAAAAGAACTAGAATTACATCAAGGGAAACAAGGAGAATGGTTAACTCCTGATGGGCGTAGGTTCCTAAATAAAGCCCTAGCTCAAAGAGTGCTAGTAGAGTTACACGAATTGACCCACTGGGGAATCCAAGGTTTGTGCGACCACTTCTTACGGGAAAATTTATGCCTTGGAGTTTATGATCTGGCGAAAGCAGTCACAAGAGGGTGTGCGATTTGCCTGAAAACTGACCAAAAGGTAATGAGAAAAATTGCGTATGGGGGAGGAAAAATTGCTTTGAGACCTTTTCAAAACATACAAGTAGATTTCACTGAAATGCCCTCTGTGCAGGGGTACAAACATTTACTAGTGATCGTAGATCATCTCACTCACTGGGTGGAGGCCTTCCCAACCAGAAAAGAAACTGCACAGGAAGTGGCAAGAATAATCCTAGAAAACATCATACCACGATACGGCCTGGTCAATAACATTGACTCGGACCGAGGCCCACATTTTGTCGCTCAAACTTTGCATCAAGTAACAAAAGCCCTGGGGATAAGGTGGAGATTACACACCCCATGGCATCCTCAGAGCTCTGGAAGAGTAGAAAGGATGAATAGAACCCTTAAAAATGTGTTAACTAAATTAATTGAAGAAACAAAAATGAATTGGCTCAGGTGTTTACCTCTCGCTCTCTTGCGCATCAGAACCAGACCTCGGTCCGACATGGGGGTCTCTCCATATGAAATGATGTTTGGACTCCCTTTTTTAATCACCCCTTTCAGTACAGCAGATTATCTGGAAGGGGAGGCAGCAACCCAGAAATATTTAGAGGTCATAGGAAAATCCCTAGAAGGCCTCCGAAAGAAGGGGTATCTTCCCCAAACTTCCCCTCTAGACACCAATGCGCACAACATCAGTCCTGGGGATTGGGTGTTGATAAAGTCCTGGAACACTACTACTCCATTAACCCCCAAATTCGAGGGACCTTTCCAGGTACTACTCACCACACACACTGCAGTGCGGACCCAAGAAAAAGGCTGGACCCACGTCACCAGAGTCAAAGGACCAGTGCCACCCCCGGACGCCGGACCAGACCCAACAGTGCCACCTGCCTCCTCTTGTGCATGGACAGTAATTAAGAAACCAGAGGACCTAAAATTAACTTTAAGGAAGACTTGCTAGAGACTGATATACAGTAAGGTGTTAAGAACTGTTTCTGAGTTAAAGTACCATAGAAAAGGTTTAAGTACTTGGTAATTGTTTAATAAGACTAAGTGTCCTTTAGCAAAAGGAGTTACAACTTGGTTCCTAAAGAACAATAGAATTACCCTCAGGCCTGAGTGAAAGCATACAAATGTCAAAAGAAGTTAGCCCTCAAAAGCCAAAGACTGTAAGTTGATGCGGGCTTAAGCCCGATCAAAGAAATAGAGGAGGGATTTGTTATGAACAGTTTCCAGGTATTCCCCAGAAACGTGGTCAGGGCTTTCCTAGTTCCCATGGCAACACTAAAAGACCGATATTGAAATGCTAATTAGCTAATTGCTCTGTTTGTTTTCTTTAAACTACCTGGGAACAACCGGCCCCCCACCCCTCCACGCTGCCACTCTGAGACTAACATGCAAATAGAAACCCCTTAGGATCATGGGAGTATTTTTAGGAGGGAAGAAAGAATATAAATCAGAAACTGAACACAGTAGAGAAATCCAGGCAAATGCCCTAGCTGAGGAAGAGGGAAACACATCCCCTTATTGACTTTTAACTGTCGCCATCACCTAAGAAGGAACAGACTAGATTAGGCTCTGAGAAGTAGGGTGATAGAGAGACAGAGAGCCCTGGTGCTGCCACCAAGGAAGGGGCGGGGACAGCTGTTGTTCTGGACTTCAGCAACAGACTCTGCACACCACGCCTCCTCATCCTCGGGCCACCGGTGTGCCACAAGGAAAGGAGAAAGGACAGCTGCTGCTCGGGATTCCAGTGACCG